>NC_068309.1:28020404-28349252 GCF_025860055.1 Xyrauchen texanus | reverse complement strand
ATTAGCCCCATTTTATCATCGTTACATTGGCTACCTGTTAAATTTCATATTAAGTTTAAAATTCTGTTAACTACATACAAAGCTTTGAATGGTCTCCGCAGTACTTAAGTGACCTTCTGACACGCTATATTCCATCACGTTCATTACGATCACAAAATTCTGGCTAGTCTCCCGAACACTGATCAGGACGCAGACACACTCATTTTAAGTCTAGACTAAATACTCATCTATTTAGCCAGGTATACACCTAATTTATCCTTCAACTCAACCAGAAACATCCATCATGATCTATAATTCTGCATAAAATGTAATGGCATCTACGCTAATATTATTCTATTTGTTTCCATGTCTCAACCTCAGGATTCATATCCCGAGGTTACCAGAGCCAGCCAGATCGAGCTCCGTTCCTGCTTGGTGTCGGCCTCAACTAATACGTGCCGCTGAAAGATGACAACAAACTACAGCCGGTGTCAGCCAGACATCACTTCAGTCTTTTTTAATGGACTTCAGAGGATGGACTGATGCCAACTCCAACTGTAAAAACTTCATATGCTACTGCCTGAACCTTGGATTTAGGATGGACCACACCGAACCTCACCGAAATTACCTACAGGTTGAACTGCGATGCACCTCATGAATCTCTGCCTGCATCACATTGTGTATTGATGGACTACACTCTTGAAATAGAATACATAGACTATCATTTAATTGTCAACAAAAGCCTTCATCAGCCAACTAACAAGGACAATTTCATCTATGTGAACGTCTGCAGTTAATCCAGAATGGACTTCAAAGACGTTAGTCAATAATCTTCAAGTTCATAAAATATATTTTTAATTAATAAAAAAAAATGGACCTCAGTGCTTACTTAATTTACAAATTTTAAACCATGACTTGCACTGCACATAAATAACTAATATTGTCATTATATTCATGCTGTTAGTCAGAGGGGAACTGGCCTCCACAGTGAGTCTGGTTTCTGCAAATGTTATTTTTTCTCCAATAATCAACATCTTATGGAGTTTTTAGTTACTTGCCACAGTCGTCTTCAGACATTATAGATATTACAGTTTTTTTTTAAATGCATGATTTTCTGTAAAGCTGCTTTGAAATAATGTTTGTTGTGAAAAGCACAATACAAATAAAAATGACTTGACTTAATCATTAACTAACCTAGCCCCTACCCTGACACATACATAAATCAGATGTGAACTTCTATCTAAAGGTTTGTTGAAGTGGAGGACAGTCTTAAAATGCTCATATAAGTGCATTTTAAATGTTGCCCTAAATGGCACCAATGAGAAGTGATATAATAGATACAGTAGACAGACAGACAGACAGACAGACAGACAGACAGACAGACAGACAGACAGACAGACAGACAGACAGACAGATAGATAGATAGATAGATAGATAGATAGATAGATAGATAGATAGATAGATAGATAGATAGATAGAGACAGACATAGAAAAAATCAATAGAAAAAAGGAGAAGAAAAAGAGAGGGAATTTTAATGCAGCGCTCACCTTGAAAACATTATAATTACAGCAAAGACTGCGGGTGAATTGCCTGACAATATTTGACAATTATCAATGTGACAACACTTACGAAATCATTCACACATTCTATCAGATTCATCAAAAGTGATGAGTTCAGGGAAGGTTCAGAAAGAGTGTTCTCTTCTCTAATGCATAGAGAAGGAAAAAGAAAAAGAAGAACAGAAGATGAACCAAGGGAAAACAGTGGCTGACGGGATATCCATCTCTGTAAAAACAGCTGGGTGTGGGACCCTCGCAGAATATGTTTTGGCAGCACAAGTCAACTTGCATTACAAAGTAGACCCCTCTGTCACACCATTGTCTAGCCTGGTCTGGCTAATAATTAACACAAACAGGAGATAATAGCCCAGGACCAACAAGTGTTGCAGTTAATGAGCGATCAGCCCCACCTTGCATTCGCATGGCTGCTACGCTGGCTAATTATTCACACCACTGTCTCACCTATCATGGGCATCTGTGGGCTTGCTCATTAGCATAGTTATGCAAGTATCAATACTTTCAAACTCTTCCAAAGGCCCTCCAGCTGGCCGAAGCGGAAAGAGTCATCCAGCATATCTCTAATATAATCAGATAAGAAGGAGGTGGGGAGGACAAGGAGAATGTTGTTGTTGATTTGTTGCCAGCAAGCTCCCTTTTGTGGCGGGAATGTATTGCTGAGATGCAATGAATGGGAACTAAGCTGATCCCCACTTAAGTACAAGACTATAGATTTAATTATGCACCGTATATAGATGACTTACTGATGGCTTGAAGCATTACTGGGGAGATATTAAATCTAGCCATTGGTAGTTTTGTTTACTGTGTTTTATGGCTAGTGTGGGGATAATCAAAACAGTGTTATTTCATAGACTAGCTTTTTTGAAAAACTGAATAAGTATTTAAGGCTTTGAAAGTATGTGCAGAGGTGGAATGAGAATGCAATCTTGCAAAGTCATTTTGAAGTGTAAAGGCTAGCGTATACTTAATTTTTTGTGCTCAGCCTTTCAAAGTATATTTTTTAGACTGATAGCCCATAAGGAAATGGTCGACATATGCGTACTACGACTGCTTTGTGATACTCTCTTAGTTCATTCAATGGCAGGCGCACATGCAGATGGCATATGCAGGCTATCCGCATATCTGGGCTGCACATGGACAACATGAGTGTACTGTGCTGATGACGAAATTTGCGCCATATGCACAGTGCGCAAAATTTAGCTGCATGCTGAAGACCAACGTATACTTTGTCCTCAAAGGCTAGGGTATATTTAGTTTTTCACATGCCCTTACGTCTCGTGCACAGTCGAGCTCTCTAGCCTGTGATGCTCTTTAGTACAATGACAGGCAAGTGTGCAGACGACACGGATGACGCACACACATAGACTGTATACTTAATTTTTTCAACTGCCTTTACATCTTGCGCATGGTTGATCGCTCTAGCACTTCAAAGAATACTGCAAACCCAAACTGACGCATGCATTGAAGCATTCGCACAATGCATGTTTTTTATGTGCCCTTACAGCAACTGGCGAGACATAGCAGCATAGGAAAACCGAAGAATACTTTGTCCTTAAAGGCACTCTAACTTTTCAAAGTATACTCTTTTGACCACAAACCTATTCGGATGTGTTTGGCCCTCAATGTCTGCTTCGTGATACTCTTTAGAACAGTCAATGGCAGGTGCAATTGAAGATGATGCAGATGGCTCACAGACGTGGAATGTCCGCGTGTCTCGAAAAACTGGGCTGCAGGAACAGTCCATGCGTACTGAGCTGATGACGAAACTCGCATCACGTGCACTGTGCACAAGACGTAGCGATGAATAAAACCGCAGTATACTTTGCCCTGTATACAGTATGTTAAGCCAGTCTCTCGCACAAGCTGTTGCTTGTTATTTATGCACCTTGTTGCCCAACCCTGGTAACAGTATTGAACTTTGTACCCAACTGCATCCCATTAGCCCAAACAACTAGGTAGAATAAAGTAGTATAAACATCAACACTGGGCGCAATAACATTTTATGAACATGCACTTGTCTTGCTAGCTGCTCCCCAGATGGAAGTGAGGGGAGGAAAACTCAATATCAAGTGGTAAATATGTAGTGTTTTCAAGACGTGGATTCCTCACATAGTTGAGGATGATGTCAAATTATTAATTGCTGAGGTCTTTGGTGTTCTTCCCAGTGTGCTGCAATTTCAGCTGTGAGTTTGCAGCAATCTACAAGTCATTACCTTGTTTTACAGCTTCCATTTTACCTGTGTTTATTTGTACTTTGGAACTGGAGTATCTGTTAAATCTGCTTTGTGGGCAGCAAGTGTGCAAAGACATGTGATTGTTTTAATACACTAAAAGTTGGGGGCCTGGGTAGCTCAGCGAGTATTGACGCTGACTAGCACCCCTGGAGTTGGAGTTGGAGTTTGAATCCAGGGTGGGTAGAGTCACATGGGGTAGCCTCCTCGTGGTCTAAATTAGATGTTCTCACTCTCAATGGGGCATGTTGTTGTGCATGGATCGCAGAGAGTAGCACGAGCCTCCACATGCTGGGAGTCTCCGCGGTGCACAACGAGCCATATGGCGTCATGCACAATGAGCCACATGATAAGATGCACAAATTGACAGTCTCAGAAGCGGAGGCAACTGAGAGTTGTCCTCCGCCACCTGGATTGAAGGGAGTAACCGCTCCACCACAGGGACCTTCTAAGTAGTGGGAATTGGGCATTCCAAATTGGGAAGGGGATATAAATATTAAAAATACAAAATAAATAAAGACACTAAAATGTATTTCAATTCACATAATTATATTTCTGTGTACAAAGCCCTAGTATGTTCTGTATATATTAGTGTATTATGGCACTTTTCCACTGCACGTTATGGTTCAACTCGACTCTACTCGCTTTACTTTTCTGAGCTTGTGTTTCCACTGCTGTTTAGTGCCGCCTCAACGTGAGTGGGATAATAGGTAATAAATCGTCATAGTTGCGTCGCCTGTACTGCCGTGATATAATCTTAAAAAAACACAAACACAAAACAATAAACAATAACACAACCGCTAGCTATTAGCTACTAGCACATTTTGCTACATAAAGCAGTTGTTGCATGGTGATTTTACAGAAGTGTAACTGTTAAATTGGCCTGGTTGTTTTAGAAGCAAGATTTCCAGTAGCTTTCAAGCAGAGTATAGATTTAACGTACCATCCTCCATCGTGGACTCCAGCCGTGGCTGATGGCGTCCATTTGGTCGAACCACTTCCACTTTTCCTTGATGGATCTTTAGTCACTTTTAAGTTAGTTTTTTACTTTTCCCTTCACTGTTGGTAGGTCCGGTGGTAGCCATGTGCGGCCAACAGCTGAGACACTTCCTGAAAAACTTTTTTGTTTTGCGTAATTTCATTCGTCGCTAACAAGAGGAACGTCAGCACCTCGTTTATTGACCACTGCGTGGTTTTGTGCACAGCCATTTCTTTTTAGAATTCGAATGTCGTGTGATTCGAAATGATACTGCTATCGCTGTAGCTAACTTTAAAACTAGAGGGTTGATGTCCCATGTCGCAAATCCAGTGATGCTGGTAGTGACGATTCTCTCTGACCAATCAGTGATCGGCAGGGTTTTCAAGTCACATTTAGTATCGGCTCGGCTTGCTTGGAACCTCGACCGAGGGTACTAAAAAAGTACCAGGTACCAGGTACTATCTACAGTGGAAAACCCTCAAAAAAGTCGAGTTGTACCGTGCAGTGGAAAATCCTTATAAGGTATACTACAAACTCAAAAATTATGAACTCAAAAATATAATGTAGCAATGTGAATATGGAAGAACTGTATCTCTATACTAGTGAATAATTAATACACTGAAAGAATTTGTGTACCTGATTAGCCTAGTCAAGCAAAGCTTTTGGGAGAGAGTTCTTTTGAGGGGACGGTTAGAAGTGGATTTGCAGGGCAACAGAGGAGCTCCAGATAATAGGCATTAATGGGGTATTCACATTCAGCTGGCTACAACAAAGACCAGGCAGTGGGACTTGGGAGAGAGGGCGATTGTTACTCCAGTGGCCTTGGAGACATAAGCTGAGGATGATGGTGGGGGGAAACATGGTATTGTTGAACAGAATTTCAGCAGTATTTGAGGAGACAGAGTGATAGAGAAACCGTGAGATGGACAGTGAGAAGGAATGAGAGACAAGAAGGGACTGAGGAGACCGTGAGGTTTTCAGTATGCAGGATATCTCTTTTATCCCTCCAAAGCACCAGCAAGTAGCAGAGAGTCAGCCACGTTGCCCACCGTTGCATTGGAATTGTACATAAAGAGCTGGGTGACAGTGGACACTGAGAAGCATGGCAGCAGCACACTCGCTCTTAGTCTGTTTCTACAGCATGTTAAAACATTCTTTACTGTTAAACTGTTCAAATATATTTACATTAGCCTATTATTGTGGTGTTTATTTTTTGTCAATAGTAGCCTAAGAAATACTGAAACATTTTGGGAATATAAGTAGGCTACATATTTTGGGAGTAAAAATATAGATAATATTTGGACAGGTGTTTTACTGTAAGAGATTTAAGTGATATTTTTGTCATGAAGTTAGGAATGTTAAGACTTTAATGAGATGAATGATAATCATTCGTATGATGTTCCTTATCAGTCGCATGCCGATGTAATTGACGTAATTTTGATGGCTGGCAGTGGCTCTTCTCGGAGAAAGTTGACCGCGGGGCTATATGCCACATACCGGTGATGAATGAGGCAAGCGGGGAGCATTTCAGACAAAGTCTTCCCCTCAGATCCGTAAAGCACTAGACCAACTTTCTCAGCATTGAGCTTCAAGTCATTACGACACCTGCATTGTCCTGGCAAATTGTCAATCAAAGTTTTTGGAATCTCCACATAAAATAAAGTTAGCACCTGCAACACGTTATTTATTTTCACGATGACAATGTACTCACTTGTCCTTATCTCAGAAAAGAAAAGAAAAGAAAAACCGCGCGAAGTCTTCAAAAGACTCTTCTGACATCGGTGACTAATAAATCATTTACCCGCGCATTGTGACGTCACGACATATAGGATTAGCGGGAAAGGTAGCACAATTATGTAATTAAGGAAATGTGTCATTTACAGTTGTTAAATACAACGAGGGCCTTCATGCCTAATTGGTTTTCCCTGCTCGTTTACAATGCAATAAATCTTAAGTATTATTTAGGTATTATTTAGGAGTTAGTCACTCTATTTACCAGATTAGCCTAATGTGGGATTTAATTACTTAAAACAGATTTAATACAAAATAATGTACAATATTAAGAAATATCTATCTATCTGTCTGTTTATTTATCGTCTGTCTATCTGTCTGTCTCTCTATCGTTGCTAGGCTCTGCCTAAATGGTGATTTGTTTTTGTGGGTGGGGGTTTCAACACCCCCCTTCCCCCTCTGCCCCTGGTTTTAGCCCATTGTTGTGAACCTTCCCCTCAGAGTGGTGTTGTCTCCGACTGCCAGTGAGACGCTTGCTTTGCTCATGAGCGTGTAAGCAAAGAGTTGCCAAATGCAAACTCTTCTGCTCTTCAGTTTTAAACTCACTTAAGGTGCGTGGAGCAAGTCATTCAAGAGGAACCCACGAGAGAGAGCAGACGCTTGAGCAGAGCGTTAAGAAATCTCATCTTCTCCGCTGTCACTGCGCACTAATTACATTATTGATGTGAACGAACACGGAGTGACGCTACAATGTGTTTGCTACTCATATCAGATTGCTTCCTTTGCACATTCTAAAGACTGTTTTATTTTATGTTTTACCTTTTGAGAAGAAAGAAGACACCTTCGGGTCTAAATTATTTGTTGTGGATATATCGCTTTTTTGGAGCGCTGTTGCCCTTCTGCACGAGCGCAGCGCGAGACAACGCGAACCTCATCGAGCAGAACTGGACTTTGAATCCGAAAACTAGTCTTACCCGTGTGATATTTCAGTTTACAAATTGCTTTTGGTTAGGATGGATTTACAAGAGTAACTCAGGCTTTCCAAAAGTTGCTCATTTGATTTCCAAGGATAGATAATTCTGAGAGAGTGAACAAGAAGGGACGCATGAGTGTCTCGAGGGACACCCCGATTCAAGGGAAATAAGTACTGCTGGTGCCTTATCATACCGACCGATTAAGGGGACACAAGAAAATAGGTAATATGTAATTATTATTTATTTTTATTTTTTGTCATTTAGTATAATTGGGTCCAAAATTGCTTTTATTTTGGGCAATTAACAAGTCCTACTAATTTAATAGGCTAACATTTATAGACTGAATTTTTAATTATACATATTTTATTTTATTGTATTTTACAATATCTTGTTTACATACCATATTTTTAACATCACGGGCCACTTAAACTTAGTTTGGGTTCTGAATTTAGTTTAAAATAACCTACCATTAATTCATGCAATGCGAGTTCTTGATTGAGTTCAAATCCATCTGAGGTTACGTTCATGTTCTTTAGATATCATCTGGCTCGGTTTAGGGTTAGCTACTTGCGTTCTGAATGGGTTTCACGATTGTAAAGGGATTTATTTATCAAACTCTCACTCTGGTGCGAAATTCTCGAATGTTTTTATAACACATGTGACTCATCGTACATAGAGAGCTTGACGTTTGCTCTTATTTACTTTTCATGCTGAGTAAAATAATTGTTGTTTGAATAACGCCGTAATGTGTAAGTAAATGAGGCGGGAACTTTTTTATTTATTTATTTTTTGGTACGGGAAATGCGTCCAAAGATATCTTTAAATTAGGTCTATAAGTAGCCTACTTTAAAATAAAATATCTGTTCGGTTTGCCTTATTTGGGCAATTAGTTATTCCCCAGACATCGGTGTTCCGGACTGTATTTACAGAAATTAAACGCACGTTGTGTACAGGTTCCATTCATACACAACTGCCCTTAACTGCTGTTCATTCGTACCTGAGAGTTATTCATATTGAGAAGGGAGTTGGACAGTCATGTCCAACAATGATGTAAGTGTACAAAATCTTCCAATTCGTTTTTGTGTGGAGTGGGTTGGGATGTGCAATGCATTATGCATTTTTGTCATTTTAAATGTTTGTCTTTCACAATAGCTTTATATGATTTTGACCTGTGTGAATTGTAATTCAGCTGTTTTTCTCTCAGGTTTGGGACTACACTGAGGTTGCTAATGCCTGGAGTCAGCATTTGAAGCTGACCAGCTGTCTTCCACACACCACAGCACACACATTACCTCAGCAAGATGTTGAGGTTCATCTTTAAGGTTTATTTTACCATCTGCTTCACGAAATTGGTGTTTGCAAGAAGCCTAATATCAGGGGAAGTACGGGCAAAGGGTAAGGATTTAAGTAAACATTTTCATTTGAACATATAAGAAATACTTTCTGTATCAAACCCAAATTCATCTTTTAGTATTATTTATTTATTTTCCATATTCATTTTCTAAAAGGTAAGTTCTTTTAATTGAAGCTGACTTCATTGATCATTGCTCTAAATTCCAGAAAGTGAGCCAAATACATTTTTTTCCAGCTGAAGTATGTGTTGAATGTGTTCTAAAGAAAGCATCATTCATAAGTGAAATGAAGCTGATCGTGAAGAACTTAACTCCAGGGGAAGTTGGAGAGGATGTAATCGTTTAGAGAGTAAAAGAATCCCTGTATTTTCTTGAGCTGTAAACAGTGCTACCTGATCCTGCCAAAGCCCTGAGGCTCGGAAGTGTAAATCTGTCTGGCCCAATGCCAGTAACATGGGATTGTAGGATGCTGGGGGTAGGGGGGTCTCTGATTGCTTCTATTGATATTACACTAACACTGGGTTGTCGAGGTTTTGTACTTGCCAGGCAGGTGCCTGATTATCATAGCTCTATTAAAGGGATAGTTCACAAAAAATGAAAATTCTCTCATCATTTACTCACCCTCATTCCATCCCAGATGTCTATGCTTTTCTTTCTTCTGCTGAACACAAACAAAGATTTTTAGAAGAATATCTCCGTTCTGTTGGTCCATGCAGTGCAAGTGAATGGTGGCCAGAACTTTGAAGATTAAAAAAGCACACAACAGCATTCGTATGAATTACTTTTATGCCGCCTTTGTGTGCTTTTTGGACCTTCAGTTCTGGTCGCTATTCACTTGCATTGTATGGACATACAAAACTGAAATATTCTTCTAAAAATCTTTGTTTGTGTTGAACAGAAGAAAGTCATGCATATCTGGGATAGCATGAGGGTGAGTAAATGATGAGAGAATTAACATTTTTGCGTGAGCTATCCCTTTAAGAAAAAGTGATAATGGGCTGTTTATGATTATTACAGTCTATATGCTTACAGAGTGCAAAGATCTGAGTTATTGAGAATGAAGGGAACACACGTGGGTCCTGGTGAGCAAAGTGTTCGTTAAAAGGATCCTTGTGTGTTACATCCAGCAGGAAGGTGATAAAGATTGAAAAACCCTGTAGTGCAGCTCAACAATGCCCCACTAAGTTTCTGCGAAAAGGAAATTAAAGTCATTTGACAAGTGTAAGACTTAAAAAGGCCACTCAGAAAAGCATTGGTGGTGAGAAATGGAGTAGGTAAAACTGAACTTGTTTGAATGGAAATCAAAAGATTTTCAAAGGTCTGATAATAATTTGTGTCACTACCAAATATGCACAGGCTGCAAAATTCAAAGTTTTAGTATTGTTTTTTCATCTAAAGTAATCCAATTCTACCATTCAGCCTATATTTAGTGAGCGCATGTGTTTGTGTTTTGTTTATCTTGTCCTTTATTTTTCTGCTGACCATTCACACCCTCTCCAGGGTCAGATAGTGGCCAGGCCCTAGTTTTATTCAGTGAACTTCATTAGTGTATTGGTGGAAGAATGTTATGCTTCAGTGCTGAAGGTGGCATTACTAGGTTAGGGGGTGTTTTTCACTCAAATGCGTATTGCATTCACCTCTCTGCCACAAGGAACACTGCTGTGAAGTCAAAGTAAGGTCATTCTCAGCTGAGAATTGTGTTTCTGTCCCCTTATTTGTTTGTGGCTCGGTTTGCCTGATTTGCTCCAAAACAGCAGTGATTTCTGTGAGAAAGTCTCTAGTTTGCAATTAGCGCAGTTATGTTAATTTGATTTATTTTCCTACCTAATTATTGCAAATGTAATCAGCTTATCAAAAACAGGTGTAATAATCTGTAAAATCCTCAAAAAGACCTCCTTGTCTCTGTTTGGCCAGATATCCGAGTTGCTCGACCTGCTCTCCTGCCTGGCTTTCCTGAGAACACCACTGTGTTGGTTGGAGGACATGTAAAGCTGGTGTGCAAACTCCACCAACCAGCCTCGACACGTCTCCAGTGGTTCAAGAGGGACAGAAATCGGCAGGGGCTCGATGGATCACAATTTCTTACAGCTCTTACGGTGAGAAAGTGATTTATAGATCCTTGGTTGTGCATATTTCTGTCTTCTGGAAAGAGGGAGTAATGTTTGATTTGTATTCCTCCCGTAGCCTCTTCTAGAGAACATCTCCAAAGTCAACATTCTTCCTTTAATTAATGTCTCCTTGGAAGATGCCGGAGAATATGTATGCAAGGCAGAAAACTCAGTCGGACAATCTTCTCGCTCCGCCTGGTTGAAAGTCCTTCCAGGTAGGCTATACCATCTGATATTTTTCATTACTTGTAGTTCAATGTCATCTTATAAGTATTCGTAGATATTCGTACGTAAAGTGACATATTGACATCATCTGAAGTGCAAACTCTGTTACATAGGAGCAACTTTAGAGATTTAAAAATGTTGTTGAATCCTTTGGAGTTCAAAGAATCTGAAGTTTTGGAACAGTTGCGACAACACACACACAAGAGTTATGATGCAATTTAGACGTTAGTGTTTTTACTAGTCTTTAACTTCCTCTTCAGTCCACCAAGACAGGACTGCTATATCATCATTTCCTGACAGGTTAATTAGCTTCTCAGTTTCAGTCTCAGTTTGAGGGCAGACTTTTGGTCCCATTCATTTGAATTGGCTAAAGAGGTTAGGCACTGCATTGCCATGCCATAACGTTTTGTCTGTTTGGGAGGACTATACTTACTGCTGGAGCAATTGATGTACACTGACAAAAAAAATGTGGTTTCATGTGGCAACATCTAAATTAACTTGTCAAAAGTATTATTTAACATCACAGAATCAACCTGAATACATATACCAACAAAACCAATTTTAAGGGTTAGATCAGGTAAAATAATCAAAGGTTACTTTTTACAGTGTAGTTGTAATTTTCATTTGAGCTCAATTTTTTAGTCATTAGTAATAACAAATGTATGTTTGTTCCAGATGTTTCTGAGCAACCAACTGAAGAAACATCAGAGCATCTACTTCTAGAGCTTGGAAATGTGCTAAAACTGCGTTGTGACACAAATCGTCCTGGAGCTGTACAGTGGTTCAAGGGTGGCACAGGGGTCCAACACAGTGCTCGTATCCAAATAAGAGCCGCAGTAATGGAAATTGCAGATGTGACTTATGAAGACTCAGGAGCGTATGTGTGTATGCTTCGTGGCACCAAAGAGGCTCTGCGCAACTTCACTATTACAGTGACAGGTAGGTTCTGCCACATGATGACCATTAAGAAAATGGACTTGATAATTGATGAATAACCCGTTTTTTTTTATTTACATGAAATAACTTGAAAGCTTCATGCTCCTTTGCAGATGCTGTTGGATCAGGAGATGATGATGAGGACAATGGTCTTGATGATGCTGAACCAGAGAAAGAAAATTACCAGGTCTACATTTCCAGAGGTAAGTGTTTGTTGTAACTACAATGTAATAACTTACACAAATCATACCATCGGTTTCATTACTTATTTTGCATTTTTAGCACCATACTGGACTCATACTCAACGAATGGAGAAGAAGCTATATGCTGTCCCAGCCGGAAACACTGTCAAATTCCGTTGCCCTGCCACAGGGAATCCTCAACCCACTATTCGCTGGCTAAAAAATGGCAGGGAATTCCGGGGAGAGCACAGGATCGGTGGCATTAAGGTAAAATATATTTATTTTGGTCATAGAAACCTATGCAAGTTTAAATTAACCCTAAAAAGTGCAAGAACATAAATATACCTTAGAAAGTTAAAGGATTGGTATTTTCCAATATATCTCAAGCCCATGTTCATGATATTCATGACAGATGACTGATGTTTTTAAAGACAGTGACGTCTGAGGGATCAGAGATCACGTGCATTCAGAAGTGGTTTTTGTCTTGCCCTTTATGTACCAATATTTGACCAGATTCCTTGAATCTTTTAATGATATTGTGCACTGTAGAGGGTGAAATGCCCAAAATCCTTCCAATTTGTCTTTGGGGAACATTGTTCTGAAAGTACTGATTATTTGCTGAAGCATCTGTTGGCAAATTGGCAAGTCTTGAATGATCTTTGCTCTTGAAGGACTAGGCTGCTTCTGGTGACTCCCTATATACTACGACATGATTGCCTCACCTGTTTCACATCTCTTGTTTCACATAGCCTTGTTATTTCAACTCGTCAAATTGTTATTAATCTTAAATTACCCATCTCAACCTTCTTTGGTGTGTGTTGCAATCATTTGATTTGAAATTACTGTAAATTTAAAAAAACCTATGAAAAACGTCATGTAATATTTAATTTTAGTTCTTTAAATATGGTAAAGGGTGAATATAATTTACAAATCACTCCTTTTTGGTTTTATTAAAATCTTTCGGAATTGGGGTTGTAGATTTAGATAATTATTGCAAGTTAAATACAACATTGCAAGGTTAATATGGTTTATCCTACCTTTGATTACTAAGCAGTGACTTAAGCTTGTTCTGAAAATAAATGTTAGTACTCCCTCTTATACTATGCTCTTTTGTGTTTCGCAGTTGCGACATCAGCACTGGAGCCTGGTCATGGAGAGTGTGGTTCCGTCAGACCGTGGGAACTACAGTTGTGTGGTGGAGAACAAATATGGGTCCATCACTCACACCTACCTCCTGGACGTGTTGGGTAAGAGGGCTCTAGACAGCCGCCTGGCTCCACGAGGAGCCATCTCAGGCCTGCCATGGTCAGCACATGTCAGAGGCAATAAGCATCAAATCAGTGAGATCCTGTACGAGCTGCTCTGGATGTCCACACAGATATCTAATATCCACAATGGAAGAGGGCAATAAATATCATCCTAACAAGGAAGGGCGGGGTGTGGGCTGGCATTGGTCTGTATGGTACGTGTTTGGAAGCGCAGTGGGTTGAGGCGTCCATACCAATTTTCTAACTGACCTGTGACAGACATGTTTGTTAAGAGTCAAATGCTGTGTCCCAGCAGATGGGGGGAAGAACAGGCGCAGGGGGAAATAAAGGGCCCATCGACTTCAAAGCATCACAACACACGGGCTTGGCTCTAAAAAACCCTTAATGGAACCAATTACTGAGCTTTGGTCAGCCTTAGGATGTGCCGCTTATCTATACTCTGAGCTATTGACCATTTTATTACATTAAAGGGATAGTTCACTCAAAAATTGCACCAAACTCATATTACTTTTTTGCTTCCGTGGAACACAATAGGACATGTTAGGCAGAATGACAGACTTCTGATAATATATGAAGTTCCAAATGTACATTCATCTAGGCCTGCCAATCATATCCCAAGGATATATAACGGCTGCTTCCCTTGCACCTGTGGTGATTCTTCTGGCATCCATCCACCTCAACATCTCCACCTTTGTATTTCAAAAGCCTATACCAATTATTTTAAAATATTTGTCCTTATATTTTTTGCTTTAGTCTGATAGTCCAGGGTAAGGGGGGGTTAGGGATGTGGGTTGGAGCTCAAAGCTCAAGCCAAGTCCTGTGTTCGAGCCCCTCCGTTATAGACAGCACACCAAATATGTTTACCTTAATGCATTTTAGGACTATATGAACCAGTGAACTCATGAAATGCATATATGACTTTGCGGATATGGTTGAAGTATTGACCTGTCCAATGTCTTCTTTCAGAACGCTCTCCACACAGGCCCATTCTGCAAGCTGGCCTACCCAAAAACACTACAGCCATTGTGGGGGGAGATGCCCAGTTCCTTTGTAAAGTCTACAGTGATGCCCAGCCTCATATTCAGTGGTTGAAGCACATTGAGATGAATGGCAGCCGTTATGGACCTGATGGAATTCCCTATGTCAAGATTGTGAAGGTACTTCTAGAAAGTCATCATTATCATTTGCTAAACTGTATTTCTAAGTTAAGCAATTTTTGGTAATTACAACATATTGCAAAATGTACTTAAAATGTAAGATAATTGTAAGAAGCTTAAAATGTAGATAATTTTTTCCAACTTTTCAGACAGGAAGCTTGAACATGTCTGAAGTTGAAGTTTTATATCTTACCAATATCACAATGGAGGATGCTGGAGAATATACTTGCTTGGCAGGGAACTCCATTGGTTTCTCCCATCAGTCTGCTTGGCTTAATGTCCTATCAGGTAGGTTAGACAATTTGAAGGCACAAATCATAAAAATTGGTTTAAAGACTTTAATGTAGCATTAGGATTTATTTGAAATCTTGTGAATTCCACAGAGGAAGACGTGGCCAAGGAGGTGGACCTCATGGAGGCCAGGTACACTGACATCATCATCTATGCGTCTGGCTTCCTGGCACTGGTGATGGCCATTGTTATTGTGGTCCTCTGCCGTATGCAAGTTCATCCCAGTCAGGAGCCCTTTGACACACTCCCTGTGCAGAAACTCTCAAAATTTCCTCTACGCCGCCAGGTAAGATGACACCATTGAACAAATCTCATGATACTGTATTTTCCCAAAAACATGATATTCTGCATAGCATTCTGGATTCTAATTCTGTATGTTTTGGACCCTATCACAGTATTCATTAGAGTCAAATTCTTCGGGAAAGTCAAGTGCCTCGCTGATGAGGGTGGCTCGTCTTTCCTCAAGTTGTTCCCCAATGCTGGCAGGAGTTATGGAGTTTGAACTACCTTATGACCCTGACTGGGAGTATCCGAGAGAGAAGTAAGTAGTACCTGCAACTTTAGTTGTAAAAATGTTGTAATCCTCTCATATGATGCTGAACTGACTTATTATTTTAATTCTTTCATGCCAGTTTGACTTTAGGGAAACCACTTGGTGAGGGATGCTTTGGTCAAGTGGTGAAAGCCGAGGCTTATGGGATAAACAAAGAGACTCAAGATCATTTGACAACTGTAGCTGTTAAAATGCTGAAAGGTATGTTAGTGCATTCTGGCATTATGTTAAAGTGTTGAGCATCTTTGAATTGCGGATTAAGGAGGAGTTTTTGGTACTTTTTTGTTCAGATGATGCAACCGACAAAGATCTGGCTGACCTCATTTCTGAGATGGAACTAATGAAGGTGATGGACAAGCACAAGAACATCATAAATCTTCTTGGTGTTTGCACACAAGATGGTAAGTTACACATTTTGGCACCTCATGTTCTGACTACTGATTGGCTCATTTGGCCGTTTAAATTGAATTCAGTTTAAAATATTTCTGATTCAGGTCCACTCTACGTGCTGGTTGAATATGCGTCTAAGGGCAGCCTACGGGAATACCTTCGGGCACGTCGGCCTCCTGGCATGGACTACACATTTGATGTGACCAAGGTTCCCGAGGAACAGCTCACCTTCAAAGATCTGATGTCCTGCGCCTACCAAGTAGCAAGAGGCATGGAGTACCTGGCCTCCAAAAGAGTAAGTTGCTTGCAGGGCTCAATTAGCTTGTGTTAGAACACCCCCCATCTTATCAACACATCCCTTTGTGTGACACATGATGCCAAGCATTCCTTAGTGGAGTGGTGGTGTGTTGTGTTTACCGCTGTGTCCATCCTGTCTCTGTGGGCTTTGTCCTTTTTAGCTCTGTCATAAATCTGTTAGCAAGCAGCCGCTCAGACCCGCTTGTGTACAGGATCAGATTACTAGCTTTTTGTGGCCTGCTAAGAATGCAGTCGTCTGAAACCCCTCCATTAAGGGCCACAAACCAGGGGCCTTTTTTGTCCTCTTTTTCAATCCTCAAATACCACTGCTATTTAAAATGAAAACCAAACTAAACTTAATGACATGCATTTAAATCAGAAAATGTCTCTGCATTGTTTTTCTATGATGTCTATTTAAAGTTAGGCTTGTTTAAAACGTTTGCAAAAGTTTGCTTCATGTTGAGCCTGAGAACTTCAGATAGCAGTTCTCATGTAGAAATTGTCATTTTAGTCCAGGTCTTATTTGGTTTGTTGGTACAAAACACTAGTCTTACTGTGAACATGTTTGTCTACTTTTTGTTTTACTTACATACATACAGGGAGTAAAAACAACAAGGATTAACATAAATGTGTACAATTCATAAAACAATGATAAAACCATACATATTTCTTTTCTTCACGAATATTTAACATAATTCCAATTTTTAAGCCCAAAATATTTAGCCCAATTACCTGTATAATATAAGCAGTAAGGCATCAATTTGAAGACAAAAAGAGAAAAAATACTTAATTCATCTAATTTGAATCTTTAATGGTTTCATGTGAAATCATGATTATCTACTTACCACAGGCAACACCTCTGGTGTTTTTCAACTCAATTGTCAACTCAAAATATCTCTCTATCTTTCTATCTCTCTCTCTCTCTCTCTCTCTCTCTCTCTCTCTCTCTCTCTCAACAGTGCATTCACAGAGATTTAGCAGCAAGGAATGTTCTTGTCACTGAGGACAATGTCATGAAAATTGCAGATTTTGGCCTTGCAAGAGGAGTGCATCAGATTGATTACTACAAGAAAACCACTAATGTAAGTAAAAGTTCTATACTGGACTTTATAGTATTTCCCCTTAGATCTGTATTTAAATCTTTAATGCTTTTAAAGACAGATGTTTAATGTGTCCTTGCTGATTGGCAGATGGCTTAATAGAAGATAATTAGGGTAAGGGGGCGGGGATTCGTGAAGGAGTGGGCAGTCGTATTTTTGTGCATCAAAAAGAAGTGCTTTGGCTCTGCCTATGTGGCTGCCAACCGTCCCGCTCACAATCCTATTATTGTTTCTGATTTCAGGGACGTCTGCCAGTGAAATGGATGGCACCAGAAGCCTTGTTCGACAGAGTCTACACTCACCAGAGCGACGTGTAAGTCTAGCTAATCATTGCAGCTTTGCCAAAGAATAATCCATTATGGCTCAGGAAAGGACCAGCATAGTTTAATCCTGATTTGTTTGTGGGTGTTTTTAATGACTAAAAGAAGTCCTAATGATGAAATATTTTCTCGATAAAAAGATTAAATTAGCACGGACCAAGCTGATTATGCTAAATGGTCTGCGGACATTTTGCTCTCTTTCTTTCGCAGGTGGTCTTTTGGAGTTCTGATGTGGGAGATTTTCACATTGGGGGGATCGCCGTACCCTGGAATACCAGTGGAGGAGCTTTTTAAACTGTTGAAGGAAGGTCATAGAATGGACAAACCTTCCAACTGCACCCATGAACTGTAAGTACCTAGCTTTTGTCTAAAGAAACTGAGGCATTGTGAGTGTTCCATGTCAGTTCATATTAATTTACTGGCATGTTCAAATTGCTTTCGTAGCTACATGAAGATGAGAGAATGCTGGCATGCAGTACCAACACAAAGACCAACATTCAAACAGCTTGTGGAGGAGCTTGATAGGGTGCTGGTGTCCATTTCAGATGAGGTAAACATTATTTCTGCAACAGTATGAGAACCAAGATTTTGTTTCTGAGATTGAAACAAAACTTTTGATTAAACCAGCTGTATTTATTTTCAGTACCTGGACCTGTCCACCCCTTTTGAACAGTACTCCCCATCTTGCGAGGACACCTCCAGCTCTTGCTCTTCAGATAATGATTCAGTGTTTACCCATGATGCTCTGTCAACCGACCCATGCCTCCTTGGTTACCATGATGTGTGCTCTCGGATGGACCTGAAGACGACGATTCGATAGTCTTTTTTGGCAGAGGGCACAAGCTTGTGGACATCGGAAACACTTGCATGGAAAGCGGCACAAGGACTTCTGCCTTTGTTGCTCTGCCTAAGAACATTATAACGATGCTTGGCACTATGAAACTTGGTGATAAATCATTACTCTCTCATATCATCAGATTTCTACTACAGAAACAGGACTGGCCATTGAGCTTTTTTGATCGAAGTTTCTAATGAAGAAAATGGCTGCTGAGTACAGGAGCGTTTTGAACCAGATTTGATTTTTTTAAAGAAAACATTTATTATATAAATCTCTCTCTATATAAGATTATTCTACATTTTTTATTTAAAGAGCTGTCTTAAATCTCAGGATCTTGCATGTTAAAATTGCTGTAGTGTGGCAGCAAAGTGCCTGACTTTTTTGATTTCCTGTGAATATCTTAAAGTATTTTATGTACATATCACTACAGAAGACAATTACATTTTATAAATTATTCGAAATGATATAAAGTGAAGGTGTTACTTAGGTGAAGAAATTATGTAAATCTGTTTTAAATCTCCCTGAATGATTCTTCAATTTACCAACACATTTAGAAAATAGCCATTGCTCGCTGCTCGTACCATTGTACACTGCAAGGCTAAACCTCTGAGCACTCAATGTCTGTTTGTTCCGTTCATTTCATGCTTCGCCGTTTGGTTAGCACGGTTTTTCGTGGTCTTCTCCCGAACCATTCACCCCATTCAACCAGATATGTTGCGAGGACCAGCAACGTTTCTATTGTCAGTGTATTGTACAGAAGAAAAGGATTCAACTGAATGTGAAATGCCTTAATATTGATGGATTTAAAATGGCGAATCCTCCATTGTCTGGCTGTAACCTTTTAACCATCCTGGTTTCTTTGCGAGGTCCAGGCGTAGGCCAAGGTGGACAATAGTCTCATGCAGCTGTTATGTGTGTGACTATTGGCTGGGGTGATTGGGGGGCTGTCTAAGGCCTGTGTGCAAATGAGAAAGCCCCTTATTATGCTAATGGTTCCAGCTGCCCATCTTTATCCTGTACTATCTTTTAATATGCAAATGCTAATTCTGGCTTTTCTAAATAATCTAAGCAATGTCCTTCAGGGAATGCAAAGCTGATAAGAAGCCAAAGGCTTTTTTTAAGTTAATTTACCCAATACTTTGCATTCTCAGCCAGGGACGAACCTCCAGATCCCTTTGGGCACATTTAGGACAATTGGTGCACATTCAAAATGAGTATACAGGATTTCGCCAATGGAAGCAATAGCGAAATTGTTACATTTGCCATCATTTTAGAGTCACATAGAGATTCAAAATCTTTTCAGGCAGCTACACCAATGTTGGACCTCCAAATGAGAGCCAATCTCTTGTAAGCAGTGTATGACCTCCAATGACCCCTTTAGAATTCTAATAGCACATTCTTTGTGTATGACGAAAAAAAGAATACAAACCACATGACATTCCATTTGTGTATTTCCCATAATAATGTTATTATAAATCTTCCCCTGGAGATAATTATTTTAGAAATATCTAATTTATTTGTTTATTGTTTGTTTTATATTAAATAAAGTATAATTTAAAATACTTATTAGTGTGGCCTTTTTTAATTAATCTTGTGCAGAAAATTTCAGTAGAAAGAAAGTTTAAAAGAATTTTTTAAAGGGGTAATTAACCCAAAAATGGGAATTCTGTCATCATTTACTCACCCTCTTGTTGCTTTAAATAGTATGGCTTTCTTTTTTCTGTGTAACACAAAAGGAGATATTAGGCAGAAGGCTATCCAGAAGCTTAGTCACCATCCACTTTCAATGTATGGAAAAAAGATGCAATGAAAGTGAATGGTGACCGAAAATCTCTTCATGTGTCCGTGGATAACAGAAAGTCATAATGTTTTGGAACAACATGAGAGGTGAAAAAATTATAACAGAATTTCCATTTCTGGGTGAAATATCCTTTTAATGTGGGCATTATTTGTTTTATGAACATACCAGATCAACTTACTCTTTTCTGTTTACACAACACCAACAATCTATTCAGCTTTATGCAATGCCTACACCAATAGAATTGTAATTGTTTGTGTTTTTATCAGGTAGATAGCTAGTCCTGACTTTACAGATCACGCTTTACTGGCAACCTCTAAAGCCAATATGTCTGTCTAGACTTCTGTCTACTGCATCACTGACTTATCTCTCATGTGAAACAAAATCATTAACATGAGACAAGCAGGACAACTATCACTACAGCCCAAAACATGTGGATACAATCTCAGTCAGCTGGTCTTGGACAGATAAGAGTTTGTCCACCATGGGCTGGCTGACTTTGTCTTGTGCATGGCCTGAATATTAAGTCAAAGGACAAAGGTCCAAAAATAGCACTTTGCATACCCCTGGGTGAATCAAGGCCTGTCGTCCCATAGTTTTCATGTGATAATGTTGAAATTCATGTTTAGTCAGTTTGACTGTCTCTCAAAAGCAGCCAATTCCAACACTTTTTAATGCCCCTGACCCCAAAAAAGTAAATAGTTACAAATTATAACAAAAATTGTAATCAGATTACTGTCTTTACCAATTGCTTCATCAGAAAAGAAGTCACATTATTAATTAATGTACTGTACTTTTCACAGAAAAGCTTTTGTTCTTCTGAATTTAAAATAATATGGAAGTGCAGCATAGTTCTAGCGGGAAGACTAGCAGCTGTACATCATCACATCATTAGCTGGGTAACTCCTAGCCAATCACATGTAAGCCATTGCTTTATCAGTCTGCTCACAATCTATCACATTGCTGTTTCAGTGTGCTAACCGGCAACCTCCACCACCCCGCCACCACCAGTTGAGCCCCGTCCCGCACAGGGGTAGGCTCCTCGCCCCTGCCTCCTATCTCCGGCAGGATATGACGGTTCCGAGTACAACTCCCTCGGAACGCCAGACAGGGCCTACGCCAAAGAGAGAGACATTACTTTCTGTTTTACATTCATCAAATAAATGGCATCTTAAACCTCACTCAAGCCTGCGTGTCTTCCTTATAGAAGTTAATTTCCTCGTTTTTGTTCATTGACTCGTTAGGGGGCGCACACACTTCAGCCATCACAAAACGCAAACAGATGTACATATTAATGCAATTTATGTTTTAAATCTATTCTACATACATAATATTGTCTTAGAAATAAAAGTTTAAATAATTCAAAGAAATAAAATTGAAAATCAGAGACTAATTTAATTACAAGATTTTAAATGTAATGTGCTATACTACGTTTTGTACTAAAAAAGCAATTAGATTACAGTAATGAATTACTTTTTAATTAAATTACATCCAACACTGATGCTGATTACATGTATACAACAATATTCCAATAGCTTTGGAGCATGTTCATGTCTTTTTCAGAATAAAGTCTTAACCAGAATATGAACCTTAATCAAAATGATTTTGGGGGGAAAAAAACTGGTCTCTTTTGTGAGTTATGAGTTCCAAATGGCAGTTTGGAACAAGACTAGTTGTTTTAAATCATCTGAGCAAGCTTCTTTTTTTTTTTTTTTTTTTCAAGCCAGCAACAATCTTCGAGACATTTGGTCAACTCCTTACAAACCATCATTTTTTCAGCCACTGTTCTGATGTCACTGAGGAAGGAAGTTTGTTGTTTCATGATTTCTGGTTGGAAGCAAACAATTGAGGGGTTGCTTAAATGAACCCTAGTGCACCCTTAATTGCAGTTTTTTATTAGATCTTTTCGATCAATTCTGCTGAGGTACGCAAATGGTAGGCCCACTGCAGCATCAGCTTTCTGTTCTTGGCTGATAGAAGTTTAACCAA
The DNA here is from genome assembly GCF_025860055.1 of Xyrauchen texanus. NCBI lineage: Eukaryota > Metazoa > Chordata > Actinopteri > Cypriniformes > Catostomidae > Xyrauchen > Xyrauchen texanus. The sequence goes on along the minus strand of NC_068309.1, from coordinate 28,326,976 downwards.
ACGTGATCTTCTGCTATTGTTTTTTTGTTTTTCACACCATTCTGAGTAAATTCTAGGGATTGTTTTGTGTGAAAATCCCAGCAGATCAGCAGTTACAGAAATCCTCAAACCAGCCCACCTGGCACTAACAATCATGCCACAGTCAAAATCACTGATATCACTTTTTTTCCCCATTCTGATGGTTGATGTGAACATTAACTGAAGCTCCTGACCGTATCTGCATGATTTTAAGCATTGCAATGCTGCCACGCGATTGGCTGATTAGATGATTACATGAATAAGTAGGTGTACAGGTGTACCTAACAAAGTGCTTAGTGAGTTTATATTGTTTAATGAAAATGCAGCCCTCAAAAGTTACACCTTACTCTTAACTGTGCAACATGCCATAAACTTGTCAGTCTTATAATCAAAAAAATACAGAGGGCTGATTTTGCTAAAGTGCTACGTAATAACAGAATCTATGTCATGGAAATATCTTAATGTTTATGTTTTTCTTACACTGGGCACTTGATCACTGTCAGTTTTATCTATAGAAACTAGTGTGTAGGGCAGTAAGGCCAGTCAGTGTAATTATGTAGTTTTATAGTGGCCCTATTATACTTTTAGTGTGTAATTGTGCATGTAAAAGGTCTGTAGAGTTACAAAGTCCATGCCATGAGTTACTCTCTCCCACAGAAAACCCTGCTCCTGAACTGCCTGAAATGCCTGGTTTACAGTCCAGCCATTCCTTCTGTGATATAGCTACGTCACTATGTAACACATTTGCATAATGCCCGCCTAACGGCTACTTCGGTCATGGTAAGGGCCGTTACAATTCCAGCTCACGCTCTAAGCGGTTGAACAATCATAACAGACTGGGTCAGCTGACCAATCAGAACAGACTAGGCTTTTTGGAAAATGGGGCTTTAAAGAGACAGGTGCTAAAACAAAGCGTTTCAGACAGAGGGTGAGAAGAGGTGCTGCAGCAATGTACAGTATGAGAAAAATTATATGTTTTTTGAACATTAAAGCATGTAAACCTATTCTAGTAGACCCCCAAAATAAAATTATGAACCTGTAAATGAGCATAATATGGACTCTTTAAGAATTTACATGAACTGTTTGCCTTCCTGTATCCTTTTTCAATTATTGATACACACAATTATGGTCTTAATATAGACATCCTTAACACAGTTTCTTTTTAATGAAGGAAAAACATCACCCAAGACTCACAACCATTAAACCTTGTTTTATTCACTGACCAACAGAAGCTAAATGTGCTGAAATAGCGCTGTGCCATGAGTATTTATGTTATTGTAATTTTTTTCAGTGTAAGCATGCTTAACATCACGTTATTGGAATTTTAGCACAACCTAGCACTCAGAGCCGACACGCAAGATCAGTAATTGCTTTATGCAAATTGTGTTCGGCACCTAATATGTAATTGTGTTTGCCCCGTTACCTGATTTGCGTAATTCTGTGAATAACAGCTTGCTAAAACAACACAGCTAACATATAATCCTGCATTTTCTCACAGTTACACATACACTCATAAAGTGAAAACTGTGGCTGTAGTTGAGTCAACCGCTCAGCAGCTTACAGTTAATGTTCAACCGCTTAGCCTTCAGCCCAGCTCTCCGGACGAGAGCACAATGGCTTATCTGTGTGTGTGTGTGTGTGTGTGTGTGTGTGTGTGTGTCTGCTGATCAGGGGAAGTATTTGAACACTTGTCTATACACAGAGCTGCTGTGGATAATTCCTAGAGTGTGTGAGGCCAGGAAGTGTGAAGGGTAAACATCCCTCAGTAAATGGCACCATTTTATTTTGGCTCTTTGCTCACACTCAGGTTTGGACTTCATTGCAGTGGACTGTCAGAACGGGCCTGGTAAGCGTCAGAGTTTATGGTGAAGATATATTGCTGTTGGATTATTTAGAGGAGTTCGACATTCCACCTAGTTAAACTTGGCACGTCAAGCTCATCTGTGTTTTTGTGAGCACTTCAATATCTTAATTTGGAAACTTTTTTTACTTCTTCCTAACACGTGTCCCTCAAAAATAAAAAAAATTCTTAGGGTTCCCATGGAAACACTGATTCCACATGCCAGTATATATATATATATATATATATATACTATCTTCATTTGTAAACTTTTTTACTCCCTAAAACGTGTATCCATTTTTTTTTTTTTTTCTTTGTTTTTTATGTACATGTTTTAGGAAGAAGTAAAAAAGTTCCCATGGAAATGCTGATTTCATGTGCCAGCGGCACCTGAAACACATGAGGGCAAAAATGTCAACACGCTTGGAATAAAACAAACAGAAAATGGAGCATGAGTGTCCAGATCCCGACACAGACCAAAACTGAACCAGACAGGAAGTCAGGATCCAGACACCATGCCCTGGACATGAACAAGACAGACCGAAGTGCGCACAGCGGTAACTCACAACTGGACCTGTGCATTTACACAATGAACGTACATGAAATACAGAACATGTGGCGATGATGTGACAGACCTGTGGTACACTTTTCTGAATTTTATGTATGAAAGATGCTACAGAAATAAAATGCATTATTTTATTTTAATCATTTTATAGATTGATAGCTTTGCAAATGTAGAATTGCAAAAAATAAATAAAAATAGAAATATAATTTGATCCAAAGGGCATTCAGAAAAGAAGATGAATGTTCCACAATCCCTGTCTGCTACAAGAGAAGCAGAGTGCCTGCTACACACTGGATCACATATCCTGTGGCTGGACTCAAGGTCATGGACAATAGAGAGCCCTGAAACTAGAGATGCAGAGGGAATCAAGGCGACCTAATCTACAGTCACAGAGAGAGCAAGAGAAAGAGAAAAAAGACAGGGAAAGAAGGAGGGGTGCAGGAGAGGGGACCATGAAGGAGCCTTAGGCCTCACCACCATCCGCAGGCCCTCATAACTCCTTCGTATTTTTCTCGGGGGTTATTTATTGCTCTGTAATTTCAGAGGTGCCGGGGGAGTGTAATTGATTTGGCTTGGATTTCAAGCATGGGAGGAGCAGGAGGGGACCCTGCAATCGTAATGGGGAATCTGGGCCCCTTCACCGCCTCACTTCCCTTCACAGTCTTCCATTATCTCCAAACCAAGCCACTTTATCAGCATTCCCACAACAAGACGTGTGACGCCGCCTTATCCACACTGATCCTTCAAATCAGCCCAAACTGTGAAACGTTTTTAATGGCCAGACGTGGCATGCCAGAGGGTGACGAGAAAGGGCGGAGGGGTAAGTAAATGTTTGTGAGTGTCGAATGGCTAAGCCAACACGATATGATCTTCCACGCGAACAGTTGTGCTAAGGAGGAGCATGCATGCCAGGAGAACAGACTGGGATTCAGCGCAACACTTTGGAAAATGGTAGCCACCATTTAAGTCGATCAGAGTGTAACATAATCAGTTTCCAGGCTGGACCTCGTAACAGTGAGGCATGACCATACCTGGCCACACTCCCGTTTTTCCTGGGAGTCTCCCGTATTTCACACCCATCTCCCGTTTTGTTATTTCCCCCGGCAAACTCCCGTAATTTGTTTGGCCCAAACCTTATTATACGAATAATTACATCAATATATTATTCAAAGGTTGTCCAGTTGCCAGATCTTGTATGAAACGCATCCTGCTCACACAATCAACACATCACACATATTTCAACCCATTTGTGACCTCAACCTGGCAACCTACAACCCATTTGCTCTGTTGATATTTGCGCAGGTAGAAGATGCGGGAAGTTGAATCGAGCATCACTGGTAGATGGGAGGAGAAGACTCGGGTGGTGCTCCGGCAAAAAAAACAAAATATACATGTAAATTTAACAACAGCTGGATGGAAGAATTTTATTTAATACCTCAAAGCCATATCGACAATGCCCACGCCTTTTGGAAAGTGTGTCGCACTGATTTTAATATCGGACACGGTGGGAAAAATTACATTACTCAGCACATTAAATCAAAACAGCACAATTTGTATGTATTTAGCCTGCCTCTATCCAGCACCCCCTCAGAGGTCTCCCGGATTTTGGTACCCAAATGTTGACAGATATGGGCATGACGGAGTGTGAAACATTGTGGAAATTATGGTGGAAAGTTTCAGTCAAGACCAAATTCAAGGAAATATCAATACTCAACATTTCAACTCATCAATATGTTTACATCCGAAATATAAAAGTCTCTTTGAAACAAATAAATCCAATACAGTCTTATGACAACTCTGAATAATTTGTTCGAGATAGCAAATTGTAAGTAATTTTACAACTTGGCTCATATGACTAAGTACATCTTTTATTTCCACAGAGTCCAACCAAACAACAAACAGAATATTAAATCGATAAAATACAGGCATAACATTTTAGCTTGCCTCCAATCCAACACTTTGTTTTAAAAAAGGAAACGTCTGTGAATATTTGTTGTTACTCATTCCATGTTTACTTGTGTAATTTATAAAACTGATGTATGTCAATAACCTGTAAAACACTTCCCTTGTTTAATTCCAAACCTCAGTGTTTTCTATCTAAGGTGGTTTTGGGATTTAGGGTTAGGGTTAATTTGGTTTTGGGATAAGGACCACAAGAATGCTCGTTGATACTCCCCAATGTTACTCTTTCTTCCGTGGGAAACATCAGTTATATTGCCTATTAAAATTTATTAGGTTTAGGCTTGGGTTAGCGGTTAAACTTAGGAAAAAACGCATTCAAATTTTTGTTGGTTCATTTATTGTTCTTTATAGGAGTAAAAGTGGTAAGTTTTTATATGAGCCAACATGATCACACAAGAAGTCGGCATGTTGCTTCCAAACGTTCCAGTACCCTAACTTCGGCCCCATTATGCTGACGTACTGATAAGCACCATCTCCCATCAGACATTTTTGCATTGGTTATGTGCTTACCATCTCCTGTGGTGTGATCGGAAGCATGTTGCGTCAGCAGTGTGGGATATGTGGGTTCTTGTGTTGAAACTTGCGATGTGTTCGTTTCATGATGGACGACATTGATTCAGAGGTGCCATTTTCCCTCTAAGATTAAATTCTTTACACTGATTAGGTGTAAAACTGATGGTGAGGTTTAGGGTTGGGGTTTGGGTTAGGGGGTACAGTTAATAAAATATGCATTCCTCTTCATTGTTTTGCATCCTTTACAGCGAAAAGCAACTCTGTTGGCCTTTCACCCAGAAACACACTTTGGCCACTGGGAGCAGTGCTTTGAATTTCAGTAAACACAGACAGAGTTTAGCTCAAGAAAAGTCAACCTACTGTTTACAAATTTACTGTGGGATTCGTCTGTACGATTTTGCCATCAAGTCCTTTTATCACAACTTGTCATGAGATGGAGTTGGTCATTCCACTCCGCAGCCATCTTGGTAACACCTCAAAGAAGCTACAACCCCAATCCCGAAAAAGTTGGGACAATATGAAAAATGCTAATAAAAACAAAAAGGAGTGATTTTTAAATCATATTCACCATTTGCTATATTGAAAGCACTATAACTACACATTACATGATGTTTTTCCTTGTGAATGTCCACGTTTTTTTGAAAATGTACAGTAATTTCAAATCGGGTGATTGAAACATACTCCAAAATAGTTGGGATAGGCGAGTGTTTACCTCTGTGAAACATCACCATTTCTTCTAATAACATTTATTAAGCATATGGGCACTGAAGTTTAGAAAGTGGAATTTTCCCCCAATCATCCATTATGTAGGTCTTTAGCTGCACAATTGTACAGGGCCTTCATTGCTGGATGGTGTGCTTCATAATGCACCACACATTCTCAATTGGAGACAGGTCAGGACTGCAGGCAGGCCAATCTAACAGCCATGCACTTGAAATCCGGGCAGTATGTGGTTTGAAGTTGTCCTGCTGGAAAATGCAGGGACGTCCCTGGAAAGGATGTGCTGGATAGCAGTATATGTTGCTCCAAAATTTGTACATATCTGTCTGCATTCATGGTGTTCTCACATATATGCGAGTTACTCATTCCATAGGCACTGACACACCTCTGACCCAAACAAACACTAGCTTTTAGACCTGACCCTAATAACAGCTTGGATGGCCTTTTTCCTCTATGGCCTGGATAACACGGCAGCTTTGTTTTTCAAAACATTTTGAAATGTGGACTTTTCAGAACAAAAAACACAGTTCCACTTTTCTGATTTTCATCTAAGATGAGACCGAGCCAAGAGAAGTCAGCAGTGCTTCTGGACAGTGTTGATGTATGGCTTCTGCTTTGCATAGTAAAGACTTAACTTGCATCTGTTGATCAGCGGCGAGTGGTGTTGACTAACAAAGGTTTACTAAAGTAATCCCAAAACCATGTTCATGATATTCATGACAGATGAATGATGTTTTTAAAGACAGTGACGTCTGAGGGATCAGAGATCACGTGCATTCAGAAGTGGTTTTCGTCTTGCCCTTTATGTACCAATATTTGACCAGATTCCTTGAATCTTTTAATGATATTGTGCACTGTAGAGGGTGAAATGCCCAAAATCCTTCCAATTTGTCTTTGGGGAACATTGTTCTCAAAGTACTGATTATTTGCTGAAGCATCTGTTGGCAAACAAGTCTTGAATGATCTTTGCTCTTGAAGGACTAGGCTGCTTCTGGTGGCTCCCTATATACTACGACATGATTGCCTCACCTGTTTCACATCTCTTGTTTCACATAGCCTTATTATTTCAACTCGTCAAATTGTTAATAATCTTAAATTACCCATCTCAACTTTTTTGGAGTGTGTTGCAATCATTTGATTTTAAATTACTGTATATTTAAAAAAAAAAAAAAATGAAATTCACAAGGAAAAACATTATATCATGTGTAGTTGTAGTGCTTTCAACATAGCAAAGGGTGAGGTTTATTAGCATTTTTCATATTGTCCCAACTTTTTCAAAATTGGGGTTGTATTTTCTAGTTACACAAGTACAGCTCCTATACCTGAATGGGGAAAGACCACAATCAAGCTAATGTTTCAACAACATTTAAATCACCACTAAAATGTGTCAACAGTGGTATCATACATTTTGCTCCTTAAGAACAAATCAGGCTAAAATACAGTGTCTTTAAGGTCTGTCAATCTAATATACATTGACATTTTAGAGTACAAATGAGTCGTGAAGCAAGTGGTGCCTTTTACAAAAAGGTGATTAGCACTTTTAATTGAAAGGCGGGACTTCATTTCCTACAGCTGCCAAGTTGAGGGTAACGATTTCTCCCATTCATTTTTCATAGAGTGTTTCCTTAAATTATACAGTGTCCCCAAAATCATTTGAACACATAGGGCACACTTAAAAATGCATGAATTTCATTGCATTATATTCAAATTAACAAACCAAGGCAAACTGCAAACAAATAGTGCAAGATTTTTTTCTGAAAATGTACTTCTTGCATTTTTTGCAATTACTTTTAACCAACTGGTCTCAGTCTGATTTTTAGTGAATGTATGAAGTCAGTTCCCCTCAAGTTAACATATTAAAGGAATATCCTGTGTTCAATACAAATTAAGCTCAATCGACAGCATTTGTGGCATAATGTTGATTACTACAAAAATATATATATATAAATATTTTAGCTCTTCCCTACTTATAAAAAGTAAAAATAAAATTGCGATTACAGTGAGGCACTTACAATTGAAGTGAATGTAATCCACTATATTCCTGAAAACATGCAGACAAATAAAGATTGATATGGATGTTCTACAGAGCATGGAGGGCTTGTGAGGCATCATTTGCCCATGGACACCAATAAACCAGAAGTGTGAAGGCAAAGGCAAATGTCGTGCTGACAGGAGATCCCATTTACAGCTAAAAATAAACAAAGGAGTGTAAATCGTATCGGTTACCTAACGTAACCTCGGTTCTCTCTAGATGAGGGAACGAGTATTGCGTAAGCTAGCTTACGCTACGGGAAAGATTAATCTTTTCTGAGATATTGAAGCCAAAAAAAAAATTATCCTTAATTTTTGTATCCATTGTCAACGCAGTGCGGCAGCTGCAGACCTTGAGCGGGCTAGCTAGCGAGCTCATAGGTTGCTCTGCGGCAACTGCTGCAGCCTATAGACGAGCTTGGGTGAACTCGCATCCAATGAGAGGCGTCCGCGCGCTCACTGCAACAAAGCCCGCCAAAATGGGCGTGACTAGAGTGCCTATAAGCGTAGTTCGTAGGCTGGAACCCTGGTTTTCATTGACTGAAGCGAAAAGTCGCTCGTGGCGCGAGCACGGCCGGCTACGCAATACTCGTTCCCTCATCTAGAGAGAACCGAGGTTACGTTAGGTAATCGATACGTTCTCTTACGAGAGGTTCTCTCGTATTGCGTAAGCTAGCTTACGCTACGGGAACCCATTGTCAATGCCGTGCGCGCCAAGCATCCACTGTATGAGCCCCAGGGAATTAAGGGGGACCGGGGAGCCCTTATGAGTGGGGAAATAATATTTGGCCGGCAAGAATGCGGGTCATTGATTGTGTAATACATAAGCACATAGTGGGAAGGGAACGACAGAGCAGCGGTGCCGGTCTGTGTGGAATGTGTCCCATCAGTGCAGCTCACCAGGGGAGCTATAGTGTATTAAACCGCTAGTAGTTTTGCCTGCAGAGCGGGCACTTCCATATTGTAAAATCTGACAAAGGTGGAGGGGGAAGTCCATCCCGCTGCCACACATATGTCGTGAATGGAAATCCCGCTGGACCATGCCCACGAGGATGCCATGCCTCTAGTGGAGTGAGCCCTAATGCCCAACGGGCATGGCAGGTCTTTTGACGCGTATGCAGCAGCAATAGCGTCCACTATCCATCTAGATAGTGTCTGTTCCGAGGCGCGAGACCTTTGGTGCGCCCTCCGAACGAAACGAAAAGCTGCTCAGAGCGTCTGAAAGCGGCGGAGCGCGCAGTATACAATCTCAGTGCTCTGACCGGGCAAAGGAGATTGGCGTCGCGTTCGCCAATAGGGAAATGACCTGTGCTCTGAAAGGAGTACCGATCACCTTGGGAACATAGCCGTGTCTAGGCTTTAAAATGACCTTGGAGTCACTTGGTCCAAACTCAAGACACGCAGCGCTGACAGACAGCGCGCGAAGGTCTCCCACACGTTTGACTGATGACAGGGCAGTCAGAAAAACGGTTTTGAGTGAAAGGTATTTCAAATCCACGGATTGAAGTGGTTCGAAAGGGGGGGCTTTCATAGTTTCGAGAACTATAGAAAGATCCCAGATAGGAACCGATGGGGGCGCGGGGGTTCATCCTTCTAGCTCCCTGAGGAAGCGGATGACCAGCTCGTTTTTACCCCATGACCGGCCGTGCAGGGGTTCAGCGAACGCCGCAACGGCCGCCACATACACTTTGAGCGTGGATGGGGATCTGCCCTTTTCCAGCAGCTCTTGTAGAAATACGAGCAGCGACGACACCCCACATGTCCGCGGGTCCAGGCCTCGGTCGGTGCACCATTTTGAGAACACAGACCATTTTGACGCATAGAGTCTTCTCGTGGAAGGGGCTCTAGCGTGTATGATGGTGTTTATTACTCCTTCTGGCAGAGCGACGGGTAGTCGTTGATCACCCATGCATGCAGCGCCCAGCGCTCTGGGTGGGGATGCCAGATTGTGCCGCGAGCTTGAGAGAGGAAATCTGCTCTCACTGGGATGGGCCACGGCGCTGTCAGTGACAGCTGCATAAGCTCCGGGAACCATGTCTGATTCTCCCAGCGGGGCTATGAGGAGCACCGAGTGGCGCGTTTCCTGATCCTCTGCATTACCTGTGGCAATAGCGAGGCGGGAGGGAAGGCGTAAAGCGGCGTCTGGGCCAGTCCTGGGCCAGCGCGTCCTTGCTTTTCGAGAAAAATATTGGGCAGTGAGAGTTCTCTTTGGACGCAAAGAGGTCTATCTCCGCTCTGCCGAATAGGTGCCATAACGTCTGGACTGTTTGAGCGTGCAGGGACCATTCCCTGGGGAATATTGTCTCTGGACAGTCTGTCCGGGCCGTCGTTCAGGTGGCCTGGCACGTGCGTCGCCCTCAGCGGCGCAGGTGGCACTGGGACCAACTCAGTATGCGTTTAGTCAGATGGAAGAGGTTCCTGGATCTGACACCGCCCTGACGGTTTAGGTAGGATACCACAGATCTGTTGTCCGAACGGACCAGGACGTGGTGACCCTGAATGACCGGGAGAAAGCGCACGCGGCGTACTCGACTGCTATCATTTCCAGACAATTTATGTGAAGGAGCTTTTCCTGAACTGACCATAGGCCGAAAACCGGAGAGCCCTCGCAGACCGCGCCCCAACCCGTGTTGGACGCGTCTGTCGAGATGACTTTTCGGCGAGATACAGCTCCCATTTTCACTCCCCGCTGATACCATTCGGCCACTGTCCAGGGCTGCAGAGCTGAAATACAGGTCTGAGTCACCTTGATGGGCTGGCGGCCTGTGGCCCAAGCCCGGCGAGACGCGCGGGTGTTTAGCCAATGCTGAAGTGGGCCATGTAGCCTAGCACTCTCTGAAATTTCTTCAGAGGTGTGAGGCTGTTCATCTGAAATGACGCGGCTAGTCGCTGCACACGGCGCGCGCGCGCTGTGTAGATAAGCGAGCCGTCATTGCCACTGAGTCTAGTTCTATTCCAAGGAAGGAAATTGCCTGACTGGGCTGTAGTGAGCTCTTGGTCCAATTGACTGCAAGGCCCAAACTGTTCAGATGACTGAGGAGAACTGTCCTGTGAGACAGAAGCTCCATATGTGATTGTGCCAAAATCAGCCAATCGTCCAAATAGTTCAGAATTCGCAAACCCTGACTCCGCAGGGGTGCGAGCGCCGCGTCCATGCACTTCGTGAAAGTACGGGGTGCTAAGGACAGGCCGAACGGAAGGACGGTGTATTGATAAACCTGGCCGTCGGCGAATCTCAAGAATGGCCTGTGACGGGATTTATCTGAATCTGAAAGTATGCATTTTTCAGATCGAGAGAAATAAACCAGTCCCCTGGCGCATCATGCGCGAGGAGTTTGCTGGTTGTAAGCATTTTGAACGGTCTTTTGCAAGCGCTTTGTTCAAACCCTGAGATCTAATATTGGTCTGAGGCTGCCGTCTTTCTTGGGGACAAGAAAATAACGGCTGTAAAACCCCGACTTCGCTCAGGGAGGCGGCACTCTCTCTATGGCCCTTTTGCACAGAAGGTTTGCTATTTCTGAACGAAGCATGCACGCTGCTTCCGTGTTCAAAGTAGTTTCGAGCAGCTCTGAAGCAAGGAGGACGGCGATCGAACTGTAGCAAATAGCCCTGTTTTATTGTGCTTAACACCCATTCGGATATCCCTGGAATATCTTCCCACGCTTTGAAGCGTAATGTTAGAGGGTGAATGGCCAAATCGCTCTGATTGCCGCACACAGCAGCTGAACAGAATGTGTGAGCGGCTTACTGTGCTTATGCTGGACTGCTCGCAGACAGCATGGACAGGCTGTTCTGTGAGTGACTTCCGATTGAGGTGAATGAGGAAAGAGTCACGTCTGTTAAGTGATGCGCAAGCATAGCCACGAGCACGGGACTTACATACAGAGAAGTGTTTGCTGGCCGTGTGACAGAGCGGGCAGAGAATGGGCGTGCGCACGTATTCGTGAGCGCATTTATTGACTCTAACACTCGAGTGGTTCAGTAACCGCTTTTGAGTGTGCTCTGATGGGGACACGGAACGTGTAATGCTTGTGTGTAGAGGTGAACACTAGATTGTGGGCACATTTTCTACACATAAGGCTTTATTTTGAGATGTCAGCCGTGGAAAGCGGCATTTGAGTGCAGGCAAGCGGGTAATATCACCGGCTTGTTGGCTGCTGAATCCACCACTGCAGTAGCCTGAGAGAAGGGGACTGACAGGGGCGTCACGGGACTTACATACAGCTGGCCGTGGTGACAGAGCGGGCAGAGGAGGGAGCGCGCACGGGCTCGTGGGGCGTTTATTAACTCTAACACTCGAGCTGGTCGTAACCGCTTATGTGAGTGTGCTCTGATAGGGACACGGGATGTGTAATGCTTGTGTGTAGGGGTGAGCACTGGATTGTGGGCACATTTTCTACACATAAGGCATGTTTACTCTTTACAAGATTTCTTTGGGTTGCCGTGAAACGGCGTTTGAGTGCAGGCAAGCGGGTAGTATCACTGGCTTGTTGGCTGCTGAATCCACCACTGCAGTAGCCTGAGAGAAGGGGACTGACAGGGGCGAAGCTTTGACGGTGGTCCGGCCGTGGCGGGACTGAGCCGTCGTTTTCTCAACAACGCTAGGAGGAATTCGGTTGCTCAGGTTTCAGTACAATCTTAGGCCGAGGGCCGCAGGGGGGCGGCTGTCTGAGCGCAATCGAGGGCGGCCGCCCTGTCGACGCTGAGAAGTCTGGCTTGTTGAGCTGGGCGCTGTGAAGAGGCTCGTGCAGGAGGCTGGTCACGTGGGCGGCCTGCAGAGGAGCTAGCGCGACGAGGCAGAAAGAGATTCATGGCTTGGGCTTCGAGAAACGGTCAACAATGCCACTCACCGCGGAACCGAAGAGACCGGACAGAGAGAGCGGCGCGTAGTGCGTTCAGCGTTCAGCTTCTCCTAAGTCGGCTAGTCAAATCTGAAACAGCCTCTGTCTGTAAGACGGCCATGGAATGCAGAGCAGATGCGGCTTGGCCGGCGGCGGTATAGGCGCGGCCAACACAGGCGGAAGTAGTTCTGCAGGCCTTAGACGGGAGCACCAGCTTAGACCGCCATCTCGCGGAGGGCGGGCAAAGGTGCGGCGTGGAGTCTGTTGGGAGCCTGCTCAGGGGGCGGTGACCACTCGAGCCCGAGGTGGTCGACGGCCTGTGTGAGTAGGCGCGTTAGTTCCCCTTCGACTCCGGCGCGGGTCCTGCTGGATTCCTGGGCCGAGGAGGAATCGTGTGAGCCTGACCACTCCTCGCTGTCGAAGCCATGATGGAACAGCCCTTATCCTCCGCTTCTTAGTCCGAGATGGCAGCAGAGCAGCCGCTCGGCGGCAACTGCGCGTCCGGGTGGGCGGGGAGGGTGAAGGCGATGCTCGAGGGAGGGGCTCCGGCGAGGCAATCGCTTCTACCACTGGTTCCGGCAGCCTTTGAGGCGGCGTTTTTTACTGCGGCTGAATGGAAGGCGGCGCGGCTTCGGTCCTGAGCGCTCGAGTCGAGCCCGCGGGGTCGACATCGAAGCTCCTCGCAGAGATCGCATCCGCCTTCAGCGAGGGCGAGCTCTGCATGCCCCAGTCCCAGGCAGAGAGCGCAGATGACGTGGCGGTCTCCGGTGCTGAGAGGGGCGCGGCATGAAGCGCAAGTGGAGTGAGGCATCTTTAAAAAGACGCTCGTACTCTTTTGTGAAGTTCATAAGAACTAGCTTGCTTTAAAAAGGATACGTCGCTGGATGGCGTAGCTCGCAGGACGGCTGAAGGTGGCGAAGACGGCCGGCTTCTTCGAGCGCTGTCCACGCTTGCTTGATGCCCCTCGAACGGCGACCGCGGCTTCCAGTTCAGAGATGCAAAAGAGCTTCGCTGAAGAGATGAAAATCAGGGTTCCAGCCTACGAACTACGCTTATATGCACTCTAGTCACGCCCATTTTGGCGGGCTTTGTTGCAGTGAGCGCGCGGACGCCTCTCATTGGATGCAAGTTCGCCCAAGCTCGTCTATAGGCTGCAGCAGTTGCCTCAGAGCAACCTATGAGCTCGCTAGCTAGCCCGCTCAAGGTCTGCAGCTGCCGCACTGCGTTGACAATGGATACAAAAATTAAGGATAATTTTTTTTTTGGCTTCAATATCTCAGAAAAGATGAATCTTTCCCGTAGCGTAAGCTAGCTTACGCAATACGAGAGAACCTCTCGTAAGAGAACTGTCTTTTCCTCTAGTCCACATTCTTTTCATTTTCTGCTTTTTTAAGAAAAATGTATTAGATTACAGCGATCAAAAACGTATTGACTGCAAAACGATTCTCATGGTTCTTTTACCATAAAAATACTCTCTAGTTCTTGCCTGGAGCCTTTAAACCACATTACAGAAGTATCTCCACACTGATGCTATTTTGTGGGCAAGACTTTGAGTTTGATCCATGCCCATATTTATGTATGTACTGTAGAGGGGGCAAGCACAGGCTGAAATTGGCACGACTGCAAATCCACAAACTCTTCCAGATTCCAAAACGCTTCCATTTGCTTGACAGCATTCAATTAGATGCTTAGCTTCTTGACACAATGATAGGCACAGCCAACACTGACCCTCACATTTTTTATTTATTTATTTTTGTGTGCAAAAGCTAGCACTCAGATATAGTTCTAAAGTGGAAAATCTTGGAAGTGGAAGTCCACTTACAAGTGAGTAACATCACCACCCCTTTCCACTCCTGCATGCTTACAAACACACTCCTAACCCTCCCATCTCAGGTAATTGGCTGTAAGGTATTATCTGCCTAATTATCAAATAAATCCTGCTCTTCCTCTGCCGTGCTGCATTTACACAAAACAGGAAGGGGGATTAGTGGGGGCGTGCTGCACTCAGATCCGGAGCCCTGCATCTCGCTGCAGGAAATCTACTCAGCATTCAGTACACACACACACACACACACACACACACTGAGTGTTGTACAATTAGAGTACCATATTGTTCATACACTTACACTCAAACTGCTCTGTTAAAATAAAATAATTCAAGTTAGGAGATCGATCTACCTTTCTAGTAGATCTACCTGTCTGTCTGTCTGTCTGTCTGTCTATCTGTCTGTCTGTCTGTCTTTCTATCTATATATCTGTCTGTCTGTCTGTCTGTCTATCTATCTGTCTGTCTGTTTATCTATCTGTCTGTCTGTCTATCTATCAATCTGTGAAGATCAGACCGAAATTTGAATCATTAGGCTATTTAGCCTATAGTGAAGGTTGAACATTATCAGACTCGAATCAGTCATGCATTCAAATGCAAGGACATTTATTTATATATTTATTTAATAGCCTCAGATGAGGCGAAGATTTTCAATTATGAATTATTATCAGAATTATGACTTAACCCCTTGTGTTGTGTTCTGGTCATTTTGACCCGGATGACTTTTGTTCTGATGCTGAATTTTTTATTTATTTTTTTTACTTGAAATTCCTTGACTTTGTTCACATTCAGTATGGTGTATGAAAACACACAGACACACAGATTTAAACATTATTTTTACATTTTTATATTTAATAAAAAAATATATATATATATTTTACTTTGTTACATTTGTGTTCCCATTTAAAAATGGCTGGCCATTGGAAATCAGTGGATTAGACTACAAAATACAGAAATATATTTAAATATAAATATATATATTTAAACACACACACACACACACACACACACTCACAATGTGTGTTGAGTCCCTTCTTATGCATCGTCTTTCCATGTACACTCTTTGAGGAATATTTCAAGAGCTATTTATCATATTATGTTGCGTTTGGGCTCGTTTGAATCGGGATGGTCTGCTGTAAGTTATGATTCATCATTGTCTATGTCATATGTGTGTTTCAGGAAGTAATAAGGAAACAGTTTTTTATGTTTTATCTGTTTATTATACTGTATTTATGTGCATCTGTAGGAATTTCATAAACTTGTGCAGTTTAACCTCTGAGTGAAACATATTTGCTCATTGCATTCTAGTAATTGAGACCTTTCCAATGATACACAACACATGGCTATCTAATCTTTTTTATGGTTTTACCAACCCTGAATATAATTGTTGTGATAACAAATTTGCAAATGATGAGAACGAAATGATTTGCCAGCAAATTAAGAAGCATTATATAAGAATTGGATCCACTATATGCAATGTAAAGTCCAGATTCTAAGCTTTAAAATTACACTTATTTTGTTCAGATCAAGCAAGTGGTTATTCATTTGTTATGTAAATGTTATGTTTGTTTGTTTTACCACAGGAAGTCCCCCATCTGGTGTGGTATGATCTCAGTTCAATGAGTCCATTATCAATAAAAAAATATATATATATATATTTAAATTTGTTCAAAAAGTCATAATTACTTAAAAACAAGTTAATAATTGTAATATCTTGTGATAATATATGCAATATGAGAGCTTTATAAACAATCTTAGTGGGTCAGTCTTTTTTGACCAAGAACACAAAATGTGTTAGAACAAAACGAACCCAACACAAGAGTTAAAGGAATATTCAGGGTTGAATACAAGTTCAGCTCAATCGACAGTATTACCACAAAAAAAATGTTTGACTCGTTCCTCCTTTTCTTTAAAAAGAAAGCAAATATTGAGGTCACAGTGAGGCTCTTACAATGGAAGTGAATGAGGCCACTTTTTGGAGGGTTTAAATGCAGAAATGTGAAGCTTATAATTTTATAAAAGCACTTACATGAATTCTTCTGTTAAAACATGTGTATTATTTGAGCTGTTAAGTTCTTTAAATCGTTGTTTTTAAGGTCTTTTTAGGGTTTTAGGGTTTTTTGACATTGTTATTGAATCAAAGTTGTAAAATTGTCTATAACTTCACACAGAAAAGATTCTTTTATCACACTAAAATCATGTTAACACATATTGTTTATGTCTTGTGGCTATCCTTTTGAAACAGTGCCTATTTTAATGTTCAAAAATTCACTTCCATTGTAAGTGCCTCACTGTAACCACAAATGCTGTCGATTGAGCCTAAATTGTATTCAACCCGGAACATTCCTTTAAATTTTGATTCCCCACATAAAACTATTGAATGACTTCAGAAGACCTAGAATATTATGCACAAGTCATCTGGACTACTTTTATGGTGCTTTCTGGCCTATTTGGAGACAACAACAAAAACTGTTGTCTCCTATATACAGCCTGTCGTCACTTCATAGCTTTGTTGCGAAGATTCCTTGAAATAACAGCATACAGGTTTGGAACAAGGTAAATATCCCTTTAAGAACCTACTCTTATAGTATCTTGAATGGAAAGCTCAAACAGGTGATTTTAAGTTGACCTACACATCCCTCGCAGACCATTGATGCATTAGGGCTGAGAGTTCTCAGGATGCTGACCTTACTGGCGTGTGACTCTGTGCTGAGGGGTGTGTGGAACATCTGTTGGGAATCAAACAGGGGTAGCAGCAATGGGAGAAACTCTTTTTCCTCTCATAGGCATTATCTCATCCCATGAGCACTCCCGCTCTATCCTCTCCTGGCCGGCTACACGCACAGAAGCATTATGCACATCTGTCACCCATTAATCGGCAAATTACGAAAGAAGTGAGCGTCAAAAGCCATTACCAGCAGCCGGTCCCTGGGGTACTCTGTTCTGTCTTTCTCCTGCTCTGTTTTGCCAAGTTTCGTTGTCATTCTTTGCATACGAGAGAGCATGTGGGATCACAGATAAGAAGCATTTGTCGATACAAATCAAAAACCAGCCTAGTGGAAAACTCTGAGTATTGCTTAGAGATTGTTACCATGGCAGTAAGGATTTCTGTATAAAAATCCATTTTAGATATACATGTGCTCAATCTTGTATATAAAGATCACAAAGGATTACATGTTTTATTATAGATATTTACAGTATTTTTGTTAAATATCTCATTACCTATTATTCAGCTACGAAGTTCAAACATGGATACTTTCATCACTTTGTTTCTTTTTGTTAACTTTTATGGGAGCACCTATTATTAGAGTTTTTGTGTTGTCACCTCATTATCGCCACGCACTTTATCTTTACCGCAATTTTTTTTAATTGTTTCGGTAATTAAAAACTATTCTGCACAGAAGAGGAATGATTTGTTTTTCAATATTTCAATTTAAAATACTCTTTTTAGTTCTAATACGAACAGTGTTGGGTAAGGTACTTAAAAATAGTAATCCACTACAAATTACTAATCATTTATCTAAAAATCTTAATCAGATTACTTCACTAATTACTTCATTGAAAAATTATCACATTACTAGTTACTTTACTTATAAGTCATACACTCAATACCTCACATTTCTCCTTCACAGTGACTCGTTACAGGGCCATAAATCATGTATTCTACATAAATAATATATTAGAAATAAGCATAATAATATATCCTATAATTTACTTAAAATGTAATTAAATTAACTGAAAGCCAGCAACTATAATCTGATTACAAGAACTTAAGTCTAGTTGTTTTTATTTGTATAGCGCTTTTCACAACACACACCGTTTCAAAGCAGCTTTACAGAAAATCATGAATTAACAGTAAATTAAACTGTAATATCTATAAATTCTAAGAGTCATCATTGTGCAGTTTGATTAAATATGATTGTAAATTGTGTATAAAAATAAAGAATTAAATAATAATTGTATTTACAGCCCCAGTGAGCGAGCTGTAGGCGATTGTCTTAAGGAACACAAAATTCCATAAGACGTTGGATAATGGAGAAAATAACATTGGGAGAAACCAGACTCACTGTGGGGGCCAGTTCCCCTCTGGCTAACATCGTGAATATAATGTAAATATTACTTACGTATAGTTAAAGTCATGGTTTAAAATTATTAAACTAAGTAAGTGTTAAGGTACAGTGTTTAATTGATGACAAATGTCTTTGAAGTCCATCCTGGATTTACTGCAGAAATTCACATGGTGGTGGTGTAGTGGTCGACGCACATAACTGCTAATCTGGTAATCAGAAGGACACTGGTTCAAACCCCACAGCCACCACCATTGTGTCCTTGAGCAAGACTCCAGGTTGCTCTGGGGGGATTGTCCCTGTAATAAGGGCTCTGTAAGTTGCTTTGGATAAAAGTGTCTGCCAAATGGATAAATGTAAATGTATTCCATTTCGACAGTGCTGTCCATAAATAGACAAATGTGATGCAGGCAGAGATTTATGAGTTTAGGTTCGGTGGGGTCCATCCTTAAGTGTTAAGTGTCAATGGTTCAGGCAGTGGCATATGAAGAATACCAAGTCTTACAGTTGGAGTTGGCATTAGTTCATACTCTGAAGTCCATCGTGAAAGTCTGGCTAGCACTGGCTGTAGTTTGTCATCAAATTTCAGTGGCACGTAGCAGTGGACATCTGGCCGGCTCTGGTAACCTTGTTTCCATGAGACATGGAAACAAATAGAATAATATTAGTGTAGATGTCATTCAATTTTATGCAAAGTTATAGATCATGCTAGATGTTTCTGGTTCCGGCAGACCTAACTAAAGCAGCCTAATTGTGAGTTGAAGGATAAATTAGGTGTATGCCTGGCTAAATAATTGAGCCTTTTGTCTAGACATAAACTGAGTGAGTGTATCTGCGTCATGAACTGTGTAAGGGAAACTATTCCATAGTTTAGGAGCTTAATAGGAATAGGATCTTCAGTACCTCCTTTTGTGGATTTTGATATTCTAGGAACTATTAACAGCCCAGAATTTTGTCAGTCGAACTAAAGGCCCTCTCTTTGAAGATGACCCTCCTGATTGCGCTCACTTCCATCAAGAGAGTTGAGGACCTGCAAGCGTTCTCTGTTAGCGACACTTGCCTGGATTTCGGTCCGGCAGATTCTCACGTCATCCTGAAACCCCGACTGGGCTACGTGCCCAAGGTTCCTACGACCCCTTTCAAGGATCAGGTACCTGCGAGCGCTGCCCTGGGAGGAGGCAGACCCAGCCTTAGTGTTGCTGTGTGTGCTTTGCACACCTATTTGGATTGCACGCAGAGCTTTAGACACTCTGAGCAGCTCTTTGTCTGCTTTGATGGACAGCGGAAAGGGAATGCTGTCTCCAAACAGAGGCTTGCCCTCTGGATCGTGGACACTATTCCGTTGGTCTACCAGACCCAGGCCGTGCCCGCCGCTTGTGGGTTCGAACACACTCTATGAGGAGTGTGGCATCCTCATGGGCACTGGCCAATGGCACCTCTCTAGCAGACATCTGCATAGTGGCAGGCTGGACAAAACCCAATACCTTAGCGAGATTTTACAATCTCCGGGTTGAGGCGGTCTCGTCCCGTGTTTTGAGAGGTCCGAACATGTAGAATTCGGGAATACGGAACAGCTGGCTGTGTGTTTTGCTTGCGTATAGAGCCTTTCCCCTCCCCTGAGATGAAGATGTGCACTCTGCTCCCCCAGTTAAGTCCAAAAGTCACGGACCCTGGATGTCCTTCCTACCTTGCTCTCTGGCTCTGAATTCAGCAGAGGAAGTTCGCAGCCAGTCCCACCACAAGCACCGACTTGCCTGTTCTGGAACAGGTGCTCCACAGGTTCTGATTATTCCAATAAATCTCCTGTGATGTATTTTCCGTGGTAGGGACCCCTCTGCATCCTCAGGGATGTGGGGAAATATATGACGTCTTTTGGGACGTTGGGGAAGGTTACATTCAGTCTGATGCACCTGCTATTTTTGCACGAAGCAGCTTGCTTGCACCTGCTTCAGCAGTCCACATAACACGGTTCAGTATTGTGCAGTTTTTAGATAGGGACCCACAGTGTCACTACATCGACACATCTCGGTTGCTGTTGTAACCTCCGTTCCCTGATGGAAGGAACGAGACGTTGTGTCCCTCTTGCCACAACACTGTACTAGTCGCTGAGATGGCCGGAAACTTACTCTCGGCTCAAAACCAGTCTGATCACATGCACGCTTCCCTTCTTTTATACACGTATATCCAGGGAAGGGGTATCAAAATTCTGTTCGCCAATTCTCATTGGTCTTTTCTCAAATATAAGAGGTAACCGAGGCTGATAATTTTAGCTGAAAAGCCTATAATAGGCTGTTAGTGTAGCAATTTACCCCATATAGAGTGACAAAATTTAAACAGAATTTCCAATAAAAATTACTTAAAAAGTGTGTTCCAAATAAGCACTACCTTTCAGCTCTCCAAAGCTGTCAGTGGAGGGTAAAGTCTTCAAAGGGAAAAGGGAATAAGGATGATCACTTCTGAATGGAATGCAGCCAATCTCTCCATAACTGTCACCAAAAAATAAAATTAAATGTTTAAAACTAATGCATGTCATACTAAATGTTTGTAAATATTCTTGTATAAAAATAATGGAAAAATTGCAGGAAAATTAAATGTCCATCGATGTTCTCATTCTCCATCTATCAAGATTTTTTTAATCCAGATTGATTTTTTATTTATTATTATTTATATATTTTTTTATGAAGCAGAACACCATTGGCTTTAACCTTGGCTACAAGGTAATTTAAATGTCCTCAGTTTATCTCAAAATATTCTCAATTTTTTTTTTAAAATGCTATACATGATCTAGGTCAATATCAAAATAGTTTACATTTATATTAACAGCCACTAATGTGCATAAATAAAGATTTAGGTGCTTAACCAGCACCCCTATTTTTGAGAATTTTCGGAAAATGACATACCCAAATACAAATGTCTGTAACTCCTAAACCATATGCTCCACATTCATAACTCTGATATTTTTTTAAACTAGACACTTGAAACTTTGTTACCCAAGAGTCATATTAATTCAAAAGTAGCATAGGAACAGAGTAAAACAAGGTCAAATTTACATGAAAGTGACTCACGATTTCTATGAATGAACTTCATTTAGGGAAAAATGTATCAGACTTTTATGTTAAAGGCCTGAAAACACCATAAAGATAAAACTGAATGTCTGACCATGTTCTGATTCAAATTTGAAGATGATACTCCCAAAAATGTAGTTTCTGTAAGCTTTTATTCAGGGAAAGTCTAGGCGTCCTTTCCAAAAGGCCATTTGGAGACTGTAATCTCATATCTTGCTAGTCTTCTCCACTGTAATTTTATAATCAAAACCATCTTCACCTGACTTCTTGTAATCCTTTCCTTCCATTTTTGTTATATTATATGCATCATAAATATAATATGTGTGTGATATAAATATTATGTCTTTATGTATAATATACAGCTATCACCTAGCTACTCGTGTAGCCTCGTGTCTTTGCTAGTCATTTTATAATCAAAAACATGATATGAACAGAAAAACTGCCAATACTTCATAAACATAAAAACTCAAGACGATGTGTTTCAACTTAGCGATCTAATACGGGATCGAGTCCATGGAGAAACATCTCGTGTTACCAGCTTCAGCCCGGCCCTAATGACCGCAGGTTCTGACCCGTGTGCAAAGTTTCAAGAGTTTTTGAGCATGTTAAGAGCCCCAAAAGTGCCCCGTAAGTCGTAAAAAAATAAAAAATAATAAAAAAAAAAAATAATAATAATAATAATAATAATAATAATAATAATAATAATAATAATAATGCGCTGTGCGTAAAATGACTAAGAGCGTACGAGTGGACGCACTTGTATTAGACCTATGTATTAGACAGATCTTCTGAGGTAAACTAAGCAAACTGTCAATCACTTCATTCGTGTTTTAGTTGGTTAATACTCCCATCCATCAAAATTTTGCTGACAAGACATTGGGTGGCTTTTATCCAGTCAAAAACCGAGGTGCGAGAGTGACAGGTCCCACGAGCCTGTTGTTGCGCTCCCTTCATATTTTGGTCATTACAGAGCCTCTGATTGAAGGAGAGAAACAGGGAATGGCTCATTTTATCAGAAACAGTCCAAACTACGGGGAGAGATGGTTTTTGAACATTGGAATACAAATTAGAATCGATATTTCATTGAAAGTGAACATGATGGATTACTCTAACTGGAAGCGCTCATGAAAACTGAGGAGGATATTTAGTTTTTTCCCTATTTTTTTGTTGTTTTGGATTAAAAAGTGGGATGCATTTTGAAGAGTAGACCCTTACATTGAAATGTATGCTGGTGTTTCTTGGATTCGATCCGAACTGATCTGAACCATAGGAGATGAAAGATAAGTATTGCCGTTCATTTTGTTCATATTTACAGGGTCGGTCTGTCAGCATTTTATTGAACCCTTTCCTCTCTGGTGTATTGATTGCAAAAACAAGTTCAGAACGTGATTCTTGAGTGTTTTAGCTTTCAAATGATGCATAGTTTATGATAGTTGATTGAATATTTGTTATAAAACAAAGGTAATAAAATTATAAACACCCCCCCAGGGCCCGCCGGCGCCCCCCTGCTGGTTAACAGGTTTTAAGGGTGGATGGAATTTATGGAATTTAACTGTAAATTATTAATGAAATTCTCATTACCAAAATTTGTTTATCATTTCCAAAATGCATAACAATAGATTTACATATCAAGAAATGGTTAACGATTATTAAATGCAGATTCTAATCTTTTATTCTTAGACCAACCATAACACATAAAGCTTTTTAAAAGCAGTTTGGGTTAATTACAGTGTCTGACATAAATTTTGCAAGTTCACACACCTCTATAACATTATCTTTAGTGATATCCGACTGCCAAAACCGGACATCGTTAGCGCCGACATGAATAACAATTTTAGAAAATCTATGTTTAGCATTAGCCAGCACTTGTAAATTTGATCTGATGTCAGACGCTAGAGCCCCAGAAATGCATTTAACAGTGGTGGCTGGAGTGTCTAGAATCACCAGTTATTAAAGCTCTTTCAACATAATTCGAGTGGGGAAGAATCAATTAAAAACCCTAACAGGAATGGGAAAGTGGTGTCACTTTGCAAAGCAATTATGCTGCTGAGAAGTCACCTAAACAATAATTGTGTAATGTGTAATTGAAAAACACACAACAACAAAAAAACAAGGTGTGAAATTGGTAGGTATGTTTCGGTAATGACATTTTTTTTTTTTTATCTAATTATTTGTTTAGAGCCTCTAAAAATGTTGACATGTATGAAAAATGTGTGTTGTGGTATGATAGAAGTTTTCTTTTAAATATGTGGATAAATGTCATGATTTTACTATTTACTATAATCTTTCAAAAAAATTGTGTGAAGCCTCACTGAAATCAGTTTTTTTGAGAGAATTACTTTTTACTTGTTCTGATTTATGTTTCATTTAAAGGTTAAGTGTGTAATTATGGTGCCACTAGCTAACTTTAATACAGTGAAAAAGACACTCTATTAGCATAATATAAATATATATAAATAAATACAAAATGTCTAACATTCTTTTGAATGTCCATGTACTAAAATAAAACATTTGATGGCATGAGTGTACCTTCATTAACTATTACTATTATTTTGAACGGTCATGGAAAATGAAGCAATATGATGATAATTTTACCTGGTCGCAAAAAGTAGTCTGTAAATTTACATGATGAACTTTCACCTTTTGCTGACCCTTTATGCTTCGCAGAGCTAATGTGTGCTTCTAAATCACTTGCACCTTTATTAGCAACTGACACATAAATGCTAGCTTTACATGTTATATATTCTGCTTCCCACAGATATCGACCTGGATGAAAGCATGGGAGTTTTTTGCACTAAGGTTAAGTAAAGTTAAGCAAAAGACTTAAATATTGATCTGTTTCTCACCCACACCTATCGTATCACTTCTGAAGACTTGGATTTAACCCCTGGAGTCATATGATTACTTTTATGTTGCCTTTATATGCTTTTTGGACCTACAAAATTCTGATCACCATTCACTTGAATTGTATGGACCAACATAGCTAAAATATTCTTCTAATATTAATACTAAGAAGAAAGTCATACACAAGTGTGAGTAAATGATGAGAGAATTTTCATTTTTGGGTGATAAAATTTTGACAGTTAATAAAATCCAGCCATCATACTAATCAGCAATGACTAAAACATTCTGCATTAACTTTCCTGTAAGCACAGTTTTAAGAGCTTCAACATGTTCTGATCAGGTAAATGCAAACCAGCACCAAGAGGTTGAAGGTTAAGTCCAACCCTCAAAATGTGTGCTTATGTGTGCTCTTATAGGGATTACAGTCAGAAATAAATCAGGATTTCCTCCGTTCTCAGCACTGGTGTTAGGAGTTTGTTTTTATTTTGGCACTAAAAGTGTCCCTCTTGATTCACTGGCACAATTGTGTTGTGACAGGGGTGTAGCAGTCATTTTAAAAGTGTGTGTGTGTGGGGGGGGGGTCACAGCTGTCAGTAGGTGGCTCGCACAGACCCAAGACTTACAGTGCAGTATTAATGTATTACAGTATATATTAAGAAATAAGTATGATATACTGTAAGTATTATATTAATATATACGTATTATATAATGTAAATGTTTGTTGCGTTTTAAAGGTACAAGTATTGCAAAATAATTGCAAAACTTTGCAAAATTAGCTGCAAAAATAAAGGGCATCTTGTGGAGCACATGCTTCTGTTTCACACATGACAATTAAAGAATGAATGAATGAATTATTTAATCAATTACAATAATGACAATTGTGCATGTGCAAATTATTTATTCATTGTGGGATTTAAATGTATCCAAGTGGCGCGAGTGTTTTGTCTACGTTCACCAAAATTTGTTCAGATCCATTTAATGATTAAAAAACAAGAGCTGATATTAGAAATAGCTTTATCGAGTACCGAGATCGAGTAATCTGCTTAAATTGGCAAAATGTACCAATCAAACTATTACATCACAAACATAATGTAAAAATCATAACTTAATGAAGACTCATGTGCTGATATAAACTCCACTTACAATGTGAGCTTAAAAGAAGGATTGTCTTTTGTTTTTTTTCTGTGGCGCATTTCACGTAATACTGCCAAACATTAATGATATGCTGATAAATAACTTTCGTTTTTGTATGGCGATAAAAAACATGGATAAATGAGCATTGTTTAAAACAGCTTTGTAGAAATGAAGGGAGCCACGTTGATTAGACTCACTGTCTGATGACCTATTGCGTAAGTGTTGTTTCAGCTCATGAAACTCACCTGTGATTGGCTGGATGGTTGCTAAATCTGCTAGCGAGTAACAAAACGCAAAGAATAATGTATACAAATCCACCATTTGGACTAAATATGGGATTAGCTTGAAAAAGTACAGGGGACAAAATCATATTTTTAAAGAGGGGGGGGACGTGTCCCCCACGTCCCCCGCGGCTCCTACGCCCTTGTGGTGTGCTTTTCCCCAGACTCATAAATTCTCTGTAAAGTCTCCCTCTGTCGTTAAGAACACAACGTTTCAATGGATTCAAAGTTGTTTTGTTGGATATGGCTTACACAATCCACCTCAGACAATCAACCACAATAAATGTCAAATAAATCTCCAATATCGAAGGCATTTATTCACGAACGTAAAATATTTCTCGTCAGAGACCAAAAACATCCCATCAGTTTCTAGACGGTAAAGACAAAATGACCCAAGGTCTAAGAGTGAATAACGAAACATAAACTTTGGATAATTTGATCATGTTTGAGGTCTTTTCGAAACATACAAGAACATCTTTTAAATTAAGTTTAAAGATTGATCTTTGCCATTAATGGGAAAACTCTATTGTGAAACGTTCTGAGGAGGGGAACGAGCACTTATCCATGATTTGTAACTTTAATTAAAGAAAAGTAATGCACTGATATTTTGCAACACCAAGGGAGCCATTAAAAGCCTTGGCCAAAGTCGATGAGAAAACAACGAGAAAACCCAGTTAACATGCTCATTTGTCACATTTGTTTCACAGAAAACAAACAAAAATATTTTTAGTTGTGTTTGGATCGCTGTTTGTTTAGATAAAAGACAATACTCAAAGGATAGATTTTTAAAGTTATGAAGTGAACTTCATTCAAGCGCTCTCGCAGCTGTGTGTTTGAACATTCATTTTGCTTCTCAAAGGAGCACACCAATCATAAAGGTCTCGGGGCAAGAGACCGTGAAGGATTAAATTGTCCTTGCACTCCCATATCACCAGAAGTCCAGAAGTACTTTGCCCCTTCACTCTCTCAAGTGCTCTGTTGACAGAGAAAACAGTGCGGTGGAAGAGGAGCCAGAGGAAGTCTAAGATCCAATTGCAGGTCTCCCTCCGTGTTCGTGGGGTCTGCCTTGACAAAGGGTCTCAATTCAGGTATAGGGCACACTGGTGACCTCAAGTCACAGAATTGCGGGGTGGAGGGAAGCTGTGGGGAGGCCAGCATTGGCTCAAACTAGCCCTTTCACAGGACTCAGGGAACAAAGAACCACTTATATAGCCAGTAATGACAGCTGAAAACATCTTAAAGCTTCGACTGCGGCTGTGTGCGTATGAATGAGTGAGTGTGGTGCGAGAGATAGAGAGCATTAAAACAGTTCTTTACGCAGCAAAATGTGAATGGGTGATTCACACAAAGCTGTCATAAATGTCCAGGTCCTATTTTACTCCAAAACCAAAATAAACAAATAAGAAATTATATTTTGCATATAGAACATGAAACCTATTTTTTGGCCATTGGGGTTAGGGTTAGGGTTAGGAATTATTTTTATTGAACATTTTAGCCCCCAAGATGGTAATTTTACTATTCTCATTACCGCAACGTGAAAGAATGATAGATTATTTACATTTTAAAGGCACACTCAGTAATTTATTCCTCATTAAAAAAAGTTTGACTCCTGAAGACATGAATGGTCATTTTGCAATATATGTAGGAAATCATGACCACTCACTTTAAAATGAAGACATAAATTTAAAGGGGCTAAGGTCAAAGTGCCACCAAAAATTCCCCCAAAACTCAAAATGTGTGGGTAAAAATGCTTGTATGAAATTCGATATAATAGTCGAAAAAAAAAACATTTTCTCATAAAGGTAAACAAATTTTTAAATACCCTGAAAATCAAATCCAAGGGGAAAAATATTAATTTCTGACTCTGACTATAACTCATAATTAGGATTTGAACACACTTAAAACACTAAGCATTAAACTTCAGAATGTGACTCGTCCTGCACCTCCCTGCCCAGTAGGTGGCGATACACATGAAGACTGCCAATCGCTTTAAATACAAGAAGAATGTGAAAGTGGAGATTGATAGTAAAAAAAAGACTTAAATATTGATCTGATTCTCACCCACAGCTATCATATCACTTCTGATGACATAGATTGAACCACTGGAGTCTTATGGATTACTTTTATGCTGCCTTTATGTGTTTTCTGGGCCTTCAAGTTTTGGACACCATTCATTACAGAGCTGAGATATTCTTTTAGAAATCATACATTTTTGCGATGGCATGAAGGTGAGGAAATGAAGAGTGAATTTTTATTTTTGGGAGAGTTCTGCTATTATTTTCTAAGCAATTAGACTTGATTTTCACCTTGCAGACAATAAAATGGTCGAAGAAAATCCTTTGTTTGTGGATGAGCGAAGACCCAGAACACCTTACAGCAGCTGCATATCAATGTCCCGGGACTACCAACTACATCCCAAACGTTGTAGAGGGCAAGTTTTTTACAAGCAAGCACCACTCCCATTGATTAAAGAAAAAATGAAGAAATCATTATCAATTAGATATACTAAAATATATTAAATATTGCATCTCTTTGAGGAGATCTTTTAACTGGATAACGAATAGTCACAGCAGCATACAAAGATTAAAAAAAAGAAAATTCTCAACCAAAAGCCATTTTGTCTCCTCCCCGATCCAAGGCCACTCATAGAACCAATAAAAAAAAATCTGTCTCGAAGACTGTCCCCTCTTGTTTAAAGTGGAGAGATCTGGCCATCTCAACTGAAGAACAGCAGGCCTCCATGCGTGACCATGGCCACAGGCCCAGGTCTCACCCCTCCTCCACCACAGCTGTTGTTTTGAAGGTTTCTCAGGGCTACAGGTCAAGACTCCGAGACCAGCACTACAGACTCAATGTAGTCTTTGTGTGTGACGAGACAGTAAGGTGTGTCCTTTGCCTCAGCAGCCCATCAGTGAGGCAAAAGGCTTGTTCATGCCAAGAATGAAAATACAAAGAGAAACGAATCGCTAAAGAAGATTGTCTACCAATTTTGCACCAAATCTATTTTTCCTCTAAGTTTGATTAATTGATGCAATTGATTACAAAAAAAATTAATCGATTGACAGCCCTAAATATTATATTACAGTTTACAGAACTAATTTAGTAATATATCATATATCATTACAGCTGTTTGTGATCTCTATGGCTTTCATATTTTGCATGTACAATGAGATCAACAATATCAAAGCTGCATGTCAGAAAATCTACCTGACCCAAACACTTATATTATATTGTTTGGTGAGTTCTTTTCGCAGAGCAAAGAAAGAAAAAAAGTACTCTACAAAGGTCAAACTACAAAAGTTCTAAAGGTCCATGTATTTCAATTTAACCCTTAAATGCATGGGAATTTCACCAAACACTCATACAGATTCGGATCTTTAGAGACCCGGCAAATGGATCTACAAAATGCCTGTATAGTGTAAATTGTTCTAAATATTTTCAAGAAAATTTTAAAATACTACAATAAATATATTTTTATATATTTTGATGTTATACTTTTATATATCAAAGATATAATGCACAAATCAGGACAAATCTAGAACATGATTCGTTACTTTTACACTGAAATTGCATGAGACACAACTGGCTGTCAAACACATATTGAGATATACATAACACATTATCTACACATACGAGACACATACGTATTTTCTCAGGCACTAATTGAGTCTAAATAGACAGAACTTTCATAATTTCAGTTGTATACCCAAATGACAATAGTCATACTGTTCATGTGTTAAACATGCTATAGTTTACTTCCATGTTGTTTCTTCATCAAATAGCAATGTAAAAAGTAAATCAAGTCAATTGCTGGAAGAAAAGCACCACCTTGAGTAACAAATAGCACATATAATATGTACCGGTATGTGTACATGCATATTGAACACTGATAAGTCACTATTCAACATGTAAACAATATTTATCTGTATGAATATAATACTCATTTCCTTTGAAATAAATAAAGAAATAGATACCATGTGATAGTAAACTATAGTAAATGACACTATTGCATACCTAGGGTCTCTAATGACCCTATACCCTTTTGGTACTCGATACTTAATTTTTATTATATTTTGTGTGTGTGTGTGTGTGTGTGTGTGTGTGTGTGTGTGTGTGTGTGTGTGTGTTACACTATTTATTAGTGAAATATTGCAGAATACTGAAGAGGTGTGAATACCATTCAAAAAATGGATGAGTTACAGGAGGTGGAATGAGGTCCCAAGTCACTAAGGACCTGAAGTATGCGTTTAAGGGTTTTCTTTTTCATGACAATATTTGCAGTCAGTGTGAATAGGCCTTTACTCTGTTAAAATACATCCATTCAAATAATTCACTGCGATGAATACTAGATGCTGTCATCTCAAATATACACGTAACAATGCAAATGTCTGAAACAATCATTTTATGATACTGATTAATCCGCTGAAATTACTCTTGAAAGATGGGTCTTATGCTGCCTTCTGTGCTATTGGAATTATCCTACTTCCTTCTTCTGATGTGGTCATTACAATTATGTTGCATTCAAGTGTTTTATAATAAAAACTTTTATTTTGACACCACAATAAACCTTACTCAGTTTGCTCACGATAATGACATTTTGGTCAAATATAAGCTATTGCTATTGTGTAAAAATGTACAACATGAATCAAATGGTCGCTGATATACATAAATGAATATAACCAAAACGTAAGCGCTAACAATTAGCTGTATTTTGCTGTAATTCACTACAGAAACCATTCTTTCCTCAGTCATGTTGAAAGTTTGTGACTCCTCCTATCTAGGAAACTCTGGTATCAATATTATCTCAGAGTTTCCCAGTTGAAATTACAACTTGAGGGGTCAATCGTGTGCAACTTCCGAGTGGGAAACATATTTACAATAATTCCGATAGCATGTGAAGGCAGCGTCATTCAACAGCTCTTATAAAGCTGAGAACCAAAGAATACTGTGTTATAAACTCTCACAATATTATAAAATATATTTGTGGCACTGTGTTGAAAGAAATAGCTTTTTAAAAGCAAGAGCGCACATATGTAGTGGATAGAACAAAAGTACATGCCTCTGAACAAAATGAAATAACCTCTTCTGGATTTTAAAGGACATTATAAATTTCCCAGAAAATATGTGGAAATAGATTGCTCTGATCTAAGGTCAGTCATACTTAGTTTGTCCACAGAAACCAATTGGCAGTGGCTTTTGGATTCTCAGAATGTTTTCATGGCCATTCCAAACCCAAGATTCCTTGTTGGCCACCACTGTGTTCATTCATACTTTCTGAGAATTACACATCCCTGGTGTCTTTTTTTTCCCCTTCTTTTGGGGGGGGGGGGTTAAGCAGTAAAGATTATGCAGCAAATTACTTCTTAAGAAAATGTCTGCTAACAGCACTCCTGGAGGGACTTATGCTAATCTGGCCTTCCTTAATGTTGCAGAATGCATGCGGGGACATGGGGAAATGCTCCATGAAACACAATAGCTCCGGGCAGGAAACTGGAATCCAGGGGAGAAAGAGGCAGGAAGCAAACACCTTCAGCTCTGTCTAACTGGGCTGAGTGGAGCAATAGCTTGTTTTTAGAGAGGGTCCTGTCTCTACCCAATTTTATAGCTGGATGGTGAACTTCAATGGTGCCTCTGAAGCTGGGTTTAGATAATGGACTGGTAGCCAAAGCGGCACGCCAAAACCCAGGATTTCCTAGCTTATGGCACTGTTGGACAATGAAGAATGAATGTCTTGTGTTAGGGTGATCTGATCACAGTTCTGAATTGTGCCACAGATGTGTGGCTAATGTAAAATGTGCTCATAAGTTTAGAGAATCTGTAATAAGAACCAATGATGTTTGATGTTATTGATGTTTTGCCATATTGGATTTGTCCACTGTTTAATGATTAGCATACAGAGTGATTGTATCAATTCAGAAGACTATGGAATGTGATGCACAAATCGCATTGGACTGCTTCTGGGTCTTTTTTAAGTGTGAGTATAAACTGCTATTGTCTGGAAATCAGCGTTTGTGACATTCTATAAATGTCTTTTTTTGTGAGGTATGTTGTGCACTATTCCTTTAAGAACCAATGCTATGTAAACATCTGAACAGGAGAATTTGTGTCCTTTCAGTTATTTTGTCTTATGGAAGTGGCTCAACGACCACTTTATTAGATACATCTGTACACCTACTTATTCATGCTGTTATTTAATCAGCCAATCGTGTGGCAGCAGTGCAATGCATAAAATCATGCAGATACAGGTCAGGAGCTTCAGTTAATGTTCACATCAACCATCAAAATGGGGAAAAATGTGATCTTGACCGTGGCATGATTGTGATTTTGACCGTGGCATGATTGTTGGTGCCAGATCGGCTGGTTTGAGTATTTCTGTAACTGTTGATCTCCTGGGATTCTCACACATAACAGTCTCTAGAATTTACTCAGAATGGTTACAAAAATCCAGTGAGCGGCAGTTCTGTGGACGGAAACACCTTGTTGATGAGAGAGGTCAGTGAGTGTATTTGAATCTGTTATGTCAAATAATAAAAAAAAAAAAAAAACAGAAACAGTTATTATAATACCAATATTTGGCCTATACTGGCCTAGAAAGGTTTCTGGCTGTATTATTCTCTCCCACATTGGACTTGCATAGGGGCTGTAAAACCTTAGCTGAACTTGTGTCAGTCCGCCATTCTGGTCGTTTCGCTCTTCAGGATTTGTGCATCGGCTGCCTGCTGCCAGGCATTTTCCAGATTAACTTCTGATTTCAAAGAAAGGTCCCTGTGGTCTGCCATTGTGAAAAGCAATACCCTTGTATTCATCTGTGCAAGGAACTATTCATCCCTTCATTCTCATTCATTCACTGTATGGGGTCTTATTTAATAGACCCATCCTTTGCCTCTGTCTTAATCTTCTCATGCAAACAACACTTCCTCCCAGATTACCAAATAATTATGCATGGTTCGGTGCTGCCAAAGCCCTTGAGCACAGAAAACTGAACAAAAACAAGGAAAATCTTTCACAATTTACTTTCATGGCATGAAATCATGTGGTTTTGGAAAAACATAAGGGTGAATAAATGATCACCAAATTTTCAAATTTGGGTAAACTATCACTTTAAGTGAAAGGTACAACAGGAGATTGTGGAATGAGGATAAGAGCACAGCAATGTTCTTTCTCACTCTACCATTCAGCTTCTCTGCCCCTCTGATCTCAGCAGTAACGGCTGATTGGGCCGATACCTTCATCCTTCCTGTCCCTCCCTCCTTCATCTATTCATCCTGTGCTTCCTACTACCCCTGGGTGAGGACATAAGCCTCTTAGCAGTAGGACTGAGCAATGAAAGTCTGTGTTGGAGGGTGGCTCTGTTTGCCTTACGCCTGGCGTTTGGGTGGCTAAGCAAACGGCGGGAAGGTTTGCCGAACCGTGCAGGCTCAACGCCTTTTAAAAGAGCCCAACAGAGTGGCCATTGTGTGTGTGGAACAGAAGTCACTTATTACAAGCAGAAAAGTAAAAGATCCTTCCTCCAGAAATCTTAAGGAAGGCTGAAAAGTAAAAGCCAAAGTCAAGCCTATTGTTTCATTTCATCCACCAAACAAAAGCTCAACTTGAGCGCAATATCCAGTTGATAAATAACATGTTGCAAAAAGTGCATTTTGTTTTTCTCGACTACAACCTTACAATGTGTTTCTAAGTCAGGCGGATACAGAAGATACAAAATCTTACTGGATTAGCCATTTTTAAAACTGCAGTAATATAGTCATATGTACCTGTGACCCACGTTACGTTGCTATGTTTCTTGGCAACCATAAACAAGCTAGAGTATAGGCTAACAAACTATATTTACTCTAAAAAGAAAGTGTCATAGCAGCACTACAAAAGAACTTAGTTGCTTCAGCAATTGCGTTTTTCATGTCACATGTGTTTTTGCTTTTTATGACACTATCGGTTAGGTTTAGGTTTCAGGTTTAGGGTAGGACCCCAGATAGCAATAAGTCGGCGGGCCGCTGGCGGTGCTCCGGCGGCAGTAGAAGCGGCAGAATGGCGATATCGCAAACACGTTTGACGGCGCACCGCCGGCGGCAGCCGCCTTCCTACCACCTTCGTTCCGCGGCCGGCCCACTGGCCATCACGAAGGCGGACATTCCGCGGCAAAGGCTTTTTTCGAGCGATCTGCCGCCGCTTATTGTATATATATATATATATATATATTTATAGCATGCAGTTTATCAAGAATAATGATTGATCAAACCAGACAAATTTCCATTTGGCGTTTTAATTCCACATTTCAAAGTACAGTAACTGTCATTGAAACAAGATGTCAGATCACTGAAATATAAATAACAGAAAAATACAAACATTATACACACACACACACACACACACACACACACACACACACACACACACACACACTAAAGAACATGCAGGTTTCCAATTAAATTTTGGTAAAAAAAAAAATAATTTTTAAAAACACTACTGTAACACTTACAATAATTGTTAATAATATAAAGAGGTCTGCTCTGGGATGAAAATAATTACCAGTAAACATAAGAAATGAGGATATTTGGTACCAAAGAAAGTGCAGGATACCAAATAAATTGAGGTATAACATCATATTTACAAGTCATTTCTAACAATAGGTTAAGTGGTAATAATTTAGAGTAAAGCTCTGGAGTAGAATATACCATTATAACTGCAATGCTGACCTGTGGCACAAGGATTTACAAGCTATATTTAACAATAGAATAACAGTTAAGCACTGTGATGGAATGAAAGTATAATTTTTGGTACTAGTTAACGTGCAATATCAAGTATCAGAGGTATGAAATAGGATTTACAAACTATAATAGAATCGTTAAGCACTGACGGAATTAAATAAGCCAATACTAAAGTCACGGTAAGTAGAATATTTGATACCAGATAATGTGCAAATATCAAGTATTAGATGTATAATCTAGGATTTACAAGCTATATTTAAAAATAGAATAGTTAAGCACTGTAACAATGAAATAAGCAGCAAATTGTATATGAAATAATTGAGATCTTTGGTATCAAGGAATGTGCAGGATAACAGGTATAATATACATTTTGACATTCAACTTACACATGACAACAAGTGGGAATAAATATAATTAACAGAAGAAAATCTGGCTGTAGAGAACACAGCCAATCAGAATGTCTGGAGAGGTTGGGGACTGTGTGGCGTAGTGGGCTAAGAATCACCGGTTTTCCCCGACCTCCAGAATGAGGCAGTGCAAATTGGCATATCTTCAGTGATTCCTCGTGCGCCTGTATAAAAGGACAAACCATCCCATATTCATCCAAGGAGCTGCCCTCAAAGCAGGGTCATGAGAGAAAAAAAAAAAAGAGCAATTTCCACAGTGAACAGTGTGGATTGGGTGAGTGTAGTCTGACACTTTTAGCAGGCTTTTTTAGGGGTCTTGATTTTACTGACTGCAGGATAAAGAAAGGGTTCCAGTTGTCAGTGATGCTGGGGTGTCAGTAGTCAGCCTAGGTTTAAGGGGTCGGCTGTGGGTCCCTCTCAGCTGTGCGGCGCCTTTTTCCACCTTCATGTTCAGATGCTCCTTTCAGGTAACGCGTAACGTTAACCTGGATCGCCTCATCAGTAGCATCCTGGGTTGCCGGGTTCTTCCGGATGGCTCCTGTAGAAAATAAAG
Source organism: Xyrauchen texanus (assembly GCF_025860055.1). NCBI lineage: Eukaryota > Metazoa > Chordata > Actinopteri > Cypriniformes > Catostomidae > Xyrauchen > Xyrauchen texanus. The sequence goes on along the minus strand of NC_068309.1, from coordinate 28,291,605 downwards.
ATCTGTCATTCCATTTGAATGGAATAAGGTCATACACATCTACTTAAATATAAAAAAATATCCAACTTACTTTGAACAATGGTCTTCAGGAACATGTCTCTAAAACATGCTTTATCCCCTACACCAGTCCAGGTTGTATTGATGGAAAGGTGATTAGAGAAGATACTCTGAAGCATTCAGCCACACGGTTGTCTTTAGGTCCCTCCCACATTTGATTGCCAAAAACTGAAGCTGAAAATACAAAAAAAACATGTTACAAATTACATTTCTCTGAAGCTTCTCATAAATTTAAAATGTGACAGGCTGTGGATTCAGACTGTAGAATATGCAGTGTACGATCTTAATTTTACTTTTTAGATTACCCTATGGCGTTATAAACGAAATCGGCACACTTACAAATCGTTGCTGGAGCTCTTTATCCTGCCTCAAACTGTTGTCAAGCAACGCCAAATCTTCCTGGGTGTCTATAGGGGAGTAACAGATCCCTGGCAGGGATAACTCTCCAACAGACACATTGGCACTGAAATGTTGCAGCATAGCATTTTGTTGTCCATGCTACGCACAACATCGCCAAACTCCAAGACGTCGCAGCATTAGGGTTTGATCTGCACCTACAGGGGTTCCCAGAATAAAAGAATAATGTAGTCAGTCCTGGTCCTTCAACTACTAAACTATGACATTTATATCTAGGTCTACTACATGTACAGGTGGCCCCAGTGGGAATTAAACCAACAACCACAGGTGTTGTTCCCTCTCGAGAGGTCTCTCCTATTGCGTAAGTAGCTTACGCTATGGGAAAACTCAGTTTCTCGAGAAATATTGAAGTCTTTATGTAAAACGCATTGCAGCTGCACAGCATACAGCAATGAGCGAGGCAGCTCGGTCATTGGCTGTGCTGCGGCAACTTGCTCGAACCAATGACGGGCGACTCTGAACGCGCGACCAATGAGCGTGCGCCAGCGCTCAGCGCTCAGAGCCCGCCAAGATGGGCGTGGCTAGGGCTATATATTAGGCGCCCCGTCATGAGAGTTCTTTACATTTAATCTCCTTCAGCGAAGACCTTCTCTTCGCTGGATCCTCCAGATTGTTGGAGTCTTTTCGCCCGCCGTTGACAAGCCTACAGCAGGACTGCTAAGAGGACGCCGGCGCCTTCAGCCGCCTTCGAAGCCTTCTTCTACGCCATCCGGCGCGCATCACTGATATCCTTTTTTACTTACAAGTGTTCGCCTCTGTGACGCTTTTGATTTAAGTAAAAGAGCAATTTTTGAGGCGTTGTTCCAAATGCCTTTAACCTGCGCCTCGTGCAGAGGCCCTCTTCCTGACGGGGACCGTCATGTTATCTGCACTCGCTGCCTGGGACCTGACCATGCAGAAGCTGCTCTCATTCAGGGCGGATGCCCCGAATGTGACTCCCTGGGCCTCGCCGAGCTGCGCGCTCGCTTTGTCGCCTTCGCCGCAAACGAGCCTGCTTCCACCGTGCTGCCGTCTCCTCCGTTCGAGCCGCGCAAGAAAAAACGCCGCTCACGGAGGCTGCCAGAGTGCTTCACCACTACCCAAGATCTCCCCGCCGCCAGTCCATTTCACGCAGGCGGACCAGCACCCCTCCAACAGAGCGGTGGGTCTCGTCTCGTTCGGCGCGTCAGGGGACGACGGTGAAAAGGATGACAGCCTTTCTATTGACGCTGCATCCGACGACTGGCCGGGATCGGCCTTCGACCCCGCGCCGTCGACATTTGCGGACACGAGCACGGGCACCAGCATGGACTCTGAGATTGTCCGCATCCTGTCCAAACCCGTGGAAGACCTCAGGCTCGACTGGTCTTCTCCGGAAGAACCCGCCCGCAGCCGGCTGGATGAGTGGTTCCTGCAGGGGCGCTGGCAGGCCCCTCGACAGAGACCCTCCCCTTTCTTCCCTGAAGTTCACGACGAACTCACAAAGTCGTGGAAAGCCCCACACTCTGCTCGCCTGAAGACTTCTTTCTCTTCCTCGCTCTCCTCGGTGGACGGCGCGAGAGAAAGAGGCTACGAGGGAACCCCGCCCCTCGAGGAGGCTGTGGCCAACCATCTGTGCCCACCCTCCACCGCTGGATGGAAAGCCAAAGCTTCTCATCCCTCGAAGCCCTGCCGATCTACCTCAGCTCTCGCCGGCCGCGCATACGCCGCCGCCAGCCAAGCTGCGTCAGCGCTTCATTCCATGGCTGTTCTACAAGTTTATCAGGCCAAACTTCTCCGCACCATGGACGAGTCGGGACCTGAACCTGAGGCTTTCAAGGACCTGCGCAGCGCCACTGACGTAGCCCTGCGAGCCACAAAGGCCACCGCCCAATCCATCGGCCGGGCCATGGCTAACCTGACTGTCCTTGAGCGCCATCTGTGGCTGACGCTAACAGAGATGAAGGACGCGGATCAGGCGCCATTTCTTGACGCGCCTATCGCTCCAAGCGGCCTGTTCGGACCGGCGGTAAAAGAGTTTGCTGAACGCTTCACTGAAGCTCGGAAGGATTCACAGGCTATGCGTCACTTCCTGCCCAAGTGCTCCAGCTCGTCTCAGAGCCGCCAGAGACCGCCTCAGCAGCAGCAGCGAGCCAGGGCGGCACCTCCCATCTCCCAGCCAAAGAGCAGACCTGAAACGGACGCTCGACGCCGCTCGCATTCCGCTAACCGAAGGAAGCCGCCTGAGCAACGGGGTCCTCGACCCAAGATCGTGCTGAACCCGGAGCCTCGTAAGTCTTCCTAGCAATAGGAGGAAAAAGAGAGAGTGCGTGTCTCGCAAAAGCCGGACCACTCTCTCTAAAACGTGTGAAACATTACCCAGTCCCCTTACAGGCGGCTGGAAATGTCTGTACAGCAGTCAATGGGCCAGTCACAGAACTCGCTCACCTGCAATCAAACGCCGTTTTAACGGCAACACACAGAAATCACAAAAGAGTCATTTTCTGCCTTTGTCACTAAGGGGTCACGTGTCCACAATAAAGTGCGCATTCCCACGTATCAATACTGTCCAAACAGTGCCGAATACTTCCCCAGCTCCAGCTGGGCGCACCATATATGTAGATCGTGTGCCTATTGTCATGTATGCACCACTACACGCAAGCACTGTTCCCACAGTTATAAACACTTCCCCAGTAAAAGCGGAAAATACTATAAAGGTAGCGGCGTGCCTGCTGTCCTGCATGCACCCCTACACACAAACACTGTATGCATAGCCAAAAACCCCCACCATGAGCCGGAGGCTTTATGAAAGTGGCGGCGTGCCTACTACGGTATATGCACCCCCACCCATAAGCACTGCCCATACAGTTTCAAACAGTTCTCTGTCTCATGCGCAAGCATCACAGATGCGACGCTACGAGCCAGAAACTCCCGCTAAGAGCGGGAAGCTTTATGAAAGTGGCGTGCGTGCCTATTACAATGTATGCACCCCACCCGTAAACACTGTCGATACAGTTTCAAACATTTCTCTGTCTCATGCGCAAGCATCACGGATGCGACGGCGAGCCAGAAACTCCCGCTAATAGCGGGAAGCTTTATGACAGTGGCGCGCGTGCCTATTACGATGTATGCACCCCCACCCGAAAACACTGTCCATACAGTTTCAAACATTTCTCCAGCTCATGCTGCGAGCATTTCGGAGATAGCGCGCGTGCCTGTAATCTAACACGCACCCCTGCACTCGGCACTCAACAAGGCTGCTCAGCGCGCGCCCGCGCCTCTGACAGCTGTAAGCTCAGTGTTAGCACAAGGCAATTTGCCGGTGGGGCCCATACGTTACTGCGACACGCAACCAGCCAGCATTCAGCCCATATCTGTGCGAGCAAAAGCCTGGGAAAAAATCCCTGACATGCCGAAATGGGTTTTGAACATAATAAAACATGGTTACTCGCTTCAGTTCGCTCGCAGACCACCCCGCTTTTCAGCGGTGGTCGAGATGAAAGTGAGGAGAGATGTGTCACATGTTCTACGCACTGAGGTGCTCAAACTAATTGAGAAGGGCGCTATAGAAACTGTTCCTCCCTCTATGAGCGAGGCAGGTTTTTACAGCCGCTATTTTCTCGTCCCGAAAAAGGATGGTGGCCTCCGCCCCATCCTAGATCTCAGACATCTGAACAAAGCTTTAATGATTCAGCTCGTTCAGAATGTTAGCGACCAAACATATCCTCGCGCAAGTTCGCCCTGGGGAATTGGTTTCTATCAGTGGATTTGAAAGACGCTTACTTTCACATTCCGATAGCGCCTCATCACAGGCCTTTTCTGAGATTCGCTTTCGAGGGACAGTCATACCAGTACACAGTACTACCATTCGGCCTATCATTGGCCAGAGACAGCGGGGAGTGCGAATACTGAATTACCTCGACGATTGGCTAATCATAGCACAATCAGAGAGTCAGTTAACGACGCACAGATCTTGGATTATCAGCCATCTAGAATGCCTGGGTCTGAGAATCAATTTTGCAAAGAGCGTGCTATCCCCCAGCCAGAATATCTCCTTTCTCAAGTCAAGTCAAGTGGTTTTTATTGTCATTTCAACCATATACAGTTAGTACAGTACACAGCAAAACGAGACAACGTTCCTCCAGGACCATGGTGCTACATAAAAACAACAAAGGACCAACATAGGACCACATGAGACTACACAACGAAATAAAATACCTATATAAACTACCTATATATACCTATATAAAGTGCACGTGCAAACATGTGCAAAAAGTACAGGACAGTACAACAAATTACTGACAATGAACAGGACAATAGACAGTGCAGCGCCGACCAGTACTCAGTAGTGCAAAAAGATGACAGTTTCTAAAAATGTAAACATAACATACTATGAGATAGTGTTCTATGCACATGGCAGTTATTGAGGTAGCAGACAGTTATAAAGTGACAGTAATTAAAGTGCAACTCAGGACACGTGTGTGTCAAACCAGTCTCTGAGTATTGAGGAGTCTGATGGCTTGGGGAAGAAGCTGTTACACAGTCTGGCCGTGAGGGCCCGAATGCTTCGGTACCTCTTGCCAGGCGGGAGGAGGAGTAAAGAGTTTGTGTGAGGGGTGTGTGGGGTCAGTCCACAATGCTGGTTGCTTTGCGGATACAGTGTTTTTTGTAAAATGTCTTTGATGGAGGGAAGAGAGACCCCAATGATCTTCTCAGCTGTCCTCACTATCCTCTGCAGGGCTTTGCGGTCCGAAACGGTGCAAGTCCCAAACCAGGCAGTGATGCAGCTGCTCAGGATGCTCTCAATAGGGTCTCTATAGAATGTAGTGAGGATGGTGGTTGGGAGATGTGCTTTCCTCAGCCTTCGAAGAAAGTAGAGACGCTGCTGGGCTTTCTTGGTGATAGAGCTGGTGTTGAGGGACCAGGTGAGGTTCTCCGCCAAGTGAACACCAAGGAATTTGGTGCTTTTGACGATCTCCACAGAGGAGCCGTCGATGTTCAGCGGAGTGTGTTCACCTTGTGCTCTCCTAAAGTCAACAACCATCTCTTTTGTTTTGTCGACATTCAGGGACAGGTTGTTGGCTCTACACCAGTTCGATCAGCAGCTGCACCTCCTCTCTGTATGCTGACTCGTTGTTCTTGCTGATGAGACCCACCACGGTCGTGTCATCGGCGAACTTGATGATGTGATTCGAGCTGTGCATTGCTGCACAGTCGTGAGTCAGCAGAGTGAACAGCAGTGGACTGAGCACACAGCCCTGGGGGCCCCAGTGCTCAGTGTGGTGGTGGTGGAGATGCTGTTCCCGATCCGGACTGACTGAGGTCTCCCAGTCAGGAAGTCCAGGATCCAGTTGCAGAGGGAGGTGTCCAGGCCCAGCAGGTTCAGCTTTCCAATCAGGTGCTGGGGAATGATTGTGTTGAATGCTGAGCTGAAATCTATGAACAGCATTCGAACATATGAGTCCTTATTGTCTAGGTGGGTGAGGGCCAGATGGAGGGTTGTGGTGATGGCATCGTCCGTTGAGCGGTTTGAAGGATCACGAAAACTGCAGTGGGTCTAGTGAGGGGGCAGCTGGGTCTTAATCTGCCTCATGACGAGCCTCTCGAAGCACTTCATGATGATGGGTGTAAGTCGCGACGGGACGGTAGTCGTTGAGGCAGGACATTGAAGACTTCTTTGGCATGGGGATGATGGTGGTGGCCTTGAAGCACGTTGGAACAACGGCGCTGCTCAGAGAGATGTTGAAGATGTCGGTAAGAACATCTGCTAGCTGGTCTGCACATCCTCTGAGCACTCTGCCAGGAATGTTGTCTGGTCCAGCAGCCTTCCGTGGGTTGACTCTATGTAGAGTTTTCCTCACATCTGCCGTGGTAAGACAGAGCACCTGGTCGTTGGGAGGAGGGGTGGACTTCCTCGCCATCACGTCGTTCTGCACTTCAAACCGGCGTAGAAGTCGTTCAGCGCATCTGGAAGGGAGGCATCTTTGTCACAGGCAACTGATGTTGTCCTGTAGTTGGTGATGGCCTGGATGCCCTGCCACATGCGCCGCGTGTCACCGCTGTCCTGGAAGTGACTGTGGATTCTCTGGGCGTGTGCGCGCTTTGCCTCTCTGATTGCCCGTGACAGTTTGGCCCTAGCTGTTCTTAGGGCTGCCTTATCGCCTGCTCTGAAGGCGGAGTCTCGGGACCTCAGCAGCGTGCGCACCTCCGCAGTCATCCACGGCTTCTGGTTGGGCGTGTGGTGATGGTCTTGGAGAAAGTGACATCATCAATGCACTTGCTGATGTAGCTGGTCACTGATGCTGTGTATTCCTCCAAGTTGGTAGAATCGCCATATGTTGCAGCCTCCCTGAACATGTGCCAGTCAGTACACTCAAAACAGTCCTGAAGAGCAGAGATGGCACCTGCTGGCCAGGTTTTCACCTGCTTCTGAAGCGGTTTTGTGCGTCTGACGAGCGGTCTGTATGCTGGAATTAACATAACAGAGATGTGGTCTGAGTAGCCGAGGTGGGGCGGGGCTCCGCACGATGCAGCGCCTGGGATGTTTGTGTAAACAAGATCAAGCGCGTTTGCCCCTCTCGTTGCAAAGTCCACATACTGATGGAAATTAGGGAGCACTGTCTTGAGATTTGCATGGTTGAAATCTCCGGGGACAATAAACAGTCCGTCGGGGTGAGCGTTCTGCAGTTCAGCTCATAGCCCCATACAGTTCACAGAGCGCTTCCTTAGCGTTAGCGCTGGGGAATGTAAACTCGGTTATGCAAACAGTGGTGAATTCCGTGGTAGATAAAAGGTCTGCATCTAACAGTCACAAGCTCCAACAGCGATGAACAGTAACTAGAGACTAGCATAGAGTTCTTGCACCATTCCGTGTTGATGTAAACACACAAGCCACCACCGCGAGTCTTACCGCAGAGAGCTGTATTTCTGTCGGCACAAAGCGAGGCGAGCCCGTCTAGCTGAATGGCGGCATCCGAACTCTGTCGCTGAGCCACGTCTCCGTGAAAACAAAGACGCAGCAGTCTCTAAACTCACGCTGCGTAGCCTGCTGGAGTCGGATATAATCCAGTTTATTGTCCAGGGAGCAAACATTTGAGAGCAGGATAGGCGGGAGAGCCGGCCGGCTAGGGTTTGTTTTTAGCCTAGCATGGACCCCGCCCTCTTTCGCGCTTCCGCTTTCGCGACACCGCTTACGACGTCCTCTCCCGGCCACCGGCATCAGGCGACGCCGAGGGCTGGAGGCCTGGTCTCCGCAGCAAGCCGAGTACGCGTAGCGCCTCCTGCAGGTCATCATGCAGCTTGGTTTTTGCATGAGTCTTATATTTCAGTAGTGTCTGGCGATGGTAGACACGAACACCGGTTGCTCCGATGTCCATGTGTTGCAAAAGTCAGGCTTTTTTAACAAAAATAGCACCATTGTGGATCCGGAGTGGCCACTGCGTGCTACCGCGCCGCCATCTTGGATCATCTTGGATTTCTGGGAATACTGCTAGACTCAGTGCAGATGACGGCACGCTTCTCATCAGAGCCTTGCAACATCATTCAGACCGGCGCCGCGCCCCGTCAAGCGATTTCAAAGGCTGCTCGGTCTCATGGCCTCGGCATCAGCTGTACTCCAGCTAGGATTGTTGCACATGCGTCCTCTCCAACGCTGGCTCAAGAGCCGTGTCCCCACTCACGCGTGGCGCTCGGGCCACTTTTTAATCAGAGCAAATCACGGCTGCATAAAAGCCCTGACGCCCTGGAAAGCCGTCGACTGGTATCGAACCGGCGTGAGTCTGGGCGTGAACACACAGAGAAAAATGATCACGACAGATGCCTCCAAAATAGGATGGGGAGCCCTTTACGAGGGCAGGCCTGTCTCCGGCTTTTGGTCAAACCCGGAAAAGCGCCTACATATAAACTGTCTGGAAATGAAAGCGGTCGCCTTGGCTCTCAGAGCCCTGCTTCCGTACCTGAAAAAGGAACACGTCCTGGTCCGAACGGACAACATGATGGTAGTATCGTATATAAATCGCCAGGGTGGACTCAGGTCGAGCTCCCTGCACTCTATGGCCAGGGAGCTCATCTCATGGTCACAGCACCACTTGCGCTCGCTGAGAGCAGTGCATGTGCCAGGCGTCCTGAACCAGGGAGCGGACATGCTGTCCAGAGACAAGGTTCTCCCAGGAGAATGGTCTCTCCACCCCTGACGGTTCAGTGGTTATGGCAAACCTTTGGCAAGGCGGAGGTCGACCTCTTAGCCTCCAGGGAAAATGCGCACTGCCCCCTTTTCTTCTCAAAGAGCACGGACGCGCTTGCCCAAGTCTGGCCGAGCCGCCCCTTGTATGCTTTTCCCCGATCGCGATGCTACCTCAGGTCATCAGTCGGATCAGGGAAGTGAAATGTGCAGTGCTCCTGGTAGCCCCTCTCTGGAAAAACCAGGCGTGGTTTCCAGAACTGATGCAGATGATGCAATCTGCCCCATGGCCGATTCCGCTGAGGCTAGACCTCCTCAGGCAGGCCAGCGGGATGATTCTTCATCCCGCCCGATCTGTGGGCCCTCCATGCATGGCCCCTCAGCGGGTTCCGAGAACCTCCCCAGTGGAGTTTTGAGAACCATCACGAGGCGCTGGCGCCCTCTACGAGGCAGCTTATATGCCCAAAAGTGGAAAGTGTTCAGTGACTGGTGTGATACCAAGAGCTTGGACCCCAAATGCGTGCGAGATACCAAGTGTACTCGCCTTTTTGCAAGAGCTGCTGGAGGCGGGCCGCACACCCTCCACGCTCAAAGTCTATGTGGCTGCCATAGCGGCGTCACACAATCCTGATAAAGGACGTTCATTAGGGAAAAACGACCTAATCATTCGTTTCCTAAGAGGCTAGGAGGATGAACCCCCTCGCCCCCCTCGGTGCCGATCTGGGACCTGGCCACGGTCCTGGACGCACTCAAGAGTGCCCCGTTCGAACCTCTCCGAACCGTGCACCTTAAACAGCTCTCGCTCAAAACTGCGCTCTTGCTGGCTCGCCTCAGTCAAAAGAGTGGGCGACCTGCACGCGCTGTCATCAACGCTGCTTGCCTGAAATTTGGACCTAACGACTGGAGAGTTGTCCTTAGGCCAAAGCACGGGTATATTCCTAAAGTGCTCTCCACACCCTTCAGAGTACAGGTGATATCTCTGGCAGCGCTATCGTCCCCAGCGGACGAAGCGGCGCTAATTTACTCTGCCCGGTCAGGGCTCAGAGTATATTTGGAACGTTCTGCCCCATTCAGACAGACGGAAAAATTATTCGTATGCTTTGGCGGCCGCACTAAAGGTCTCGCAGTTTCAAAGCAAAGAATATCGCGCTGGATAGTGGATGCTATAGCGCTGGCTTATGAAGCCAAGGGCCTTCAATGCCCCTTAGGCGTCAGAGCTCACTCTACGAGGAGCATGGCCTCCTCGTGGGCGTGGTCGAGTGGGATACCCATTGAAGATATTTGTGCGGCGGCAGGCTGGGCCTCGCCTTTGACATTTATCAGGTTTTATAACCTACAGGTCCCCTCATTGCATTCCAACATTCTATCAGCCTGACTGTAGAATGGACTGGAGTATGTATATGCTGAGCATTATCTCCTCCCTTGGTCCGTCTCTGACTGACTTAGAGGATTTTTTATGCATATCAATACATAGAAAAATCAGTACATATGTTATGTGCTTGTGTTTTTACAATGAGCGCCCCACCATGGACCTCCTTGGGGCAAAGGCTCTGTATTTTCCCATTTTATAGCTCGCCGTTGGCGGCTTGTTGGATAATCACTTTGCTTTAAGGCTCAGGCATCCGCCTCTGGCTTTATAGAGCGAAGTCAGCACGCACTGCGTTTTGCATGGTGTTCCCATAGCGTAAGCTACTTGCGCAATAGGAGAGACCTCTCGCGAGGAGCGACTTCGGTTACTAACGTAACCTCGGTTCCCTGAGAGGAGGGAGCGAGTATTAGCGTAAGCTGCCGTGCTTGTGCTTGGTCAGTTCAGCTTCAGTCGATTGAACCTAAAGAACTCTCATGATGGGAGCCTAATATATAGCCCTAGCCACGCCCATCTTGGCGGGCTCTGAGCGCTGTGGCCGTAGCGCCGATTGGTCGCTGCGTTCAGAGTCAGCCCGTCATTGGTTCGAGCAAGTTGCCGCAGCACAGCCAATGACCGAGCTGCCTCGCTCATTGCTGTATGCTGTGCAGCTGCAATGCGTTTTACATAAAGACTTCAATATTTCTCGAGAAACGGAGTTTTCTCATAGCGTAAGCTATTTACGCAATACTCGTTCCCTCCTCTCAGGGAACCGAGGTTACGTTAGTAACCGAGTCGTTTGCAAGTTGTACCTGATTGCCCAGTGCGAGCAAACGCCTTCAACATTGTCCCAACTTGCTTCACCTGCTCTTGAACTGAGCCGCTGTCACCTGGGAAGTAACAATATATTGATTAGCAATACACTAAATATAATAGTAATATAATATAACCACAATTATCATACCAGTAACTTTCCCTGTAATTTCTATCCACAGTATGTTATGCATGGCATACAAGTTCATAATGAAGAACCCTTATGATAACATCAATTTCAGTTTTTTCTTTGAAGCAGAATATTTGTTTGTAAAAGGGGAGGAAAAAGAAAATAATGAAATATTGGTATACAGATTTTGGTTGATATATCATACTGTACAGTGAATTTTGCTATTGTTATATCTCTACTCACCTGAAGGACGGATAGATCAGGCAAATCTCCAGTCAGGCCTTTGTAGCAAGTATGCTCCTTTGAATAACACTTTCATGAGTGGGAAGTTGCATATCCACAGGTATTTTAATTCAAACATGCAACATATTTTAATAAATCTACAATATTCAGCCTTTACCTTACACCCTCGGTTGTTGCTCTACACTTTAATTATATTAAATACATATTTATATAGCTTGCTCACTGTATAATCATGATAGCCTAATACTTATAACACAAGATTGCATCTTAAACGAATGACTGAGTTGAAAACTTGAATAAGAATGCATTTTACACAGAGGGGACCAGTTAGGGAAACTTACCTGCCTACAATAACTGTTTTCATTTGATTTGAGTTACATTAAACATGAATAACCTTAGCCGAGTCCCCAGGAACATCGGGCTATTAAAGTAACAAGCCTGTAACTGCGGTCTTATCAATTCTAGCTTCACCATACACTCAAACTGTGAGGTTTATCTGCTTTCCTCATGGACCTGTAGCACAATGCCCTAACAGTGACTTCACCTGTGCCCTGATCTTTATTAGAAACTAGGAGAGCAAGTTAATATAATTTATATCACAATTATCACAAAAATTAACAAATAGTCTGCTTTAAAACTAAGAAAAAATAAGCTTCTATACTAACCTTACATAAAAAATGAACACGTGGCGAACTAGCTTAGCCGCTATCTGCCGGCACACCACATTAGATTAAAATACTTACCCTTGTAGTTGTGCAGATAACTCGATATGTAGAGTTTAAAGCCCTTGTCCCTCTTGCTTGTCGGAGCAGGGGACCAGGCATCAACAATGCGATGAACATCGCTGACGCGTATTTTCGGAAGATTCTGGAGACATCGAGTTAAAACAGACATTTTGGGCGACGCGCAAGTAAACCGGAAATAGATATGGCGACAGCGGAACTTCACAGTTCAGTCTTTGTAATGTGTTTTAGCAATACATTTTTAATATTTATAATGCGTTTAGATTTTTTTTTATTGCCTTTACAGGGACTTTAACACTTTCTTAAACATTTGTACAGGTCATAATTGCAAAACCTGTAAAAGGTAAAATAACAAAAAAAATCGAGGTTGGAAAAAATTTAGACATAAACGAAATTTCTGCGCAACTGTGAAACCAGAGGATAATTTCGCTTTTTCATTGAGTTTATCCTTCACGTCAAAACGGGGATTTTCATGTTTATGATAGATATCACCATGGTTGCAAATTAATAAAAAAAAATTAAAGTATACCCGAGATTTTGGCCATGTTGCAGATGTCTTTCACTGTTCACTAATAGTCAGGCATTCGTGAAAAGTGTAACTTCATCAATTTATTCTGCTAAATTGTTCATACCATGAATTAAATATCTATTTTAAAACCTAATCAGAATCATAAAGATATTTATTGCCAAGTAAGTTTTACAAAAGGAATTCTTTTTGGTTTATTGGTGCATGTCTCAAATGCGCAGCAATAAAAGAAATGTAAACAATTTTCAAGTGCATAAAATAATTCAATATATTTTACATATATTACTGTATAATCGCTTCAGAGTTTCAAAGTAATTTAAATGTCATTTCCTAAACCTTACCTTATCATGGAATCAAGAGTCAAGACTCTGTTATAAACCCTAATGGCTTTGGAGCAAAAAATAATAATAGCCAACATGGCTGGTCGATTTTGAGAGTAGAAATCCTTGTATTTCAAAGCGGCTTGCCGCCAGCCACCCGCGGTCGATCAGCCCGAGGCAACCGCCAGAGAAAATGAAGCGGGCGGCCCGCCAGCTTTTCGCGGGCGGCATCTCGCAAGAAATGGGAGTGACGAATTCGGCGGCAAACGTTTCATCCCCGCCAATGGGACGCACCTATAGCCGACAGCTTAGGGACGGTGGCAAAAAGAAGCCGTGCGGATATTTTTTGCTATCTGGGACAGTAGGTTTTATTGATTTAAGACTCAAAAGAGCAGTGTTTCCCAACCAAAGATTGTCAAGTGTGCCGTGGAAAATTATCAAATTCACAAAATAAATAAATGCATGAAAAAATATTAATAATTTCAGCGATCCAAACTCCTCACCTTTCTGAGAAATTCACAGTTTTGAAACCATAATTGGACACTTTTGGGATTAATGTGCAAAAGTGACTTATACGGGTTAAGGGATTGTAAAGGGATTCAGTGGAAAGGAGGAAGTGAGAACCGGCTTGACGGTATAAATAATATTTTAATGAATAACTTAAACCAAAAGACAAACACACACATGATGGACATGTCCGTAAACTATCTCTCTCTCCTCGCACCACTGTTTGCCATTGGCCTTTATCCCTCTCGGAGGCTTGATTAGCCTGATAATGGACCGGGTGTGTAGAATCACTACCCGACCCGCCCTCCGCCCTGCCACATTCCTCCCTCATTCTCTCAGGCTGGGGAGCCCCCAAACTGACGTACATCCCCCCCCCTCTTTCCCTGGGGGAGGGCGTGCTTTAAGCCTGGTCTGACAGCAGGTCATCCCCATCTACCTGGATGAGTGAGGGGACAAGGGGAGGGAAACAGAAATAATTAAAATGGGGGGGGTACTTCCTGTAACAGTGTAGTACCCCTCCAAAAAAACACTAAAATTTAAACCAGAGGGAAAAGGCCAACGCAGAGTGGCAGTGAGAGAGAGAGAGAGAAAGAGGAGAGAGAGATGAAAAAAAAAAACCTACTTGCCGGTTCTCCGATACACTGTCGCATGGTCCTCGATCACTTCTCCACCCTCTCAGGTGGATGACAGCCGCTTCTCCCTGGGCGGACCGGAGTCAGACTCACGACCCCCGGTGGTCAGAACGCCCCTCCGTGTTCTCGGCGACTCGTAGGGACACTCCTCCGCCCCTGGCAGCGGCCCTACCGCTCCAGGCGGTCGGGTAACACTTCCATCCTACCCTCGCGGACGGCGGTCTTCCTCCGACCCCTCCGCGTTTCTGGGGGATGGCAGGGCTCTCCTCCTCCCCTGGCAGTGGCTCCATCGCTCCAGGTGGTCGGGAGTCCAGTCCCCACTCACCTCGCGGACGGCAGCCATTCACCGCATCCGGGCGGTCGGTCTACTCCCTCCCCCGGTGGATGGCAGCGGCGCTCCCCTGGGTGGACAGCAGAGTCGAGGACTCTGCGACGGGCATCCCTCCTCCTTCCCGGGCTTCGGCACCAGTGTAAAGGGATTCAATGGAAAGGAGGAGGTGAGAACCGGCTTGACGGTATAAATAATATTTTAATGAATAACTTAAACCAAAAGACAAACAGACACATGATGGACATGTCCGTAAACTATCTCTCTCTCCTCGCACCACCGTCTGCCATCGGCCATTATCCCTCTCGGAGGCTTAATTAGCCTGATAAGGGACCGGGTGTGTAGAATCACGACCCGGCCCCGCCCTCCGCCCTGCCACAGGGATGTTCACATGACTCATGTCAGCACTGCAGAATACATTGAAGTCTATGAAGTGACGTCACTTTACACCAAAATGTTTTTCACCTATGTTTTTGCTTCACCAATAATGGAGTACAAGAAAATATTTAAAAACTGTCCAAATTTGTGAAGAGTCATTGAATGACTAATAATTTCTTTTAATTATATATCACCTTATCATTTACAAATATCAGAGACCCCAGTTATTGCACTAATTTAAATTCACCAAGAAAATGCTTAGACCTAAACATAAACGAGTCCTTTTATTACTTTCTGCTATATACACCTCTTGCTTTTTTACGTGGCAAACCCATAAAATCGCCCCTCTGTGACGCTTTCTGCGACTCTTGTCATGCAATGCACTTGACGCTGGCACTGAACGCAGCGTTGACGCCTCGACTCAACTCATGTGAAATGCGCTTTACAATGACAAAGTACATTATTGAAACTCAAAATTATTATTATTTGTCTATTATTGTGGTCTTTTCTGATAAAAGCCTTGCTCAGCATTTTAAATAGGCTACTGTAGGAAAATGAGAGTAGCCTACCTATGTGATTTTTTTTTTTTTTTTTTGCATAGCCAAATTTCAAACATTACAAATAAACATGCTATTAATTTGGACAGAAAACATGGACAAGTTATTGAAAAGGAAAAATATTGACAATTGTTAGCCTATGTGGGATAGTGGTGTGCTGTAGAATGTTTTAGTCGTAAAAATTGTGACGTGGCAGAAAAAGGTTTGGGAAACATTGCAATAGAGCATTAAAGGTGCAATCAGTCATTTTTTTCCTCATTAAAAAACTCCTAAAGACATGAATTGTGCAGTATATGTAGGAAATCCTGAGCACTCACATTAAAATGAAGACTCAGTCATATCAGTAACCTTATAAAAGCTGTTTTAGAGGGTCCACACATGGGGGCTGCCATGTTAGAATCACACGACCAGTCAAATACTACTCGTTTAATCTCAATAACCATCCTGTTATTTGACACTTTCACTCATTGATTAAAGTAATCGTGGCTGACTGTGAATAGTGAATTTCTACAGTTGCATCTGAAACTGAAAACGACTGATTTTAAATGATGCTGCATCCAGGCCGCTAGGTGTCAGTGTAAGTCCAAGATCACACAAAGACAAAAGTTACTGAGTGAACATTTCACCCTCGAAATCTTAACTGTTTAGGAGAAAATGTAACTCAAATTTAGTCACATTCACAAAATTTGAAAGAGAATGAGACTTTAAGGAAAGGCATTTGAACAAACTAACCTGTAAGTACTGAATTTCACTCACTCCATTATGTCTTTTCTACCAAACAAAATTCTTTAGAAGAAATTACTTGGATTTTTGTAATTGTATCACTGCGTATTACTTTGTGTTTTATAGAGTATATAGCATCCCCATCGTTCCATCGTATCACATATCTCACCTTTAAATTTAGTCTATTTTAATGGGTACAACCTGCCCAGAATCCAGTGTTGAGTAAGTTACTAAAAGTAATTCACTACAAACTTTTTCTCTAAAATTAAAATCAGATTATTTTAATGATTATTTCAACAAAAGTAATCACATTATGAATTACTTTACTTTTAAGTTACTTTTTAAAAAATTAATTTTTTTAAACAGCTTGATTTTGTTTTTCTGATATACTATGTCAATGGCCAATGGTAATTATACAAAAAACGCATTATTAAGTTAACGGGCTGCAGGAAGCAAGCTCATTCAGACAGCAAAACAGTAATGTCACAAAAAAGGACATATCCCTCTGGTGCAGAGTAAAGGAAAAAGAAGAAAACAGAGGAAGAGAAAAACAGCAAGATAAAGGAATGTGTAACGAACCCCGCTCCTCTAGTTCGCTCCGCTTCCTCGAGCTCACACGCTCGCTCCCAATCACCCCCCCCCTCTGGCTCTCACACTCGCTCCCAATCACCAGAGTATTAGTTTCACCCGCACTCGTCCCAATCACTCGAATATTAGTTTCACCTGCACTGTTCGTTTTCCCCTATTTATACGCTGCCCTTTCATCTCACTCGTGTTGGTTATTGTTTAGTTTACCCCTTCGCTTTGCCAGCTCTAGTGATCCCCTAGCTCCCCTGTCTATTCATCTCGATTGTCTTACTTGTTATACTGATTCTGATTTCCCCGGCTTTGACCTTATGCTTTCCTCGACCACTCTTTTGTAGATTTGCCCCGTTGACATATCCTGATTCCCCGGCTTCGACCTTACGCTCCCCTCGACCACTCTCTTCTGGGTTTGCCCTATTTGTACTTTTGCTTTGACTGCAATAAACGCAGTTTGACTATACATTGTGACTGTCTCTTCTTGTGCGGGTTACAGAATAACCAACCTTACAGAAGACAGTCACAATGGAATCCATTGAGGATCTCCGCAGCTCGCTAGAGCGGATTTGCACGGCGCTTTCTGCCCAAGGATCTACGGTTGGGAAACACGACCAAGCGCTCACGGCCCAGGGACAGCAAATACAGGAAATACTGCATATGGTACGTACCATTTCCGATCAGTTTCAACCTGTTCCACCTGTGTCTGTCCCTGTACCCGTTGATGTTCCCACCGCATTTCCCAGCGCTGCAAGCTTTCAACCCCCCGAGCGGTTTGACGGTTCGTCGGAAGCTTGTCAGGTTTTTTTAATGCAATGTACTGTTTATATGACGTATCACCCCCTTTTAAGCACTGACAGTGAGAGAGTAAATTTTTTAATCTCACTGCTCTCGGGGAAGGCACGGCAATGGGCCACTGCATTGTGGACTGCCGAGAGCCCCCTTTTGACTTCATATGATCAGTTTTGTCATTAGATTGCCATGGTTTTTAATCACCCGGCAGCTGGTAGGGATGTAGGCAGCCGCCTCGTGTTTTTGAAACAGGCGTCATGCACAGCCGCTGCCTACGCACTTGATTTCCGCACCCTTGCCGCGGGTAGCGGGTGGAGCGACCCCGCTTTGTTAACTGTATACCACCTGGGTTTGAAGGACCAGCTCCAAATGGAATTGGCATGTCGAGGAGAATCGCTGTCGCTGGAGAACTATATTCAGCTCTCCATCACAGTGGATAACCTGCTTCGCGACCGTGCTTGTCGGAGCCCCTCTGTCGTCCAAGAGCTTTCAACGGGCCTTAACTCGTCTAAACTCATCACTCCCGAATGCTCTCCCAAAACCGAACCCATGCAACTTGGTCGCGCTCCGTTAACACAGGCAGAACGAACTAGACGGTTGACGCAGAACCTCTGCCTGTACTGTGGCGCTTCGGACCACCGTGTTACCTCGTGCCCGACCTGTGCCCGACGTTCCCTCTCCAAAAGTCAGGTGAGAACATCAGTCATTCTCAGCATTACCCAGAAACAAGTCTGCCTCCCTGTAGTGTTGAGTTTTAACGATGTCTCCTTTTCTACCCCAGCCCTAGTTGATTCCGGGGCAGCGGGGAATTTTTTAGACGATGGCTTGGTCCAAAAACTGTCCATCCCACTCAGTCCGGTCGTGCCACCTCTCCGAGTTAATTCTCTGGATGGGGCACCCCTCGGATCGGGTCTTATTTCCTTTCGGACCATGCCATTGTCCCTCCATGTGGGCTTATTTCACACAGAGCTCATCCAGTTTTTTATTGTGCAGTCACCTAGAGACCCAGTGGTCTTGGGCCACCCCTGGTTAGCGCTTCATGACCCCCACATTTCCTGGCGCACGGGGGAGCTGTTGCGCTGGACCGACCACTGTTTGACCCATTGTATTTCCCATCCGGTGTTCTCCACCTCCGTAGAGAGCCCCGAAGTGAAGTCTCCGGTCTCCATCCCTCCTGAGTACGCCTCCTACACTGATGGTCCCCACTCCCTAAGAGCCGAGTATACCCCTTAACGCTACCCGACACCAAGGCTATGGAGGACTACGTCGATGAGGCGCTCAGTCTGGGCATCATTCGGCCGTCCACCTCCCCGGTGGCGTCCGGCTTCTTTTTCGTGGGCAAGAAGGACGGTGGGCTTCGCCCCTGCATCGATTACCGAGCCTTAAATAAGGCTACGGTGAAGTTCGCCTACCCCCTGCCTCTCATCCAGCCGTCCCTCGAACAGGTCAGTAAGGCGAAGATCTTCACTAAGCTGGACCTCAGGAGCGCGTACAACCTTGTACGCATCCGCAAGGGGGACGGGTGGAAGACGGCGTTCATCACCACCAGGGGGCACTATGAGTACTTGGTGATGCCGTACGGCCTCGCCAACTCCCCCTCGGTATTCCAGTCGTTCATGAACGGCGTCTTCCGGGACATGCTAGACCTCTTCCTCGTCGTCTACATAGACGACCTTTTAATTTACTCCTCCACACTCTCTGAACACACCGTTCACATCTCGAGAGTGTTACAGAGACTGCGAGAACACGACCTGTTCGTGAAGGCAGAGAAGTGTGCATTTCACCGCCCCTCCGTCTCCTTCTTGGGCTACGTCTTGTCTGCTGGAACTATGGAGATGGAGACCGACAAGGTTGCCGCAGTCCTGTCCTGGCCCGAGCCCAGTACGCTCAAAGAACTCCAACGATTCCTGGGTTTCGCCAGCTACTACCGGCGTTTTATTAGAAACTTCGGCAAGATCGCCGCACCTCTCACGTCCCTGACACGAGGCAACCCGAAATTCCTCACTTGGAACACACCCGCCCAGCAGGCCTTCCAGGCCCTAAAGGAGGCCTTTACCACCTCCCCAGTTCTCCAACAACCCGAATCCACTCTGCTGTTCGTGGTAGAGGTGGATGCCTCAGAGGCAGGGGTGGGAGCTGTACTCTCCCAACCACACGGGACTCCCGCCAAACTATACCCTTGTGCTTTCTATTACCATAAACTGTCCTCCCCCAAACAGAACTACGACGTTGGGAATAGAGAGCTGCTGGCCATCAAGCTAGCCCTGGAGGAGTGGCGTCACTGGTTGGAGGGCTCTAGGTTCCCTTTCGTCGTTTTCACCGACCATAAGAACCTGGAGTACCTTCGCTCAGCCAAGAGGTTGAACCCTCGACAGGCCAGGTGGGCGATGTTCTTTACCCGCTTTAACTTTTCTGTTACTTTTCGCCCAGGCTCCCAGAACATCAAGGCTGATGCCCTCTCTCGTCTCTTCAACCATGGCTCGCAACCCCCGGGGTCGGAGACAATCCTCCCCACGTCGTGTGTCGTCGCACCCGTTAGGTGGGAACTGACGGAGGCCATCCTGCAGGCTCAAGGCGACGAGCCCGCGCCTCCTCAAACGCCCCCCAACAGGATGTATGTACCCACCATTATTCGTCCTCAGCCGATGCAATCTGTTCACACTTCCCTCTGTTCTGGCCACCCGGGGATTACCCGTACAACCGAACTCCTCGCTAGGAGATTTTGGTGGCCCTCGCTCAAGGACGACGTCCACGACTATGTCCTCTCGTGTCCAGTCTGTGCCCAGTCCAAAACCCCTCGTCACCTTCCCGCAGGACTTCTCCAACCGTTACATATCCCTGACCGACCGTGGTCCCACATCGCCATGGACTTTATTATCGGACCGAGATCCATGTGGTAATAGACCGTTTCTCCAAAATGTGCCGCCTGATTCCCCTACCCGGGTTACCCAACGCGACACAACTGGCCGACCACATGATCACCCACATCTTCAGAAACTTCGGTATTCCCGAGGAGATCACTTCGGATCGGGGTATCCAGTTCACGTCTCGCTTCTGGCGAGCCTTCAGTGACAGACTGGGTATCCAACTCAACTTCTCCTCGGGATACCGCCCCCAGACCAATGGCCAGACCGAGCGTCTCAACCAGGAGATTGGCAGGTACCTGCGAGCCTACTGCGCCCAGAACCAAGGCAGCTGGCACACCTATCTCCCCTGGGCCGAATACGCCCAGAACAGCCTGGTCAGCTCTTCTACTCGTCTCACCCCTTTCCAATGCGTCCTGGGCTACCAACCACCCCTTTTCCCGTGGGAAGCTGATCCCAGTGACGTTCCGGCGGTGGATGCCTGGGCCCGAAGATGTGCCCAGGTCTGGAGAGCCACCCATGACTGGATACAACGCTCCACCCAGACCCAGAAGTCCAAGGCAGACCGCCGACGCCGTCCTGCACCCCTGTTCCATCCGGGCCAAAGGGTTTGGCTCTCGACCCGAGACATCCGCCTCCGTCTCCCGTGTAAGAAGCTAAGCCCCAAGTATGTCGGCCCTTTTAAAATTATTAAAAGAATAAACCCTGTCACATATCAATTACTTTTGCCACCCCGCTACAAAATTTGTCCTGTGTTTCATGTTTCCCTTTTGAAGCCAGTGTTCTATAGCCCCATGTTCCCGCCCACGGCAGCCTAAACACCCCCTCCACCACTCGATGTCGGAGGTCAACCCGCCTATACAGTCCGGGCCTTGCTAGACTCCCGACGTCGGGGAGGCGAGCTGCAGTATCTGGTCGACTGGGAGGGCTACGGACCCGAGGAACAGTCGTGGGTACGGTCGAGGGATGTCCTGGATCAAGCTCTCAAGCTAGACTACCATCGCTAGCATCCCGATCGTCCCGCACCGCTTCCCAGAGGTCGCGCTCCTCGCAACCGAGTGTGGCCGTCCGGAGCCGTCCGTAGCAGAGGGGGGAGTACTGTAACGAACCCCGCTCCTCTAGTTCGCTCCGCTTCCTCGAGCTCACACGCTCGCTCCCAGTCACCCCCCTCTGGCTCTCACGCTTGCTCCCAATCACCAGAGTATTAGTTTCACCCGCACTCGTCCCAATCACTCGATTATTAGTTTCACCTGCACTGTTCGTTTTCCCCTATTTATACGCTGCCCTTTCGTCTCACTCGTGTTGGTTATTGTTTAGTTTACCCCTTCACTTTGCCAGCTCTAGTGATCCCCTAGCTCCCCTGTCTATTCAACTCGATTGTCTTACTTGTTATACTGATTCTGATTTCCCCGGCTTCGACCTTACGCTTTCCTCGACCACTCTTTTGTAGATTTGCCCCGTTGCCATATCCTGATTCCCCGGCTTCGACCTTACGCTCCCCTCGACCACTCTCTTCTGGGTTTGCCCTATTTGTACTTTTGCTTTGCCTGCAATAAACGCAGTTTGACTATACATTGTGACTGTCTCTTCTTGTGCGGGTTACAGTATGTTAAGTAGCTAGGCAAACTTACGAGCTAACATTAGCTGGCTAGTTAGTTAACATAGCCTATGTAGCATATCTTCTTTTTAGGAAAGTTTGATTAAACACCCGTAAATAGCTTTGAGATCTTAATATATTATTGTACAACAAATTACTTAGCTAGTTTTAGATTAAGTTTTTGTCTTCTATGTAAAAATAACTTTCCTGGGTATATATTTTTTGTAACAAAAATAAGCTTCTGTTCCATAAACTTGGTACTGATAACAACTTAACATTATTTACATTAGTCTACCATTTTGGGGTCTTTGCTATTATGTTCCAATATCATTATGCCTCAATTAGCTAGTTATAGATTAAGAGTTGTTGTTTTAGGAGTACAGATGACTTGCTGCTGTGTATAATAATTAGTGTTGAGAAAATAACATTCTGTTCTGTCAAATACGTACTCTTATGAAACTTCCCTATAGGAGCACTGTTGAAATATTTTGGAGGTGCGGCACAACCAACGCCACCTGCACCAAGTGCCAGTGCTACATCTGATGATGATTTTTCAACAATCCCAGATCATTATATTTATATGTATAAACCATGCCTTTGTTTTTGACAGACATTTGCAATATCTTCTAATATGACATCTTACATTTCTAGCTTTTATTATTATTATTTTCATCTTTCATCAGGTCCATCCTCTGCAGGTGAGGAGCACTTCCCAGCACATACATCCACTGATCCTACTGTTCCTTCCATGTCTGTTTCAACCTCAGCGGATGTGGCAAGTTAATAGCACAGCAGCCTTTGTATTTGCTCAGTTACTGTAGAATATCCTGAGATTAATATTTCTAATTATAATTATTAATGTCATTGGGATCGATGTCTCATCTACCCCCTTAGCAACTTCCAGCCTACACCATGGATCAGCAGCTCCTCAGTTGACCCAGCTGAGTTGAAAATAGGTGTGCTACTGTTACAATTAAAACCATAGAAGGGTAAAATCATGCCAGGCAGACATTGGTATGTTGTAAGCAACACAGCTACAACTAATAAAATTGATAAGGGGTGTGTTAGATTTATAGTGTGCAAATAATCAAGCATTGACAATATTCAATCATATTGGCGGCACCGAGGGGCCCCCAAATCAAATTCTGCGTAGGGCCCCATAAAGGCTTGGGCCGGCCCTGGGTAGCACTGTTGCCTCATAGAAAGAAGGTCCCCGGTTTGAGTCCCTTTGGAGGGTCTTTTTGCATGTTCTCCCCATGCTTGCGTGGGTGTGCTCCGGTTTCCACCAGAGTCCAAAAACATGTTCCCGTGGGTGAGAGTGTGAGTGTGTATGTGTGTGTTTGCCCTGTGATGAACTGGTCACCTATCCAGGGTGTTTCCCTACCTTCGGCCTGAGACAGCTGGGAAAGGCTCCATCACAACACATGACCCTATAGGACAAGCAGCTTTAGAAGATGGAAGGACTAATAATATTAGACATTTTTGTAAGCCAATTAATTACTTTCATTGAAAGTCAGAAACTGTAATTTGATTACAAGAATTACAAATGTAATGCATTACACTACTTTTTGTGCCTATAATTAATTCATTACAGTTACTAATTACTTTGTAATCCAGTTACACGCAACATTAAAATGTGGTGAATAAAACACATGAACAATCATGTTACAAGATATACAAAAGTGTGGAGGATAAACAAAGCATGCACAACATAATATCTTAGTAAAATGTGTTTTATATTGCAATCAAATTAAATACTAATGTGAAAATTGCACGTCATAGCTCCACCTTCTCTCCCGCCCTGAGACTGCTGCCTTGGAGCTTCTGCCCTGAAACTGCTGGTGCTCCGGGGCTGCAGCTGGATATATCTCCTTAGTTGTACATCTCATCCTGCACAAATTGTGCTGTTTGTTGAGGAAAGATGTGCTATTACTTATTAAAGAGTTTGTAAGAGGGGGGGGGGGGGGGGGGGGACACTGACTTGCATTGAAGAAGGGACCTGGGTTATATTTATGGACCAGAATATCATAGAGACTTGGGGAAGGGTTCTTTTGACTTAAACCAATAAGTAACCACCTAGCAACAACCCAGAAACCCCAATTGCATTGCACTACTTGGAAAATGCTAAAAACATCTCAGAACACCTTCATACTTCAACAGCAATCATACTGCAATATCCTAGCAAACTCCCTAACATTGTGGCGCAGAGTTGATCTCCAAGTTGTTCTCCATTTTATTTAATCATTGCAAGAGTAGGGCAAAAGATATACTGTTAAATTCGAGGGGGCTCAAAAATGTCCTTACACTTGTTACACAGGAAAGCCAAGAAAGAGAGTCTGTCTTAAGTTCTATTTTGCCAACTAAAGGTGCTGAAGCTGGAAAGCCACTTACTTGCTGTAGTACAAGCATCCACCAGGTCATGCCAGCAGCCTGAATGAGAGACATTGTACTGGGCCACTGCAGGGCCAGATCTCTCCCTACACCACTTCCAGCCAGTCTGCTTTCATTAGCTCACTGTTAAGGCCATAGCCACAGATCTGCTTCACATTGAGTGGATCAAAGCAGAAGAAATGGGTTCTGCCATGCAATAATGTGTGTCTACAGGGGAACCTTTCTCTGGGAAAGTTCAATAGGTTAGAACATCAATAAGATTTGCCAGTTGACCGTAACCGCTCACCTGTTGTCTGGTCTGGATGGGTTCTTAGAGCAGTGCTCCATCTCTGCTTCCTTGGACACTTAAACTATCAAAATGATATCCATCTGTTGGAACACTGTGGGAAACACCCCCTTTTTGTGGCAAAGTTAGACCTGTGTCTTCCTGAATAAGCTTTAAATGGATCAGAGACCCACAACAAAAGATTTAGTTACTCAAAACTGCTTTTTCAGGCCTACCTGGTAAATTCCAGGTAGGCCTGCTGGTTTCCTAAAATTTGGGGATTTGGGGAGTTGACTACAGTTGAAATGGCATCATACTGATAAACCTAAAAGTTGTCTACCAACTCTGATGGTTTGCTGGTCTCCTTGCTTGACCAGCAGAAAGGTGCCCAAAAACCCTCTAAAACCAGCTTACAGACCAGGCTAGAAGCTTAGGCTGCTTATAGCTGGTTTTGTCGGCAGATAACCTCCTGATTACCTGTTCAATAGACACTCAATTTTCTAAAATGTTGTTTAAGGAGATTTAAAAATTGTGAGCTTATACAGTCCACAATAGCTTAGTTGTGCCATGCAGTGCCTATCATGTGACAGGGGTCCTGACAGGTGGCTGTCCGAGCTGCCTGTTCACAGGTTGTAGCACTTATTTCCAGCCCGACCGCAGCAGATTAAGTGTGTCCATCTGTCAGAAGAATTAGGAGTAGTCTGCAGGAATTCTCAGATCACGGAAGGTTTGGCCTGGTGGGTAAGAGGGGGGCTAGAAGGGAAGGAGGGTCCAGAGGGTAGGGAAAAACTTTCATTGGGGTGTAATCCGAACCCTTCAGCCACCTGCACTTGAATCAGAGCCCAGGAAATGGAGTACATGGGTCTTTCTTTTAGCTCTCATAGAAAACTAATCCTGCTTGAGAATTGCATGCAGACATATACAGCCTCCATTATAGGACTAATACAGAGAGGGGGTTGGTTTAGGGTACTATGAAATTGACTCCAGCAGCTAATGGCAAAGGAGTAGCCAGGACTAGTTTAGAAACAACCTCCCTTACAAAAATCAAGAGTTCTGGCAAACTTGCTGCAAATTTGCCACTCATTATTTTCACATTCAGATTAACTTTGTGGCAAACTCTTTTTTACTAAATGAAACAGTTTCAAAATGTATGTTCATCTTTCTCCCTAACAGTGTCAATGAAAGACAAGGTGACAGGAGAGGTCAGCGTGAGGTCAGTCTGTCATAGGTCCATGAGGAAAAATGAAAAGCCACACGAATTGAGAGTAGGGTGATGGTTAGGCCTGCTGATAAGTTGCCCATATCAGCTAATAAGTAGCATTATCTAAATGTATATGACTTAGTCTCTGTCTACTGTTTATGGACATGAATGGGTAGGCCTACATTTTAACATATGTGCCTCTCATCTAGATTACACTATGCTTTTATTAGTTATATTTTCCTCTTGTTAACAGTTTAGCTCTTGAGAGGTATTTGTCATCTAAGCTTCTATTTCTCTCTATATGGTGTTAAAACACTCGAAACCTGTCATTTTGGCGAGCACCCACTGCTCCTGTGTGGCGGGGTGTGCCTTGTGCAACCATTTGGTTGCACTACTGTATCAAATAGCACACTTCTCACAATTAAGCATCCCTGCTGTACCCCCAGTGCACAGTTGCACAGACACTGAGCAGATCTGGCATAAACCAAGGACCTTGGTAAGTCATCTGTCTGTCATGTGAATTGTACCTATGCACATGTAGCTATTGTGATGCCATGTCAAAATGTGTCTTTGCTGTCAGGGTGTTAGGCCAGGTCCGGTGGGAGACATGGAGGTCCGCAAACCCCAAAATTCAACCGCGGTTTGTGTGAGGTGAGATTATATTACCTTTAGTTTATGTGTTTAATATGTACGCTGCCGTTTTTTTAAAACGTTTTTTCACTTTACCTTTTTCAGAAGTTCTCTCTACAAAGCACTGGATGGGGAAATGCCAGATCTAGCCACATTGAGAGTGGCAGAGGTATACAAGCACTTCCCCCCTTTGCTTGCACCTCTAGTGACCACCATGGGCATGTCAGCAGAAGTCCCATTAGTTCAGTCAGCTTTTGGAGCTGTCCAGACAGGGAGTGTGCTGTCATTTCAGCTAAAACCACCAGAAATGCGGGACATCATCAACATCCCAGGCGCCCCTGCCCAACCTTCTATTCCCATACAAAGCTATTGGCTTGAGCCAACCACATGCACTTATGTGTTATCAGAGGAGGAACATGTATATATGAAATCGCTACAGGTGTCATTCGACATGGCCCACAGGGTTGAAGCTGCAACACGGGAGCAGAGCTCATGCCAGGAATGGCATCGACTGAGAAAGATGCGAGTCACATCTACACGCTTTCACGAGGCATGCCATGTTCGCTGTCATACATCTTCTGAAAATCTGGCACACAGAATTTTGAGAGGGACTGTCATGACGAAGGACATGAGGAGAGGAATCAGTATGGAGCCAGTTGCCGTGACAGAGTATTGCAGT
This sequence comes from Xyrauchen texanus, assembly GCF_025860055.1. Lineage (NCBI taxonomy): Eukaryota > Metazoa > Chordata > Actinopteri > Cypriniformes > Catostomidae > Xyrauchen > Xyrauchen texanus. Next base: position 28,264,751 of record NC_068309.1, on the reverse strand, counting down.
TTAAAAAATTTGAATTATTCACCCTGCGGGTTCAGTATACACCCTGATGCTCCATGGCTGGGATGCTCTCCCGATGGAGTCGTTTTCGATCCTTCTGACAACCCACCATTTGGCCTGCTGGAAATAAAATGCCCCAACATCCAGAGTTATGTTGACTGTCCCTACCTCAAAATGTCAGATGGTTCTTTGCAGCTTAGGAGGCAGCACAAGTATTAGTGGCAAGTGCAAGGTCAGATCCTCCTAACAGGTTTCGAGTGGTGTGATTTTGTTGTATGTGCGCAGGAGGACATGCTTGTTGAGCGTATATACAAAAATATTGATGTAATGCGCACCATTAGAGACCGAGCAGATCTGTTTTTTTTTTTACCACAACCTACTGAAGTGTTTGCATGTTTAGGTCATTTTTAGATAACCAGTGAAGTATTTCTCAATTTCTACAACTGTACAAATGTTGCTTTATTTAATGACTGTGTGTTACAGTGTGGCCACATACCACTGGTGGTCCATTCAATTATAATATACAGCATTATATTTATTGTATTCTTATTTATTTACACTATAAACAATATTTACATATATACACAAAATACTCATATATATATATATATATATATATATATATATATATATATATATATATACATATATCACACACATACTATATTTATACAATATAATATATATACATCTATTATATTACATTAGACATGTATATGCACATATATATTTAGATTTGTATAGGCTAGTTAATAAATACATATGTTATGCATTATGAAATTATAATAAAAAATGCATAAGGAAACACTGTCTTAGTTTTGTCTGTTGATCAGAGTTATGAACAGAGTGTGAAATCCATAGTTTTTACAAAAGTATATGTACAATATTTACATTTACCTTAGCACATTAACAAGGATGAGGGGTTTTTAGACTCAGTGGCAAGGAAGAACTCGTCTATTGCAGGAAGTGCCCGAGTGTTTCCAGCCTCCTTGGTGACTTTGGAGTTGATGACGCGAATCATTCTGTGCGTTGCCGGTTCAATCAGTTCCCAGAAGGCCATCAGGTGGTTATAGGTTGCAAATTTGTCAAGAAATAAACGTACATTGGTTCTCACATGGCATAAAAGACTTACACTTAGCTTTATAGTATAGTAATTTCCAGTTTAGGAAATAAGAATGCTGAACTAAAAGTAACTGTTACAACAATCTTGTAATACATCACGAGTCATGAAAATTATGGAATTCGGTTTGTATGATTAAACTAACTCTGACTGCTGTTGAAGACAACAGATGTTATTCATACTTATAATTATGTTAGCCTATGTTGTTGTTATTATTTTGGTCGGTGTAGCCTACTTTTATGTGCAGCTAGCTTATACAACTCCAATAATATTTAATAACAACGTGGACTAGTGTTTTCAAGACAAAGGCAACGCTATTACAAATGCTTATCACAGGCAATATAATTTTACCTTGTATAAAAGCGTATGTCCTCATCGGACCCAGTAAATCTCTGCAGACCAAAGCGAAGTATGATCTTGGTCTGGTCCAACTGCTTCCGTAGATCTTCTATCTCCCTCTTCAACTCCTCATTTTCATGTAATACCATGTCCACAGCTGCAGCTTCAGGAACTGAACAATAATTGTGTCCAGTCCTCTCCACGTCAAAGTCCATATCTTGCTCTACGTCCGAGTCAGGATCAGGGGGCAGCGGTCTCTCTCGCCGTTCCCAAACACTCAACCGGAAACTGTTTGCCCAGTAGAGAGTGTAGTCGGAAACACGTCACAATCCCCGCTGCATAGAGCCTATAGTCGCAGTAACAGATAGTCCCGTCCAGCACCGATTCTGACCATTTTGGCATCCTAGGCTAGATCACTGTTGTTGACAGGGGGCATATTGGTGACTTGCAAACTCATAGTTGGTGATCTTGTCGGTCCGGATTACATGTTGGAACCAATGTTGTTGTGTCGGGCTCAAAACAAATAGAAGAAAGCACCACAGAGTTGCAGTGTTTACACGTTTCTGGAAAATCTTCTTACATATTAATTACTTATGCTTATTTCTGCATATTAAGCTCTGGTAGGTGAAATTATTTGAACATAAAAAAATCACACACAGCAGTTTTAATGTAATGGCTTTTTTTTTTTTTTTTTAAACGGACATGCTGTACATTTTATCCTTTCAAAGAAGTAAGTGAAAATAAAAATGCTGTTGCAAGGTCTGCATGCACTGCGGGACTTTTAAAAATTCAGAAAGCCTAGACTGATTTTAGATGACAACTTGTATTGTATTGTATTGAAGAGGAGTTTTTTTGTTGATGCGGTTGATGTTGCAATAAAGGCAGAATGACTATAAGTTATGTTGCTTACTATATCTGGTTATGTAGGAAATAAATAACTAAATGTACTGATTTAAAAGTATGTGAAATGAAAGAGAGAAAAACTAGTACAGCTATGTAGGAAATCAGTTGCCTGAGACAGTGGTCAACTATGCAATTTAGCAGTCACTTTACAAAAATATTTGACTGCGGGTTGCTGCAATTGACCGATCAGAATCAAGTATTTCTAAAACTTGTGTAATAATGTAATATGTCTTCTCTGCTCAGCTCACATTATTTTCATATGTAATAACTGCTTTCTATGTCCAAAAAAGTAAGAAATAAAGCATTTCTGAGTAAGAAGAGTTTCCTGTTAGCAGTAAAATGCTGGGATACATGTGCTAACAATCTCAGGCAACATGATATTGCACTGTTGTACCATACCACATCCTCCTAGAACAGAATTTTTGTTGAAATGACTGTAGTGTAAAAAACCATGCTTACAATGCTCACATTTATCCCCAGCCTTTGACCTTCTATTCGTTCTATATCTTTATTTACACACTAAAACAGCCATAAGGCCAAAAAGCCCCAGTCATCGGACAAACAAACGTTTGACCTGCGCTCTTATCTCCAGTTCAGAATTTTCTCATGTTTGCTGGATCATGTCAGCCAAACATCCGATTTGACATTGTGAAACAGATTTTTATAACTGCCCATGAAGGTGGTGTTAATTCCTGGAATCATGTCTCTAGGGATATTTAGATTTTTTTGACATAATAAGTTAGAGTTGAAATTAAACATCTACCCCATGCAGTGTTTGTTTTTGGAGGATAAACAGTTGGAAATGATTGCAAACCCTCAGGAGAAAGGGTTGACCCTTTTTGTGGCTAAAACTAAGCTTTTGCACATCCAGGGTGAAAAATGTGGGCCAACAGCTGTGCTCATTGCAATTCTAATGTGTCTTTGAAGAAGGCTGTTTCTGGAAAGAGAATATTTAACTTCGTTTGTCATACTGAAATAAAAAAATCAATATCTAAAAAAAAAAATAATAAACGGTTGATTTGTGTCTCCAATTCAGAAAATGAATGGGGCACCAAAGTATATAGCCTATTCATAAAAAGTGCTTAAGAATCAGCCATGGGGTCTTAATAAAAATCTGCCTTTAAAATGGATAATGTTTAGAGGAAACAACTTCAGTGTCACAATAAGAGCCCAGCAGCACATCAACCAAATTAAGACTGGCTGCAGAGGGACGTGGAGAGCTCATTTCCATATAGATGCAGCTTATTCCTGCCACCTGTGATTCCCATTTGCTCTGCACTTATACAGGGCTGTTTTGTTCTCTGCCTCACACAGGCTCTGAGGCTTCAACCTCCGAATGTCTCCATCCTAAACAATAACCCCCTGAAACTGTCACAGGGAAAACAGAGAAGACAGCATCCTCCTTCCCACACGCTCCTTAACAACACACTTTCAATCTTCACCCATATCCATTTAGGGAGACGCTGGATATAAACCCCTCTTTTGTTACTAGTAAAACAAGAAACCTGTAGCCTATATTGCATGAATGATAAAGATATTCTTAATGCTCACTTTTGATGCATTCATAATGCCTCAAATATACTTTATAATAAGTTGCATGCTTGAAATAAATATAACCACAGTACATATTATACTACCTTTTAATAATTAGTCTACTCATGATTTGCTTAGAAAATAACCTGTTCACATACTACACAGCACACTAGATGCCAACTATTAAGCTAAGCGTGGCATGAATTCTCAATGCTGATTCGCATTACTGTAATATAGACATTTTTCCTGTATTATAGTAAAAACTGTATTATTAGTACAGGTTGTGCTGTTTTTTATTTAAATCAACATAAGGTACAACAAATACTACCATGATGTAAAAATACTTTATAATTGAAATAATATATCATTTTGGGTGTTTGTGCTCTACAGTAATGAGAATGATATATTTTTGTATATTCCAGTAATGATAATGTAATTTTTGTGCGTTATGGTAATGAAAATGTGATATTCTGTGCACTTTAGTAATGAGAATGAGATTGTTTGAGCATTACGGTAATGAAAATGTTCCCTTTTTTTTGTGCATTAAGGTAATGAGAAAGATTTTTTTAGTTCATCGCGTTAATGAGAATGACCAATGTGCACTGTGGTAGTGAGAATTATATTTTTTGTTAATTACGATAATACAAATTTAAATAAATTGGTTAGTTGCAGTAAAGAAAATTAATTTTTTGAGCATTACCGGTAATCAGAATGAGATTTTTTGTTTATTATGTAATGAAAATTATATTTTTGTTTTGTTCATTGCAGTAATGAGAATAAAAAATGTGTGCATTACGGTAATTCAAATTAGATTTTCTTTTGATTTTCTCCCCTTTTCCTCCCAAATTCGGAATGCCAAAGTGGTGGTGTAGTGACTCCATAGTGAAACCATCAACCACGTGCATCTTATCACGTGGCTTGTTGAGTGTGTTACCGTGGAGATATAGTGCATGTGAAGGCTTCATGCCATCCATGTACAACTCACCACGCACCCCACCAAGAGCGAACCACATTATAGCGACCACGAGGAGGTTACCCCATGTGACTCTACATTCCCATGCAACTGGGCCAATTTGGTTGCTTAGGAGACCAGGATGGAGTCACAGCATGCCCTGGTATTCGAACTCGGAGCTCCAGGGGTGGTAGTCAACGTCTTTACTCACTGAGCTACCCAGGCCCCAAAATTAGATTTTTTATTGTGCATTTCAGTAATGAGAATGAGATTTTTTTTTTGTGTTCGTTGCAGAATTTAGATTTGAAGATTTTGTATGAAATTGTTTGTGAATTACAGTAATGAAAATTATATTTTTTTGTGCATTAGGGTAATGAAAAGGAGATATTTTGTACACTGTGGTAATGTGAATAAGATTTTTTGTTCATCACAGTAATAAAAAGTATTTATGTAGTTAATTATGGTAATGAGAATGAGATTTTTTTGTTCATGACATTAATGAGAATGAGATTTTTTTTGTTCTTTGTGGTAATGAGTTTTTTGTGTATTACGATGATGAAAATTATATTTTTTTGTGCCTTACGGTAATGAAAAGGAGATTTGTTTTGTGCATTACAGTAATGAGAATGTAATATTTTGTGGACTGTGGTAATGAGAATTAGATTTTTTGTGCATTACAGTAATGAGAATAATATTTATTGTGCTTAACAATAATGAAAATTAGATATTTTAAACATTACAGTGATGAGAATAAAAATGTTGTCGTTATGGTGATGAAAATTATATAATTTGTGCATTACAATAATGAAACTTGGATTTTTTTTTTGCGCATTAACGAAATTAAAAATATATTTATTTATTTATTTGTGCTTTATAGTAATGAGAATTAAATTTTTTTGTGCATTATGGTAATGCAAATTAGACATTTTTGTGCATTATGGTAACAAGAAGGGGGTCATTAAAAATGTCATGTCAGAATCATAATGGTCCCAAAAATAGACTTAAATCAGGGTTATTTTTATTTAGGTTATTTTACATATTTATGGTAAATGTATGCATTACATCCTGTTATAATTAATTCTAATATTTTATACTGTATATAGAAGTACTATATTCATATAGAGAAATACAAGAGAAAAGGTTACACATTCTAGCAATGGAAGAGATGGACAGGGACAGACAGGCCACAAAGCTTGCAACCACCAAATAAACAACGACTGCACATCCCAGTGCAGTTAAGCAAACACCCCTCAGTTCAAACAAGTGTCCATGTGGCCATTCAATACACAAGGGCATGTTTAGAAATGCAAGTGTAAACCTGAGTGGGTCTGCCAAAGTCCAGCTCTCATTCATCAAGTTACACTCAACATGACCCAAAGCTCCCTGGGCCTCATTTTGGATGAAATGTAGGGGTCAAACTATGGAACTCTAGAGTACAACTACTAAAATTATAGCATATAAATTCTCTTTTCATGGCACTGAAGTCCAGGTAATTCTAAATGTCTTTGTACAGACAAATTCTCAGAGATGAATCTGTCAAACCCATAAATAAAAGCAATCCACTAGAGAGCTGGTAATATCACTGCAGTAAATATGCATATAGTTGGAAAAGCTTTCAATGAGGGTGGGTGGGGTTTGTTCTTCACACAGGGGAGTCTAGTATTCAGCATGCTGGTAGTACGTGGAGCTGGGTTGTTTATACACTGTGGAAACTCACTGGAGGCGCTGGACCCCTCTCTCTCAGTGAATGGAAAGACACCAGCCTCCTCCTTCGAGTAAATAGATCTTATCAATGAAAATAGTGATCCCTCCTTCCCATTGCTTTTTTTAAAGGAAATGGTACCTGGCTAAAACGAGGCTTATTCGCTTTTACAGCACATGGTGGATATAGCACAGGATAAATTGCTAATCAAGAAACTATGCTGGCAGCTCACGATGACTAGGCAACTGTTGCTTATTCATTCTGTACTCAGTGCAGTTCATTTCATCAGTCAATGAGTCGGAAGCAAAGACTATTGAGAAATCTGTTTTCTGAATTATGACATAACTAATCTATTAATGGGACAGTTCACCATAAAATGAAAATCCTGTCATCATTTACTCATCCTAATATTGTTCCAAGCGCAAATGTCACTCTCTACTACTGAAATATTGGTGATGACCAGGGATTGTCAAGCTCCAAAAAGGACAAAAAGCACTATAAAAGCCTTGTACTTCATACAACTTTTATTTTATATTCCAAGTCTTCTGAAGGCATCTGATAGCTATGTGTAGGCAAACCCCTGCAATTTAAGTCGTTATTTGCTGAAAATGTAGCTTGATGGGTGTGGTCACCATACAAGTTTATTGCATAAATCATAACAGCTTGGAAATTCTGCTGTAAATTCTCCTTTTATGTTCCATAGAAGAATTTAAGTCATATTGGTTTGGAACAACATAAAGGTACATGAATTTTCCTTTCAGATGGAACTATCTTTTTAAGGGATATTTATGGGGTTATTCCAAGCCGGTATACATTTCTTTCTTCCACCACAAAAGGAGTTGTTCATAGATGTAACTAAACACAGATAGTGGCGAAACAATTAAAAAATTCTATAAATTATATTTAATGTATGTTGATTCTAATGCTTATACTGGACTGTTTGCCCTCCTGAATGATCATTCTAGTGTTGCTAGAATCTACAGATTAGGCCCTGATACCTAATTTAAATAAGAGCTGCTGTCTCCATCTAGTGGATAGAATGGTCATCTGCATGTATTTAGGCCACGATGATACTGGGAATCTACACATGGCTGCAGTTTGAAACCTGCTGTAAATCATAACTCAACACAAGACAGGACGTAACTCTACTCGTGATGAGCTTAAGATGTCATTCTTCACAGTCAGTTGGGCCAAGTGTAGCATACAGATTATAATTTCCTCATGCACATGAAGTCAAATTACAGGTCTTAACTTAAACTCTATGGTTAGCTATGTAGTTTTTGGTTTAAAATCAGACTCTGCTGTTCACGTTGCTTTGCCAAAAAATTACAATACGCTGTGATAGTTCCTGTAAACCTTTTTTTATGTAAACCTACAATGTCCTGCAAAGGCTAAAGACAATAACTGCATTTTTCGAGTTATAACTGAAATCGGGTGATCTGTCCTGTGACAGAGGGGTTTTGCTTAACTATGTTTTTACCTCAGATTCAGAGAAAAAAGAATCAGACTGTTTTATTTTCTGAATTTGAATGGACAATCAAAAACTTGAAGGCCATTTTTAATGACTAAGTTCAGGCATGCATGGCGCAAGATCATTGGATCTTTGAAAATATTATCTGATCCAATCAGCCAATCAGTTTGTTTGCATGTGATATGTCTAGCCAATTGGCTCACATGGTGTAAGTTAATAGGTCCTTTGACCTGTAATCAGGTAGCCAATCAACTTACCCAACATTTAAACTTGCTCAGTTTGCATGTAAGCCGGTTTCACTGCAGTTCAGTGCGAGAGTTTGAAACTCTGAAACCCTCCTCCACCCCAGCAACACTGTCTAGATCTGCTACATGGGGGTTCAATTTATTTCTAATTGTGCAGCAGCATAGAGTATATTACATGCTTGATACAGCGTGTCTTGTGTTTTTTCTAATTGTGCAGCAGCAGCAGCTTGACAGATGCTTAACTCTATGTTTGTGTATGTTCTAGCAGTAGCAAGTCTCTGTACTTACTCTGCAGCAGCAGCAGTGAAGCATATCTAGACAATATGTCATACATTAAAATGCCTAATCTGAGAGTTTTAATGATTGAAATGTAGTGACTGTGTTTTGGATTTGTAGAGCAGTACAGTCTTCAAATGGGACATTCAGTAACATTTTAAATAGCCTATCTACTGCTTTAAATGTTTCTAAATTACTTATGTTTATTCTTACCAATTCTCGCCATCATCCACTTTTCACCACACCGAGCTGTATAAAATTTGAGTAAGAGCACACCAAAGATTAGTGATGGAGTGGAAAAGAAAGAAAAAGTGTGAGGGATAGAGACAGCAGGAGAGGGAGAGAGCTGTCACAAATGAAGACAGCTGTCAGCTGGGATGGGGGGTCAGAGGTTAAAGAGGAAAACAACGGGGGTGGAGAGAGGAATCTCAAACAACAGGAAAAGACTTATACACACGCACACATACTCAGAGACGTGTGGGCCTCCGGAACTCTTTTTGAGAGAGAGTGACAGCCAGACACCTTCAGCAGATCAGCTGCTCTGTGTTAGCATCTTAAGTAGGGGTGCAACGATACCAATCCTTCGTTATTAAAATGTTTTATTGATTCCAGTCACAGATTAAATAAACATGACAGAAAATGCGGAATCAAAAACCAAAAAGTATGGGTTGGTCTTTCCAGACAACCCTCACAATCTTCTCTGACCAGCAGAAAGGGCCCTATAAATACATCATTTTGGGTTCAGCCATATGCTCGAGGCAACTTTTAAATAAATGTCTGAATTAAACACTCCGAGTGTAAATGCGAGATAACTGGGTGAAATTTTACTTCTCCAGTTAGTTTGATAGAAAGGCTTTTCAATGGAGAAATAGGGGCAAGAACTTCCTTTTCAATACAAAACCAGGGAGGGGCTCTCTCAGGTGGAAGCAACCAATGAGGCAAATGTCTTAAATTAGTTTTCAGCTTCCTGTGGGGAAAGATGCGTTTCTTGAAGAAACACTATCGTATTTCTTACGTTTAAAAAATAAATAACCTTCCTTTTTTTTATGGGGTGCCCCAACCCATTTACTTTCCACATGGAGAGAGACAATACACTCTTATTAACATTTGACATTTAGACATATTGAAAAAATAGATTGCTTGTCAGAAATAAAAATATAAAGACAACCTTCCAACATTAGTGCAAAAATCAAACCCCAAACTTCCCCCCGAACCAAACAAGCAGAAAAAAGAAAAACATGTGCATTAACCCCATGTACAACAGCGCCAACTACTGTCCATCCCTCTAAACTCTAACAGTCCATGTATGCCTACAAGAGCCCTCGCGAGAACTTTGCCATCGGATTGATCAAGTCTGGTGTTTCCATACATATTTTGTGAGACAGAATTACATAACAGAATATAATCTATAAACTTCAGCCAATAGGCAGAATAAACACACAGAACATGTAGATTCATCCACATAACTGTCCCGAACGTGTGTTCCTCCACAAAACAAGCTCCAGCCACTAGGAACCAGCACAAAAAAACAAAAAAAAAAGCCATTCTGTTTCCTCAGACTGTCAAATGAATGTTCAGTGAGCTGAATGTTCACTCATGCAGTCCATTCGACTGCATGAGTGCAACTAATAACCCAATCACTCCAATGTCCTGCAAGAAATACTCCACAAAACAAACTCCAACCAACAGGAGGCATAAGCACAAAGAACGTGCAGATTCATCCACAAAACTGTCCCGAAGGAATGCTATTACACAAAGCAACTCCATCCGCTTGTCGGAAAGAGCACAAAAAGACACAAAAAAGGCACGCAGTTTCCTCGGACAGTCAAGAGAATGTTCAGTGAGTCAGGCTCACTTAGCTGCAATGCGAGTACCACAAAATAACTTACTCAATCCATTGACTTTATGAAGGACATGGCTTGCTTTGGACATGTAAATATTTTGTGTCCATCCTTAGCATCTATTCTCAATTTGGACAGGAACATCAGTGCAAAAGTGACCTTCCGTTGATGTAAGAGTTTCTTGCATTCCTTGAATTGATAAAGTTTCTCTCTTGTCGAATTTGCAAAGTCTGGGAACAAGAAAATACTGTGGTTCTTCAAAGAAATCATTCCTTTAATCCTCACAGAACATGAGATCTTTATCGGATGATCTCAGAAAATTGGCCAGAATTGATCGGGCCTGTCTCCCTCAGCGGATCGCAGGGACCCTGAGAGCTCGCTCAGTTTCCATCTTATGGCCTGTTATGTCAAGCAGATTCTGAAAGAGCCCATCCAGGAATTCCACCATATTCTGACCCTCTGCTCCCTCAGGAACTCCAACCGTTCGGACGTCATTCCGCCAGTTACGGTTCTCCAAATCTTCCAGCTTCTCCCAGACACCAAGGTTGGACTGGCAATCTGGACACGTGATGTGCAGAAAAGGACAGCGAACCGATGACTCCAGGTAATCGATCCATTTCTCGACATCCCCACTTGTAACCATCTCAGTGAATTTCGTCTCCATGGCAGTGATTGATCGACATATTACAGCAAGATCCTCCAAGTTAGCAATGACCTTCGTCAGCACTGCTGACACGTTCATCAATTTACACCAAATTTTTTTCACTTCACCTGCCAAATCGGCTCTGGGGCTTGCGCCCTGCAACTCGGGGGCTTCAGCTTGAGCATGTAAGTGTCTTTTAATGTCTACAGAGCCCAAGGATTTTTAATTGTATGACATATTGTCTTCCTAGAACAGTTAAGAATCAGGGTGTTTTGGGAACTAATTCCTAACATTCTATGAATGTTCTCTTTAGGTTATATATTTTGTAACCATAAACTAACATTACCAGAATATTGCAGGGAGGTTTTTGAGTGAAAACCTAAAAAGAACCTTCACAGAATGCCCTATAATGGTTATTTTTAAGGATTTTACTTTTATAACAATAAGCTAACGTTTACACACCATTGCAGGGAGGTTTTCTTTGTGTGTGTGTGTGTGTGTGTGTGTGTGTGTGTGTGTGTGTGTGTGTGTGTGTGTGTGTGTGTGTGTGAAAACCTAATAAGAACCTTCACAGAATGTTCTCTAAATGTTATTATTAGGTTTTATTTTTATAATCATAAACTAACCTTCCCAGAACATCTATACATATAATCAACAACCTGAAGGATTTGATTAAAAATCTATTTGAAAAATAAATGTGGAAAATATTTCCTGAACCCAGGCGACTGAAAAAGTGGGCGGACACTGCACTGTTGCGCTGAAGGCGCTTAATTTCGGACAGTACACTGGGAATAATGTTTTTCTCTTTTGTTGGGTTGTGCTGCTGCTGCCCTCTGCCAGCCGTATTTGTAACTACTGCACATTTAATCCGTTTTAATATTTGAAGATAAAGTAGGCCTATTATTAAAGTAAATCACAAATAATTATTGCATAAATGTTGCTTTGTTTTATCATTCTACTTCCTTAAAATAATCTAATACTGATGAATTTTCAAAATCAGTTTCCGAATGAGCATTCTCTTTGATATTTCAGATGAAAAATTGTTTAACAGCATTTAAATGCCTTGAAGTTACAATTCCAGTAAACTGAATCTTTTCGTTTTGTTGCTAAATGAGCCTGCAAATTAACCAGCAAAGGTCTGTAATCTAATCACTAAAGGACAAAGGCTCACTGAGCGACTGCTGAAGGGTAATAGGTCAAGACAAAAATACTGACCACTAGGGGGCGCAATAAAGAATAGAGTATTTACTTTGGGGTTGGAAAATTATAAACGGGGAGGTATTCTATTCAGAAAGAACATTATAGACAATAAGACATTAATAAAGGAAGATGAGATAAACAGTGTAATAATGTCTTAACACACATTAAACATGAATGTTTTAATGGCATAATACTCATGCAATAAAATACCAGCTCCAGTGTATCAAGACATTTTAATACAGAAGCTCTGTTTATTTCAGTTGTAGACATGGAATGGCCTTTTCTGTGCAACTTGTTAGGTCTACTAATCCAATATAGCCTAATGTCAACAAGAATGCACCATTGTTTTATATTTAGGTTAGAAGAAAGACATTATGGTACAATGGGGCTAAAGGCACATCTTGAGGACAATTAGCTTTTTTTCTGGTCAAGTGTATCAAGATTGATAAATGTTTATATTGAATATTGATGGAGCAACATAACTTGTGTGAAAAGAACTAATAACAGAAAGTTGTTTGATTAAAATTCTGTTTTTTTGTTTTGTTTTTTAAATGTGGCGAGGGAGCCTTTTATTCTGTGCTGGTTAAAGTGATATCTTGTTAATAGAGGGACAATAGTTATTGGGCAAAATGTGTTAACTTAGGCATATTAATCACATTTGGCATTTCAGAACATCTTAATTATTCTATAAACAAATGAATCTCTATTGTGATTGGATCAGTCAATTTGAGCACACTTTGAATATTTTTCATAATAAATCTTATTTATTATGAAAAAAAAAACACTTTGAATAAATTTTTCTACCCCATATACTATCCTTATTAAAAAAAACTTTGGATTTAATCATCTTAAGTGTATTGTCTCGAAATAAATTTGATAATTTCAGGGATTCTCATTAGCTACATAAATTTGCAAAGTTTTAAAATGATTAAATATTAGATTAATTTTCCTCAAAATGCAACATTAGGCATTGCACACACTGATCGGATCAGGGATATTTTGCATTGTACAGAGTTTTGTGGTAGTTTTTGTTGCTGTTTTAGTGTTTTGGGAGAAAATGTCAAAAATCAAAAGTGCCTTTTACCCCAGGGGGCCTTTAGCCCCGTTGTACCCATACCATTCAAGTCAAACACATTATTAAATGTATTCAACGCTACAAATCTGGAAAGCAGCTGGAATAAAGCTGAATAACATTACCATGTAATTAACATCTTTAAAGAATATTGAGGTTCAATACAAGCATTTGTGGCATAATATTGATTACCATAAAAAATTATTTCCACTTGTCTCTCCTTTTCTTTAAAAAACTAAAATCTGTGTTACAGTGAGGCATTTACAATAGAAGTGAGCAATCTGTAAACATTAAAAAAACACACTATTTCAAAAGTCACAAGATGCAAACAATATGTGTGTTAACATGATTTAACTATAATAAAATAGCTTTTCTTTGTTAAGTAAGTGTATGGTTATAAAAATAAAACCTAAAAATAACCATTAGAGAATGTTCTGTGAAGGTTCTTATTAGGTTTTCACACAAAAACCTCCCTGCAACGTTCTGGAAACATTAGTTTATGGTTATAAAATAAAACCTAAAAACAACCATTAGAGAACGTTCTGTGAAGGTTCTTTTTAGGTTTTCAAACACACAGACACTCGCACGATTGAGCCTAACTTGTTTTGAACCCGGAATATTCCTTTACTAATAATACATTATCATCCTTATATTTTGAGTGCTTACATTTATTCACTTTTTAATCTATTTCCAGTTTTAATCTATAAATGTATAACTTCATTACAGTCATGTAAAATATTCCTCACGTCCCCGTATGTTGAAGCAGTCAATTAAAATGTAATCACAGTCACATATGAATTAGCTCTCATTAAAACGAAAATAAATGGGTTACAATAGTAATTGAGTGCGGTAACTTCACTGCTGTAGATGTTTTGTCAGTCAGGTGAGGCGCTGTTCAGGTGGAGCGGATAGCAGCAGGCCCACATACACACAACGGGGCTTCTGCTGAAACACTTTCTCTCAGCTCAACGTCCAGTTTTACTTCTAATTTCCCTCTGAGGTGCCAGAGACGTCCCATAACGTCTCAAACCACATTTGTACAATTACCTTGCCCTAAAAATGTCCTCTTAAAAATAAACCTCAAGGGACCATTACTGTAAAAGGTTTTGAGTTATGCAGAATTGTGAACAGACGTGTTGCTAAGCACCAGAGAGACTAGATGAAAAGCTGTCAGTGTTCGCGACTGTCGGTCGCATTAAAGCGCTCCAGTGTCACGTTCACCCGACATTAAACTGTCTCCCAATTATCGTTGAGCGCGGAGAAATGGTGTCGGTCTCCTCCATTTTCCCCTCAGACAAAAACAAACGCGACATTTTCATGTTGACGCCCGAATCTCTGTAGGATTAACACACATCGCCGAGTTCTCGTCATTCGCACCTTATGTTAGATGTGAATGAAGGAGTGCGCTATATATGTGCACTATTACACAAAACCCTGTTAGTATAACATATAGCACTATAACATCATTAATTGCGCAGCACTGCTCTGAACACATGTTTCCAAGTCCTCATAGGGACTGTTATTTTAACAACTCGAATGTAAAAATACGCCGTTGAAAGATGAAGCACAACTTCTTGAATATAAAGCCGTACTTCAAGTCGAAATTTAACACTTTGTGGCCTGTGCCACCACCACAGAAGCGACTCCATCTTGAATGACCAGAAAGATCTCTGAACTTGAGCATCGTCAAAACGGAACTGAGTGTTTTTGGGCTAGAGTTCAATGCTCGGATGTTGATTCATTACTGTAATAAAATAATAATAATAATAATTAAAACAACAACATATATATATGAAATCACTGAAGGGTAATAATGATGTCATGTCAGTGCAAAAACACGTTGTAGTTTCTTGCAAGTGAGGGGAAAATATTATTAGGACACCTAATGTGGTCGAGGCGAGTTTTAAACACACATTTGAGCGTTTAATTGTCAAGTAATTGTATTTTTGGGGTGAAGTGAGGCACAGGAGTTGAGGAGAGCTCTTCTCACAGGGGGTTGGGTAGCCTTGCCGATTGGCTGTTGTTCATAGACACTGTTCATACAGTCACGGGCTTGAAACAGAACCAGGGGCAGGTCGACAGCAAGCAAACGATCATTATTGAGAATGAAAATGACAACGTCCGGATCGTAACCCTTGGGTTCGTTGTCACTCAGATTTCGCGCACTGGATGTGTCTCTCTATGTGATTGTGAGTGTTATAATGCATGTGTTTGATCTATTTTTATTGGTAAGGGGTGAGTGATGATAGCCTGAATATGTGCTCAGGCCTACTGCTGCAGCCGCGGCTGGGATTTTCTTGATCCACTTTCACAATTTTGGAAAAAAGGTAATTTCGCGCGCACAAACGAAGAGTTTCCCATATGAATGACACTAGCCAACATGTAAATGGTAAGATTCCTTCGGTGGTTCCTTAAATAGCGCGTTTGATATGTTTTAAATTCAACACATTTAAAACTGGGGACCGGTTTAACTCTGTGAACTCTGGACTGATGTTTGTTCGCGTGAGATACATTATTATAAATATATTATAATAATTGACAATACAAGCACGCGGGTGTTTATTTCTGGTCAGCGCTGTCAGTTTTACATCTTATATCATAACTGCATTTCACATTATGCTGTACTTAATGTGAAATGTGCAGTCTCGAGAGTTCACTCTTCGGTCTATGTCATATATGTGCGCCTGCTATTACTATGTTGTGGGGTATGTGTGGAATGGCATACTACCATACTACACCTACAACGAAGGCTGCATGCTTTATATTACAGAACGCAGCAGTGCCCGCCCACTTTTTTTTTTTTTTTTTTTTTTGCCGTCTGGGTCCATAAATTACTTTATGACTTTCTTCTGCTGAACACAAACGAAGATGTCTTGAAAATATATCAAGCTCTGTAGGTCCTCACAACGCAAGTGAATGGTGGCCAGAACTTTGAAGGTCCAAAAAGCATATAAAGGCAGCATAAATGTAATCCATATGACTCCAGTGGTTAAATCCAAGTCTTCAGAAGAGATATGATAGGTGTGGGTGAGAAACAGATCCATATTAAAGTCCTTTTTTACTGTAAATCTTCACTTTCACATTCTACTTCTGTTGTTTTTGCTGATTTTTTTTTTTTTTTTTTTTTTTTTTGCATATCTCCACCTACTGGGCAGGAAAGATAATTTACAGAGAAAAGGTCTTAAAGCTGCACTATGCAAGAAATATATATTCTTTTACTATGCTACTATAAAAAGTACTTGTATTTTGAGCTGTCAGGTCGAATTTGGCGCGAAATCACTGGCTTATGGCGTGTACACCTGTGTCATTATGTCATGTCTGTAAACACAGGAAGGAATGTCTGTCTCGTGTTCTGGCTTGAGAAACTATTGTTCAGTCAGTTACACATGCGCAGTTCACTGCATCGTACCAATCTGGATAGATGTTTGTCTGTTATCTGTTTGGATATGTTGTCTGGTAGGGTTTTTGAAGCTAACATTTCTTGTCAAGCTTGTTTGAATCGAACATTACTTTTGTGTTAACCAATGTATCTACGTGGTTGGTAGAAGTTACTGTGATATGTTTAATAATATTTATGACTTCTAAAATTTACTTGTAGTTGTTAAATTGTATATTTTAGCATGTTTTTTCAAGTTTTAGTTTACAGTGTTATGTGAGCATTGCATAGACATACTATTATAGTATTAAGGTTCACTTGCATTATCAACTGAGGCTGTACAATGTAATATAATATATCAATATTAAAGTCTTCCATTGAACTCGTATCAGTCATATCACGAGTATCACCTCTTAAATTGATAAGTGTAGTACAATACAAGCATTAATAGTTGATAAAACACTTGGAAAATTATATTAAAATATACTGGAAGTGATTGAGTCCCCTGTTCTCTGTGTAAATCGCTTTCAGTGTAGTATCAGAAAAGCGCTATAAGTGTAAAATTAATTAATTCAAAATATGTGAATATGAGTGTTGTTTATCTCAATCAAAGCAAGTTCTATTTCAGTTTTAAAGGGTTAATTGTATAACACTATGTCAACATGAAAATACACGTTATGACTCCGGCTCTGAATATCTCTGTCATGATCACACACAGGCGATGTCCAGGTAAACTCAAATCATGAGATTCATCCTCCAGAAGAGCAGTGCCGAAACACAACTCACATATCATGAGATTCGCGTGTTCTTCTGCAAATTGCTTGCAATTTTAAGTTTCATCCACAGATGTTGCTAGAGAGCACAAGGTTATATAGTGCAGTTTTAAATATTGATATTTTTCACATCCACACCTATCATATTGCTTTTTAAGATATTAATTTAATCACTGGAGTCATATGGAAAAGTATTTCTTTGTCAGTGGGCAAATGTACAAAATTATCAGGGGATCAAATATTTTTTCCCTCACTATATATGCTTTTTGGAGCTTAAAAGTTCTGGCCACCATTCAATTGCTTTGTATGGACCTAAAGAGCTGAAATATTTTTTCTAAATTCTTTGTTTGTGTAAAGCAGAAGAAAGTAAGTCATACACATTTGGGATGGCATGAGGGTGAATATGATGAGAGATTTAAAATTTTTGGGTGAACTATCCCTTTAAGTTCATTACAGAATATTTGATATGTATAAATACAGTATACAAATAGTTTAAGATTGAAGGGAGATCGACTTGGTTGCGTCATTCACAGTGGGTCACAGGAGTGGGCGGTCGCGCCTGGGCTCTTTTTGTGGGCTTTGTTGGCCACGGTTCACTGATTGGTGAAGCTTTCACTGCTGGATTATGGGTAATGTAGTTGTTTAAGATTTACCTTGAATTCTGCTATCAAACATGATTTTTTAACAATGAAGTTGAAATAACGCTGACTGATGGCTTCAACGGAAACATAAACCATTCGAGTTCACTGTAGGCCTGTCTTTAAAGGTTTGAAAGTTATCGCTGAAAATCATTTAGTCTGTGGAAAAAAAAAAAGATTTTTGCTTCCGGAACCAAACCTTTGTGCTGTTATTCCGTTCCTAACATAACCAAAGAAAAGGCAGCTTGCGAAACCACCACTGACCAAATCAAATGGGACTAATTCAGTTAACCTTATGTTAGTTATTGGTACTGCTGATAGAGACTAGAAAATATAATAATTTGTCTTCTATTTTAGAATTGTTATTCATAATTGGATGTTTACAAACAAATAGAGGACCCTTAAATTGATATAACACTGAAATAAGTGCTTATTAAATGTGAAATATATGATGAGTTTGACAAGTTTGTATGTTTTTTCAGATAATGGAGCAATGACCATATCTTTTTTCACCATGAGCTGACTCTCAGGAATGCAGAAGATTGTTGTACATGACCACAGGTGCCTGATGCGCTTGAAAATACTTTATCAGCACATCAAACATATGGAAAACATCAGACATCAGAAGAAAAATGCCTAACTTTGACCTTGCCTCCCCTGTTTCATCTGTATATAGGGCCCAAATCCCACTTGTAGTCCATTGAGAAGCCTTGGGGATCTGACCCTTGGGAATCTTGCCACCCGGGACCCACAAGGCTTACGAAACAATGTGCAAACAAGGGACTCTGGGCATGGTAGCCAGATTGATTTAGTCTGTCTCACGGTGCCATAACAAAATGAATGAAGATCTGACTGATGGTAGAGCTGACAATGACAGCTGCACGTCTCCACCCAGTCCAGATTTTAGTCTGGACTCATCCAGTCCCTTTGCAAACGGACTCCACTTTGAGTCAATTTTGTTTGAAGATGAGGACGAGGATGAAGTTATGGACGCCGAGGCGGTGTCTCGATTGGAAAGGGCCTCGTGCGGTTCAAGGAGAGAGGATATAACAAATTCAAATTTAGATCTCAAACCTTGTCCGACTAGAGGCAAAGTTTCAAAGGCTTGCGCATCCCTGGGCCAAGAATTTGACTTTGAAGACAAGTCAAAAAGTGATTGTGGCCTTTTTTCTCTAGTGAGCAGTCCTGCTGGGATTGTAATGGCAAGTTCTGATTTTGCCCTCCTACCTCAACCCTTAAAAAATACAGTCATCATTATTAGTAGATATCTCACATTATTATAGCCAGCATTTTGTCTCAATTTCAAACTTATAAAATTACTTTTACATTAAGTTAAAGCTGAAGTATCTAACTTTATCAGTGTTAAAATACTTATATCCCAACTTAATATGCAGAGACAACTATAAGTGAACCATTCAAAGGTTAATTTTCTCGAAAACTGTAAACACGTGGCTCTGTGGTGCTAAAAATTCCAGTGTTTGTTTTAAGCAACCCGCTTAGAGCAGCCCCAACAACGTTATTCAACCAATAGCGTGAGTTGGGGCGGGGCTATCTGACTGTTTGAACAACACAAGTCATGTGGCGTATTTGGAAAGCTGTTTTGAAAATATTGTTTATTTTTGTAGTCCCGTTCAGTGGTGCTAATGTCACAAAAATTACATAATTCAGCTTTAATGGGCTCCATTGTCTGAATAACATTGAAAAATATTTACCACTGAGCCACACTGTTGCTTTTTTCATACTTACTTTAAAGATTGCTATGTTTGTTCCAAAAGAGAAAGAAATGGTATCAGTGGACCCAATATGCAATTTTTCTATGCCAAAAATTGTTGCAAAAGGTATATTGCTTTAAACAATTGTTGTATTTGCAACCAGGAGTTTTTTTGATTGACAGTAATTGACAGTAAAATAGTCAGAGGTGTTTTTTCAGGTCCAGCCATAAATGTCTTAAAAAATAACTGGAGAATGGCTGGCTGAATGAATGGCTGAGAATAATCATGACTTGACACAACACTGTAAAAATAATGATAATTTTAGCAATTTAGGGCTGTTGTTTAGAAATTATGAAAACAAGGGGGCAAAAAAAGAAAGTTTCTATTCTTCCTCATTCTCTATAATCCTCCCATTCAGTAAGGAAAAATCTGCATTTGATTGTCCTGCAAATACTGTGAATTTGGTGGTTGTTGTTAAACTCATCATGGCTGTGTTGTTAAATTCACCGCTGAGTTTTGCGCAAAGAGTAAAATCAATTATCAAATTTAGATAAAAAACAGGATATTGACGGGACAAATTTGATCCGCAGGCTGACAGTTAAAAATAACTGCTGAACCTTTTCCTTTACAAATAAATACATATGTTTTTGACTGGGCAACTCACGGTTACCTTTTTTATTACCAAACGTATTATGATATTACCGAGTAATGGTGGTTGATAGGTAGTTAATTTCTAAGAAATTTCCATACGCAATTTATAATAGATTTAAAACTACCAAATAAAACAAAAAGGATGAACCTGGTCTTTACTGTATTCAAGAATCTGTGTAATATAATTATTTATTATTTAGTGCTGTAGTTGTAAACCAAACAATACTAATTACTTCATCATTTATAGTAAGTTAGGTAAACTTACTATATTTATATTTAGATTATCAAGTATAATGACCAAAGTAAAAATATACATAGTTATATAATATTCTGATATTATATTCAGGATATGCATTTAAAAATAATACACATGCACGTATACAGTCAAACGTGTATATACAGTATAATGTAAGTGAAAAGATTTCCTTTTAATTTATTCTGCTGATGAGCAATATCTGAATCATATTAAATGTTTTTGAAACATGCTTTTGTAGCTGATGCTGAACCTTTTTGTTTGATTTGAATTAATTATATTTTCTTATATGATATCTACTAGCAGACAAAAAAGCAAAAAGCAAAAGCTGTGCCACCTGTGAAATATTTGGAGGGTGAAGTTATTTGGGCCAAATTCAACCGCAGACCATGGTGGCCATGCCGGGTAACTGTTGACCCACTTGAGAGGGTTTACCACAGAATTAAAGGTAAGTACATAACAACAAAATAAACCGATGACCTGCTCTTTTATTAACTTCATGAACAAGAGAATTGACTTTTCCAATGGCTTTTATTGAATGTGGACACCCATTTAGTGTCATACCTTATAGTTAGTGGTGTTGGAGTGTAGACTATGATTTACTGTATATTCCCTCAATTAAAAAAAAAATTGTGTTGTCCTTTATTAAACTGTTTTGTGCGATTTTGTTTCAGAGCCAACGGATAGGATTACCCGTCAGTATTTTCTCAAGACATTTGGAGAACCTGAAGAACAGGCATGGGTCTCTGAGCGATCTACTCATATATTTGTTGGCGGATATCAGTTTAACAATCTCCCCTTTGTGAGAGGAAGTGGACGGCAACAAGATGAAAACAACAGATACTCTGTAATTTCTGATGCATCCTTTCAGTTTAATGGATATTTTAATTCATACTAGAGGTCGACCGATAGTGGACTTTGCGGATACAGATAACTAAGGTGGTGGGAAAGGTCAATAACCAGTTAATTATCCGATAGTTTTAAAAATTGATTTATTGAATGTTAAAAAATTATTACTCTTTCAATTCTATGTTCAACCAAAATTCCAATAATAAACTATAAAAAAGGACCTCTGAATTTGGAATGTCAGAGACTTTGCCCTGTTACAATTATTTATATTAAGTATTAATATACATTTTACATATATTTATTTCACCAGATGAGATTTAATAAGGTTTACTGTTATTCACAAGATGCTTCAATTTAGAACACTTGATTATCTAATTTGCTAATGCAGCAAATCTACATTAGTTGTCAGAGATCGTTTTTATTGCAGTTCTAAATGCCGCTGTTATACTGTAGAACCAAACCGTTGTAGAATCCTCCAGCACCGGCCACAGATGAATACGGAGGAATAAAAAACTATAGGCATAGATTTTTGCCGATAAAAAATAATCCAAAAATCAACTATCGGCACAGATTAATCTGTAAAACTGATATATCGGTCTACCTCTTCTACATACACCTTTTCAAAACTCATGTGAAATTGTTACTCTTGAGTTACTTTGCAGATACCCAAGCGTTTTCTGAACTCTTGGGGAACTAGTGTGGCTGAAGCAGAAGCACATCTCTTGGAGAAGCCGAGATCAAACACTCCCTGCTCAGCAGTCCAAAACATCTCTGATGGAACCACAGTAGACAGTGAAAACAAAGTCTCTCTGACATCTTTAGTGGAATTCCCCAACATTATCCCTGTGACCAATGGAAGAGTTGCACAAAAAGACCACCTGAACAACTTCCAACATAATCAAAGGTCTAAAAACAATAAAAAGCAAAGAAAGTCATCATCCATACATTTAAAAAAAGTCAAGGACTTAAATTGTGAGAAGGATAAGACTGTTGAAGCTTTAGACAGTCCTTACTCTGATATTGATTCGGTACCTCAGATTCGCAGATGCCCCAAAAACAGTGAGCGAACATCTAAGCAATGTGTTGTCGATAAACAGTCAAAATCAACCACAAGCCAACTTGCTGTAACAAATGATACTGAAGTAAAGAAGAATGTTGAGAACCAGGGTGGCCTTTGGTTCAGCAAAGCAGGAAAAGGTCAAGTCAATGGAGGACTTATTCGGACAGGAATTAAATCAGTTAATTGTTCTTTTGGGAAGGTATCTTGTAAAATTAAGATGCCAGATTCAGCATGCATGAAATCCAAAGATAATCACATCACAGGACTCAAACATCTCTCTATCGAAGCCAATCACATCACAGGACTCAAACATCTGTCTGTTGAAGCCAAAAAGGCTCTTGATAGGAGAGTGAAGTGCCTTCCTGCAAGTAGTCGTCTGATGACTAGAGCATTGAAGGCAATGGAGGAGGCAGAACACATGAAGAATCAACTCTCAAACCAGACTCAAGAGTCGACTTCAAATGTCGAAACAGAGAATTCCTCTTATTTTACATTACCTGATAAAGAAGGTGTTGACAATCACACATCTTCACATAAGATGGGAACTACAGCAAGCCATGATCAGAAAAAGGACTCAGAGCTTTCCTCAAATCGTCTAGGTTTTGAAGATGATGTAGTAAAATCTGAGAATGAAGTATCTTTGATGTCTCCAGCACCTGTTGCCTTTCATTCATCCAAGTGCAAACAAGAGAGACCTGTTTCTGATTTGTCATCTAGTTCTTCTCTATCTCCTTTGCAGTTAAGCATAGAAGATGTTGAGAACTTGAAAGAAATTACCTTCAAGTCTTTAGCAAACAAACATAGCGGACAGCCTCTGTCTTTTCTACCTGACGCAAACTACAAGTTTAGCACATTCTTAATGCTGCTCAAGGATATGCACGATAGCCCCAAAAACGATGGAACATCATTGGTAATGGAAACTTTACCTGTAGAAGAACTTATTAAAGAGGAACCATCGCAGATTCCAGCAAAGGATGAGCTGACCCAAATAAACACGGTAGTTTCACAAAAATACCAACTGGGCAAAATGTCTGGCTTCAAATACAAACAGAAGAAGGTCAAGCTAAAGTCTGGGCCAACCAAGATAATTGACATTTCACAGAGTGACACAACCAACAGCAGTGTTATCCCTGAAAAACAGCTAACTGACAAGCTATCGAAAAATGCTCCAAGATCTAGTAAAAAAATTAAACCTTTGGAAAATAGAATGAAACTTTGTATCAACACAGCACCCTATGAGGTCTCAGAGCATGTCCATTCCAATGATCCATTTGACAAACTGATACGAGAGCACCAACTGCCCTCAGAGGAACCAGAGACCATGTTTTCTGTCTATGTGCCCAAAAAACGTTGGCAGAAGTTTGACCAAGTCATTGACATTGTGTTAAATAAAGATGAAGGTAATGGTAATCAAGAAGCAGAACGACTTCTGGGGTTACCCTCAGAAAATTGTGATGACTTGGAGGTTGGCACAAACAAGTCAAGATCTGTTGCGCCTGTGAAGGATGTGAATATCACTACACCAGCAATTCCTCCAGGCAACTGTCCAGTAAATGACATCCCTACAGGTATATATAATCAATGGATACTTTTATCTCTGTAGTCTTGGAATGTTAACCTACGTTAAGAGGGCTCAAAAATGTTTGTGTTTTTCACAGAATGCAAACGTATTAGAAAACCTAGCAAAAGACTCATAGAATGGACAGAGGAATACGATCAATTGTTTTCCACTAAGAAGAGAACAAAAAAGAAACCTGAGTCATTGTCAAAGGTAGCTCAGTTTCTGCCAGCAAATAGTTCATGGCTAGCACTTCATACAGTTCAAGTTGGATGCTAAAGGGATAGTTCACCCAAAAATTTAAATTAGTTTATTATTTTCTTGCCCTCATGTTGTTCCAAACAAATATGACTTTCTTTCTTCCATGGAACAGCCTCAGTGACCTTTCAACTACCTTTTGTTCCACTGAAGTAGGCAACTCAGATGGGTTTGAACAACATGAAAATGCATAAATTACAGAATTTTCATTTTTGGTGGAAGTATCCCTATAAGTTTTCATATAATCTACAATTAAGTATAATGTTCTAAAAAATAAATAAAAATCATACATTTGCAAACAGGTTGAAAAACACAATTGCAGTGGCCCATTGGAGAAAATATCTGGTGGAGGTATACAGGAACCTCAGGTAACAGAACAAGACGTGTCGAGATCCCTGCCAGAAGTACAGACTCATCCTCTGGAAAAGATGTCTTGGAGCGCTCCCTCGATAAATTCCACTCCATGTCAAGAGAGTCAAGTTTTGTCTGTAGACACGCTACCTCCACCTCCTGTAACTGTCCCATCTTCATATAGGGAAATGTGTCATATAGAGCAACTTCAAACCCAAGCAGCTGGTGAGTAGTTCTTAAGTTTACAAAATAATTATAAATAAATTAAAGGGGTCATGACATGGTTTTTTTTATTGTATTATTATGTTCCCTTAGGTGCAATTATAGTATTAATATATTTTTTTTTAAGAAAAACTTTTAAAATCTAGTGATTTATGACCTTTTCCCACCCTGTTTCTCATCCTCTGATTCAAACAGTCTGTTTTGGGGGCGTTTTCCATTTAAGACTTCAGTGTTAACGCCCACTGTTATGATTGGCTAACGCCAGTGCCTATGTATCAATTATTGACGCTCCCAGCCAGAACAATATGCAAGTAAACTAAGTAAAAACACTGTGATTATTCATAATGAATGAAATTGCGCTTTAAAAAGTAGTTTAAAGTTTAAAATAGATTAGGCCTACTTACAGTTTGCGTCGTCGTTGTTCCCAGAATAGTCGGCACGGACTTATCTTTGAGCAACAGTTTTCTGGCAAAGAAAGCATCATATTGAGATTTGTTCTCAAAACAGTCATCCTTAAAATGTACAGAACAAACGCTTAAGTTAACACTGCCGTGACTGGAACGTCCGCAAAAAATAAACTGCATCCATTTTTCCCTAACGTCTGGATCTTTCGGCAGCTTATTCAGAGGTTTTGTTTGACCACAGCCAGGAACAGCACATCTGTGTGGCATCGTAATTTTCCTGTGCACAAGTAGTCTCTGTCAGAGCTCGCTGTCCATCGACTGAACACTTGTGAGGCGACGGCGATACTGAAATGAGCGTAGTTGTCTTGCGCTTAAAGCGTAGTTATCTTGTGCTGGAGGCGGTCATATGCAAACGCTGGTACGTCACTTCTAACCGACACGTCACTTCTAACCATGAATCCAGAACGAGCTGTATTTTGAGCTTGATTAAATAAATGATTCGTTTAGAATGGGGAGGACGTCTTAAAATATTAAACTTGCAGGACGTTTTAATGATACAAAGACCTCTTATATACCAAAAGATCAAGGCAAATTTGGTTTCTCATGTCATGACCCCTTTAACTCGCTCATGCCCTTTCTGAAAATGTGATTAAGCCAGTAGCCTGCGTAAGGAAACATTTTTATCACTTTCCAAAATTGAGATCACACACTTTTTTCATATTATTATGGTAGATGCAGAGGCCATATTATGTTTATAGACTTATAGCAGACCAGAACTGCTTCATTATAAAAAATATGTATTTTGTTGGAACTGATTGTCTTTAGTACTTGCAGAAAATGCTTGTATTTTTATCATTTTTGAATAGGCAATGGTGTGTGTTTAAGCACAAAGAGACAAAGGAAGCCCACCAAAAAGATTCTAGAAAGTTCCATTGAAGCTGAACCGATCCTCATACCTAAAAGAAAGGTACTTTTATAACTTACAAGTAGTGATAGACCAATATATATCGGCCAGGCTGATTAATCGGCTGATATTTGGCCATTTTGTGATTAACGGCATTGGCCAATAATAAGTGCTTGGCCAATTAACAGAAGTGTTAACTTTCCTTATGTCAGTTCCAAAATATACCCATATATTCACCAATTGATAGTAAACAATTTCTGTTTTAAAGTTGTTGTTTTTTTTGTTTTGTTTTTTTCAAGTTTAAGCTAATTTGTTGAAATATTGTATAATCGTTTTGCTTTAGAAATTTTGTGTACATCTAAGTTGCTGTTGTTAAATTGTATTATGTATATCTGCATTTAAATCGGACATTCTGGTATATAGATATCGACATCGGCCATTTAAAAACCAATATTGGTTGACCACTTATTTTGCAAAGTTCACTCAAGTTAGCCAGTGAATATCTGTTTTAAAGAACTGAAAGTACATCTAATATTTTGGGGGATTTTAGTCTAGAGAACAATTAACACTACCAGGAATACTGTTATTGGAAATATTGTCATATAGTAGTTTCATATTAGCCTTAAAATGTAGCATTATAGCTTTTGGCAGATACAAGTTTGCAAATATTGGTGGAAATCAATAAGAGACGATTGGCCTAATAATAGTATCATTCACAGATGAAGTCACAGAAGACATCTGGACATGCTGCTAATCCAGGTTTGTTTATTGAGAGCCTTCAAAACTATTCACTAATCAAAACAGTTAATTAATGGGAAGACACTATTGTCTTAGAGATAGCCAGAGGTCAGAGAGAATTCCAGGCCATTTAACGATGAAGTAAAATAAGTCCATCACTTTTGTCCAGCAATTGTCTGACAAAACTGACAATTATTTTTAAATATTGGATGAATAACAATAACATTAGCATGTTGAGCTAATGTTTTATCTTGTCATAATTTGAAATCAGGCTCAACAAATCATAATCTACTGCAGAGCATACAGCGGGTATTAGCATGCTCACAAAGTAAACATAGATTTAATGCAGTTCAAAGCACTTACATTCTAACAAATTAAGGGTCAATGAATCAATCTTTAGCAGCCAGTGTGAAGTTACTTTTAACTGACATCAGTCCTTAAACCATCTGAGGAAGTGTGAGGGATTACAGGTGAATTTGGTTGATGGCCAATATGTTCATGTACATTTTATTTATATTTGTGTTTTAATTATGTTGTAAATAAAGGAATTGGACAACAGTCATTAAAATGTAAGAACAGGATATCTTCTGAGACCATCAACACAGCAACTGCCCCAATCTTAAAAAGCACAGAGAAGGAGACAGAAATTCCCGCTACAGTTCCTCAGCCAGTGAACCCAGAACCAACTGAGATTGTTTCAGATGCTCTGGACTCAGAGGTCAGTACAATGAACTCTTCAAAATAGATTTCAATCAAAATAAAATAAATATTCAAAATAAATTCAGTCATATACGAGTATTATACACTCAGTGGCCACTCTGTTAGGTACACCTGTACCAGTACTCGTTTGTGTGATCATGTGACAGCCAAAGAGGTCTAAAATACCTGCCTTGCGTTCACTTCAGATTTAACACACTTTCCTCGCCAACTTCCCCTGTCAACATAGACCAGAATCTAATAACTGTTACTGTTTCCAGCGTCTTGTTGGATCCATGCCATGAACAATTTGGGCTGTTGTTGGGGCAATGGGTGGGGGAAATCCTACTCTAGCCTTAGAAAGGTATACCAAATAACATGGCCACTAAGTGTAACTCTGCAACAGCTGCTCACAGAGTCTATTCACATGTCAATCATGTGCAGCTTTGGTGTCTCAAAGTTAGGAAATTAACCTTACTAAATGCTGCATTAAAATAAGGTGTAGCAAGTTAAAAACGAATCTACATATCTGGCATTTTATTCAGATGTTTGTACCTAGTTCTGCCTTGAGTTCAAAGAAAGAAGACTATTCACAGTCTGATGAAGGACTTTTGGCCAATAGGAGACTTTCAGAGGAGAAAAGAGGCGGCACCTTACTCAATGTGAATTTGTGTCAGGTAGGTATGTTACCCTGGGTCACAAATTTTGTTACTATTGAAACTGAAAGTAAGCTAAATAAAACATGACTGCATTTCTCTAGCACAATAATTAATGACAATGGCAGACTGGCTGATGTTGAAACACTAGCAACAAAATTTATTAATAAATATATGTTATTAAAAGCCAAAGCCCCCTTTCAACTTGTTCTCCCCCTTTAAATCATAAGTAAAACATTAAAACTGCAAATTTTCTACTATTTTGTGCTTACACCTCTATACTCTTTGCAAACATGCAGTATTCCACAGTGCAACATTTCCAGTGCGATGAATAACCAGAGGCGATTCTAGGGTCAGTGTATATTCGAGGCTTAGCCCAGACCTCTGTGGATACATATGGGGCCATACTTTGATGAAATATTGGAATATAATACACTTCATAATAAAAGTTTAAATGTTACATCTGTGAGATGTCACTTATATAGTAAATCTTTAAATATTACTGAAACCAAAACTTACAAAACTTAAAACGTGATTAAAAAAAGACACTTTATTGTCGCTTATGGCTTTCCGTAGTGTGACGCATATTGTGTACAACTGACAGTTTTATTTTATTTATTGATTCGTTGGGTGGTTTAAGATTTGCCAAAGTTTTTATAGCATTGTGTCTTAAAGGGATAGTTCACCCCAAAATTTAAATCTTCTCATCATTTATTCACACTTATGCCATCCCAGATGTGTAGGACTTTCTTTCTTCTGGAGATCACAAATTAAGATTTTAAGAATAATATTTCAATTCTGTAGGTCCTCACAATGCAAGTGAATGGGTGCCAAAATTTGGAAGCTCCAAAAATCACATAAGTCAACAAAAAAGTAATCCATACTACTTCAGTGGTTACATCTGTATATTCAGAAGTGATATGATAGGTGTGGGTGAGAAATATTTAAGTATTTTTTTTTTCACTTTGCATTGTATGGTCCTACAGAGCTGAAATATTCTTATAAAACTCTTAATTTGTGATCTGCTGAAAAAAGAAAGTCATATACATTTGGGATGCCATGAGGGTGAGTAAATGATGCGAGAAATTTAATAAAAGAGTTTTGCAAAAAATGCAAACGTCCGAGCTCGTGACTTAAATAGATAGACCAACTCATCCCTATATCTCACCAAGACAGGAATGCTGACCCCATACACAGCTGCAATCGCATTTCACGAGCGCTCTTCTTGCATGTGCGCATATATATAAGTACATAAAAGCAGCTGCCAACAAGACAGCGAGTGTGTAAATTGTGTTTTATTTTTCTTTCTCCCCAATTTGGAATGCCCAATTCCCAATGTGCTCTAAATTCTCGTGGTGGCGTTGAGACTCACCTCAATCCGGGTGGCAGATGACGAATCTCAGTTGCCTCCACATCTGAGATGGTCAATCGGCGCATCATATCACGTGGCTTGTTGAGCGCGTTACCACGGAGACATTAACGCGTGTGGAGGCTTCATGCTATTCTCCGTGGCATCCAAGCACAATTCACCATGTGCCCCACTGAGAGCGGACCACATTATAGCAGCCACGAGGCGGTTACCCCATGTGACTCTACCTTCCCTAGCAACCGGGCAAATTTGGTTGCTTAGGTGACCTAGCTGGAATCACTCAGCACGCAGTAAAATGTATTGTTAAAATATAAAAATATTAAATGTTTTAATATCAACTTAATACCTAAGCACTGGTACTTTTGACATCACTACAAGATAATACAAATATTCGGGACTTTACGGAAAACATTCATGGCTTAAGCACTGGTAGCCTAGTCCTAGTGCCACCAATGATATCAAGCGTTACATTATTTGATCATATTGCCATAGATAGATAGATGGTAAATGGTCTGCACTTATGCATTCTTTTTGTATTTACATTTATGCATTTTTGGCATTTTTTATCCAAAGTGATTTACAGTGCACTTATTACAGGGATAATCCCCCTGGAGCAACCTGGAGTTAAGTGCCTTGCTCAAGGACACAATGGTGGTGGCTGTGGGGATCGAACCAGCAACCTTCTGATTAACAGTTATGTGCTTTAGCCCACTATGCCACCACCAGTCATATAGCTACTTTTTAAGCTTAGCAGTATTCAAAGCGCTTTACACTGTGTCTCATTCACCCATTCACACACACATTCACACACCATTGACGGCTGGCATGCAAGGTGCTAGCCTGCCATTGGTAGCAACTTGGGGTTCAGTGTCTTGCCCAAGGACACTTCGGCATGTGGAAACATGCATGTCAGGAATCGAACCACCAACCCTGCGATTAGTGGACAACCCACTTTACCACCCGAGCCACAGCCACCCCTAGATAGATAGATAGATAGATAGATAGATAGATAGATAGATAGATAGATAGTTAGATAGATAGATAGATCGATCGATCGATTGACCATATGAAAATGTTTTATACACCCATTCAAAATGCTTAGCATTACATAATGCATACTAATTAACATATTATTTTTAGAAAATAGGCAATATACTGTATAGACTGTGCTGTGTGCACTATGCAAGTATTGCTTTCCGAACATAGCCAGTAATTTATGAAATACCTCAATGACTTATTTTTCTGCTGTGTTACTGAAGGTGTGTGAGAAGCAGGGAGATTTGCTTCTATGTGAGGGACAGTGTTGTGGGGCATTTCACCCACAATGCATTGGACTGAAAGAGCCTCCCGTAGGGCAATTTTTATGTCAGGAATGCACATCTGGTGAGTACCTGCTTCATAATGCACATGCCACTGTTAACACTTTTAAAGGCTTACAGTAATTTTACTGTTTTACTGCGATTTGAAAGTGTAACCTATTTATTTTTAATTTTGCAATAGGTATACACTCATGCTTTACTTGTAAGAGCCTGAGTCAGGACGTTAGGCGTTGTATGCTTCCTGAATGTGGGAAGTTCTACCATGGAGAGTGTGTTGCCAGCCATGCACCCACAGTGCCTCTGAACCTGGCCTTTCGTTGTCCTCTCCATGTCTGTCTGGCGTGTTTCATTACAAACCCAGCCAATCCGGCCATATCTAAAGGTTTGTTGTGCTTTGTGCGGTTATTGGCTATACATCAGGGGTTTTCAAACTTTTTCAAAAAACAAAAAAAAGTTTGAAAATCCGAATATATAAAGGCAGCTATTTATCTTCGTTTATAAAGAATTTTAAAGGCAACATTTTGTTTGCTCAATTAAATTGTTTGCTTTTATATTGCCAAAAGTAGCAAGTAGAAGCGCTGTAGAACAATACAACAAAAGTCGAAACTATTCTTGAAAGTATGAAAAAACGATGAACACTCGTTTTTTCACAACACTATTTGTTGCAGATTGGTTTACCTATTGTTAAAAACTAAGGCTGTCAATATAATCAAATAATCATGACTAATCACATTATTTCTATCTATAGAAAGCAGAATGAAAGCGTAATAATATCAAATCTGGTAAATGTGAACTTTTTTCTTTTTTTTTTGTTTAATCTATACATTTTCTGTGGACCTCAGTTTGAAAACCCCTTGGCTAGATCAAGTGAGAAATAAGGCATATCCGTTGTAAAAAGTGAGGAAGATCTCTTTGTTGGTGCATTTATTCTGAAATTTACCATGTTTTGTGTCTTTGGCTCAGGTGAACTAACTCGCTGTATCAGATGCCCTGTGGCATATCATGCCAATGATGATTGCATACCTGCTGGTAGTGTCACACTGACCGACAGCATCATAGTGTGTCCCAATCATTTTACTTCACGCAAAGGCTGCCGCAACCATGAGCACGTCAACGTCAGCTGGTGCTTTGTCTGTTCAGAAGGTCAGTTCATGCTGTTTAACAAAGGATTGTTCAGCTAGAATCATTTGAAGCGCTGTTTATATAAATGTGTATTACTTCTCTAGGTCTAAATCATAATATGATAGGTTAACCCTTTAAGCTCTGAGGGTGTTTTTAAAGAGTTTCTGTTTCAGTGACAAACCCACAATTAAAGGCTTATAACTCAACCAAAAAGTAACAAGGAGGGTCGAGTGTTTGGTATCATTGTAAAGAAGACTTTATAATTTTTCAAGTCTCTCAACCTAAGAAACTGCCTAAATTGAGCCAAAAATGAACTATTTTCTTATTTGACATTAGATATCTCTGGGTGTAAATAAGGTGGCTCATCTGAAAATAAATTGTGTTGATAAGAGAAAGCAATCAAAAGTTATAGCATTACAAAAATAATTTATCATTGTGTCCAAAAAGGACTCCATGTGTCTAAAGCCTCTCCAAACAAATAAAACATAATAATTGTACATAAGAACTAATTACACATACAAACACAACAATGACTAAAGGTTTGCATAGCATGGAGACTCAATGAGTCGCTGTCATTTACTTGGCGCCATCTTCTGGTGACCATATGTAACATTGCGCTTCATGTGGATTATCTTACGATCTATGCATCTGATTACCTTGTGTTTGGACTCGTTTGGAAGATAATCACCTCCTCTAAGTATGGATTGTGATATATAATGTTCCGTTTATTTTTCGTGAAGTTATAAGTAAAAACGTGGCATATAAGCAACACCAACATAATTGTCAAAGACATATATTTACTTATTACTCGCTATATTTATGTCTGTGAGAAGAACAAATAGTCTGGTTGTATTCTACTATTTGAGAGCTTTCCAACAACATATGACACATGACTGTTTATTCAGTTTGATGTTTTCTTACTGAATGCAGTAATATGTTCAGTGCAAATGTTTATCAAAATAATTATCAAAATGGAACAATTCTGATTTGTCTGTGAATTTCAAAGCACTTGTTCAGTTCTGATCATAATTCCCACATGCACTGGAAAGTAGAGCTTATAAGCTTTTAAATGATACCTTTTTTGTGTTTGTTGTTTTGATTATTTTTTTTTCTCTGTTGGGCCCACCGGTAGGCCCATCCGAGCTTAAAGATTTAAAGAAATAGTTCACCCAAAAATGATAATTCTGTCATAATTTATTCACTCTTATGCCATTTAAAACTCATATGACATTTTTCAGCAGAACAAAGAAAATATTTTTTCATTTATATATTTTTGTCCATACAATGCAAGTCAATGGGGTAAAAGTAATCCACCCAACTTGAGTGGTTTAATCCATGTCTTCTGAAGTACTACGATCAGTAGTTTGGTTGAGAAACAGACCAAAATGTAACTGTCCCTTTATGCTGCATTTATGTCATTTTGGCATTTCAAAGTTTGGACCCCATTGACTTGCATTGTATGAATATAAACACCATTTCCTTCGATATCTTCATTTGTGTTCTGCAGAAGAAAGTCATACGAGTCTTAGATGGCATAAGGGTGAGAATATGAAGAGAGAATTATCATTTTTGGGAGAACAATTTCTTTAAGTGTGTCGGCAACTCCGCGTCACCAAACAGAATCACCTTGCAATTAATAGCCTCAGAAATAATTATAGTTAGTTGTCAAAACTAATTTAGCCGTACCTTATTAATTACTTGTAAAGGAACTTTTAATATACAGTAGTTCCCTTATAGAAACTTTCTATGACTTCATCAGAAGCGTTTGTATCACTTCTCTGTACAGGAGGTAGTCTGCTGTGTTGTGAATCATGTCCTGCGGCGTTCCACCGAGAGTGTCTTAATATTGACATGCCAGAAGGCAGCTGGTATTGCAACGACTGTTGTGCTGGAAGGAAACCGCACTACAAGGAGGTAGTGTGGGTGAAAGTGGGCCGCTACAGGTCAGCGTGCATAAAACTTTCTTTGACATATTTAGTAATACGATCATTCCTACTTGTACAATCATTCTACACACTGTTTATAATCAGTTTTTTTTTTACATTATTTGTTAGATGGTGGCCAGCAGAGGTCAGCCATCCCAAAAACGTCCCAGAGAATATCCTACGCATGAGACACGATGTCGGAGAGTTCCCGGTTTTTTTCTTTGGCTCTAATGACTATCTGTGGACCTACCAAGCCCGAGTTTTCCCTTACATGGAAGGTGACGCCAACAGTAAAGAGAAAATAGGAAAGGGAGTTGACTCTACCTATAAGAAAGGTATCTTTTGTACAACTAGCGGCTAAAACATGGTTCTTGATGTAGCTAAAATTAGTGTTGAAATGTCCCTTTTTTTTTATTATAGAATTGCTTCCACTTAGGTTCATTTATGATTTTCTCGACCATTTAACACACTCTCTCTCTAACCTTTAAACAGGCTCTTTTTGATTATAATTTAGATTTTAACTGCCCCATCCTTCAATACCGGCCTCTTTGCAAAGCTTGCTTTACATTGAGACATATAACAGTCCACGCTGAAATGTGCATAATTGGTTACGATCAGACTGAAATGATCAGGCATCTTTCAGATAGATATGCAGAGCGACAGGTGCTGCACACAAAAAGAAACAGCACAAACTTTCAGGTGTTTAGGAATAATAGGGCCTACTGCCCTATCTATCTTTTTATTACCTCACTGTATCCTGAAAGGTCATGCAAAATCCCCTTTCCCTAGAATGAGCAACAAGTTAGCAGGACAACTTAAGTAAATAGGGTTAGTGGATGTGTGGAGACAGAGATTCCCAAATATGAGAGATTTTACCTTTTTTTCTGCTTTGCATTCATCATATTCACGAAAATATTATTTACCCCCATATCGGAACTATACAGAGTAACAGATATCAAAATATTGCCAATAACACTTTCAGGCCATGCTCCTGTGATGCTGTCATGGGATCTAAATCATAGACCAATATCGATGCAGTGGAAATGTAACACATCCTTGTTTAATGATATCACATTTATTACATTTATAAAAGATGAATTACAGATCTACCTGGAAACCAATGCTACTCCTGTGATATCACCATTAATATTATGGGATTGTGCTAAAGCTTTGCTGAGAGGGCACATAATCAAATTTGCAAGTGTGAAAAAGGGGAACGAGACTATAGACAGCAACATTTAGAAAATACCATTATAAAATTTGAAAAACAACATAAATGGGTCCCAACTATAGCATTATTAAAGAACTGCCTGTGGTATGTAGGAACTAAATGCATTGCTCTATAGTAGGGTTGCAAAGGGGTGGAAAAGTTTTTCCAGAAATATTGGAAAACACTTTGGGGCACTTGGATCTATGCTGCTGCATCTTTGTGGCATTCTTATCATAGGTCTTTGCACAGTATTTACACATGTACAAAGCCTGTCCTTCTACATTGGCTGAGGTGAAATGTATCCACACATCAGATGGCGCATGTGGCTCTGTTCTGTAGAATAAGTTTAGAAAAAATATAGTAAAAAACACTAATGCAATGAATGTCATGCACAGATATATATAAATAGTTAGCTAAACAATTGGAATATTCTGGTATGGTAAAAATATTTTACAATTGCTGCTGGACAAATTAATAGAAATAGGCTAGATGAATAGATGATCACTCCTCAATCAGCATGCTAAATCAAACTATATCCTACATTCTTGTATGATAACAGAAAACTGGCTAGCAGAAGAAACAGCATCACAGTTGAGCTAGCTAGCACCATGATAGCTATTTATTGGAAAACAAGCCAAAAAAGCCAAGTCAAAAAAATGCATTGTATAATGATTTTATTTAATAATCGTTTCAGCCCTACTGTGCACTGTCTCCTTTATTATTTGCTATAAGCTTAGAGCCTCTTGCTCAGCTCATAAGAGAAAGTGCTATCACATAAGGCATTGTTATAGGAGGAGAGGAGCATAAAATCTCGCTGTATGCAGATGATGTTCTACTTATCAAATCCTAAATTGACATTACCCAAACTTAAAGTAATTTCTGATTTTGGACATTTTCACGGGTTATAGAATAAATATAGATAAAACTGAGGCACTGAATATTGGAGGTCAAATCTCTGAGAGGGTGATAAAACAGAGTGGCTTCAAGTGGCCTAAAGAGGGCATCAAATACCTGGGGATCTATATACCCCCCCATTACAAAACCTATATGATGCCAATTACCCTAAATTAATCAAAAGGATCTATAATGATATGCAGTGATGGTCTGCAATGACTATCTCTTCTAGGGCAGGTGGAAAGTATTCAAATGAATATATTACCTAGATTTCTTTACCCCTTTCAAATGTTGCCTGTAGAAATCTCCAAAAGTATATTTATCAAGTTAGAGAAAAAGATTTCTACATTTATATGGGCAGGGCAAAAGCCTAGAATTAAGTTCAAAACCTTACAGCTCATGAAGGCTGACGGTGTCACGATCCCCTGTTGTCTGCCCCGTGTTTCGTGTTACCGTCACAAACTACACTTCCCATGATTCCCGGCCCTCATCACTGCCAGCCCTGTGTCATTGTTCTCACCTGATTGTCGTTTGTCATCATCATGTCTCCTGTGTATTTAAACCCTGCTGTTTCTCCATTCCCCTGTCGATTGTTGATGAATGTGGATGTTTGGATGTAGCTGTCTTATGTTTACCCAGTTTGTCTAGTTTACCTTTGTCCACCGTGGAAGTTTCTTCAGCCTGTGTTCCCTTTGGATGTTTTCGTGTTTTGTTTTGTATTCCCATCGTGGACGTTTCCTTTGTTCCAGTCTTGTTTGTTTTCACTTTGTTTTCAATAAAACCCGCACTTGGATCCTCACCCCTGGTCTGCCTCCTCCTGCCTTCGTTACAGACGGAGGAGTGAGTCTTCCAAGTTTTAAGTATTATCACTGGGCAGCTCAGTTAAAACCAGTCGAGACATGGTTGAAGGATAACACTGATATACGCTTCCTAAACATAGAGAAAAGTCTCTGTCAGCAGCCTCAAAGAGTCTGTGAGATTTATGAAACAAATATCTAACTCCATAAGACTTCAGTTGAATATTTCTGAGGTAAGATTGAGCCCAATCTCAAGATTACTACATAACAATGAACAACAAACCTAGTAGGAGAGGGTAGTAAGGTGCATGACAATCATATAAATATCTATAATTCTGGCACGTTAGTGGTTCGCTTCTGTGCTTGATTTATGGACTTAAATTTTTACTTTAGTTCTCCATTAATTTTTTTTATTGCTTCGAGCGTTGTTTACAATTTCCAGTATTTTCCCTCCTGTTAACTATTCTTGCTGTATATCTGTTAAAATATACTGTTTTTAATAAAGAATAAGTAAAAAGAAAAAGATATAATCCCTTCTAATGGTGCGTTCACATACAACGCGAAGCGAGCATTTCGCACGGCATGATTACTTACAAAGTCAATGAAGTGAATGGCGTGACTCAAACACGCAAAATCTCTTCATTTGCGTATTCGTGCGAGTTGAAATTTTTCAACTTGAGCGAAAAATTCGCATGACGCGTTGTCGCGAAAGCCTATCAGCATTGAGATAGCATTGTCCGGATGTCTGACATAGTAGCTGAAGAAAAAATTTGTAGCGGTGTGTGGGCACCCGGAATTGTATGACACAACATCATACATGTACAGAGACCAGACGAAAAAAGACATCGCTTGAAGGAAAGTGAGCGAGGAAATTAGACCACCTGGTAAGTTCTAAAAATATGTGCGTATACTTGATTCCAACTATTGGTTGTACTTTACTATTAACCAAGTCGTAGAAGCCCCTCCTCCTGTCCTTTTCCGGAAGAGAAGGGGGAATACTCGCGGGTTTGCGTTACTTGCGCGAACGCGAGTTTAAACACCAATTTATGATCTAGCAGACAAAAATTTTCTTTGCATTGTATGTGAACGCACCATAAGGCATCAGAGTTTGAAGTAATTGAGTAAAAAGAATACTATTTCTAAAATTCACATGCTCAATATGGTTTCAGCTTTGGAAGAAGCTGCCAAAAGGTTCAAAGAACTGCAGATGGAGAAAGAACTAAGACAGCTCCAGGAGGACAGACGAAATCACAAGAAACCTCCACCTTACAAACATATCAAGGTACCTGCCCCTAGTTAGGTGTACACTAAGAGATTTAAAGGGCTCATGACATGCCTTTTTTATTATGTTAACATGTTTCTTAAGGTTTACTTATAATATTAGTCATATATTTGTAAAACATAATAATTTTACAACCTCATTCTGACCTTATGTCAGAAACACTCGGTTTTAGTGGTGCTTCTCCTTTAAGACTTGACAGTATACGCCCACTATTATGATTGGCTCTCTGCTCTTGACTGATCTGCTCTCTTGGCTTGCCATCTCACTGCTCGCCACTACTGGGCAGGATATGGAAGTGATAAGTTGAAGTAAGTGTTATTGTGGAGGCAGTCAGATGCAAATGTCTACCACAATGTGATGTCACAATAATAGAGAAAAATAAGTTTTGGCAGCTTGGTTTCAACAAATGCTCTATTAAAGGAAGTTTAGAGTTCTGAAACTTACAGTATGTTTTTATGGACAATGACCTCTTATATGTCAAAAAATCAAGGAAAATTTGATTTCTCATGTCATGACCCCTTTAATATCAGCTTTATGTAATGCCAATTAGAGGATGACCGATAGTGGATTTTGCTTATACCAATACCTAAGGGGGTGGTAACCGATTATTCGGTTGATCGTTTTTCAAATCGATTTATAGAATGTAAAATTCTTAGTATTTTTTTACTATGATGGGCACAGACATAGAGGCTACAAGAGTCCGAAACAATTAAAATCCCAGATCCAGTTTCTTGTGCAACAAAAATCCCACTAATAATGAAGTTCTTATATCTATAAACAAGCCAAAAATACACATACTTATTTCGGGACTCTTATTTTGAAATAAGTCAAAAACATGTGGCTCTATTGTGCCGATTCTTCACAGAATTATTAATTTTTTCTTACAGTGCGTCAACTGAGTAGATGACATAAAGCGATGGTCCTAGGTTAGTTACGTTGCGGGTGGTGCGGGAAATAAATTTGTACTCTAAATAACACTTTAATGATTGTTGTTCTCCATCTGGATCGCTCGTTTCTTTAGTTTTACATTGTGTCTTGAGGCCAGAAATAGAAAACAGGCAATTAGAATATTCATGGTGCCACCTAGTGGTTGCTCAGGAAATCTGTGGACAGGCAGTTGTTATAGTAGAACCAACTTTGGAATCCTGCAGAGGAGGAACACAAAGGAATAAAAAAAATGTAAATTCTATCGGCATAGATTTTTGCCAATAACGGTAATTCTAAAAAGCTACTATCAGCACTGATTAATTGGCAAAACAAATATACAGGTGAAACTCGAAAAATTAGAATATCGTGCAAAAGTTCATTAATTTCAGTAATTCAACTTAAAAGGTGAAACTAATATATTATATAGACTCATTACAAGCAAAGTAAGATATTTCAAGCCTTTATTTGATATAATTTTGATGATTATGGCTTACAGCTTATGAAAACCCCAAATTCAGAATCTCAGAAAATTAGAATATTGTGAAAAGGTTCAGTATTGTAGGCTCAAAGTGTCACACTCTAATCAGCTAAACACCTGCAAAGGGTTCCTGAGCCTTTAAATGGTCTCTCAGTCTGGTTCAGTTGAATTCACAATCATGGGGAAGACTGCTGACCTGACAGTTGTGCAGAAAACCATCATTGACACCCTCCACAAGGAGGGAAAGCCTCAAAAGGTAATTGCAAAAGAAGTTGGATGTTCTCAAAGTGCTGTATCAAAGCACATTAATAGAAAGTTAAGTGGAAGGGAAAAGTGTGGAAGAAAAAGGTGCACAAGCAGCAGGGATGACCGTAGCCTGGAGAGGATTGTCAGGAAAAGGCCATTCAAATGTGTGGGGGAGCTTCACAAGGAGTGGACTGAGGCTGGAGTTACTGGTCCTGGACATGGGCTTCAAATGTCAAACGTCTTACCTGGGCTAAAGAAAAAAAGAACTGGTCTGTTGCTCAGTGGTCCAAAGTCCTCTTTTCTGATGAGAGCAAATTTTGCATCTCATTTGGAAACCAAGGTCCCAGAGTCTGGAGGAAGAATGGAGAGGCACACAATCCAAGATGCTTGAAGTCCAGTGTGAAGTTTCCACAGTCTGTGTTGGTTTGGGGAGCCATGTCATCGGCTGGTGTTGGTCCACTGTGCTTTATTAAGTCCAGAGTCAACACAGCCGTCTACCGGGACATTTTAGAGCACTTCATGCTTCCTTCAGATGCTGACTTCATTTTCCAGCAGGACTTGGCACCTGCCCACACTGCCAAAAGTACTAAAAACCTGGTTCAATGACCATGGTATTACTGTGCTTGATTGGCCAGCAAACTCGCCTGACCTGAACCCCATAGAGAATCTATGGGGCATTGCCAAGAGAAAGATGAGAGACATGAGACCAAACAATGCAGAAGAGCTGAAGGCCGCTATTGAAGCATCTTGGTCTTCCATAACACCTCAGCAGTGCCACAGGCTGATAGCATCCATGCCACGCCGCATTGAGGCAGTAATTAATGCAAAAGGGGCCCAAACCAAGTACTGAGTACATATGCATGATTATACTTTTCAGAGGGCCGACATTTCTGTATTTAAAATCCTTTTTTTTTATTGATTTCATGTAATCTAATTTTCTGAGATTCTGAATTTGGGGTTTTCATAAGCTGTAAGCCATAATCATCAAAATGATATCAAATAAAGGCTTGAAATATCTTACTTTGCTTGTAATGAGTCTATATAATATATTAGTTTCACCTTTTAAGTTGAATTACTGAAATTAATGAACTTTTGCACGATATTCTAATTTTTCGAGTTTCACCTGTATATGTCTACCTCTAATACCAGAGTAAGTCTTAACAATACAATCTTGTAGGTGAACAAACCAATCGGCAAAGTGCAGATCATCTCAGCAGACCTTTCGGAGATTCCACGCTGTAACTGCAAAGCAACGGATGAGAACCCTTGCGGTATGGACTCGGAGTGCATCAACCGTATGCTGCTGTATGAGTGTCACCCACAGGTGTGTCCTGCAGGTGAGCGCTGCCAGAACCAGTGCTTCACAAAACATCAGAACTGCCAGGTGGAGATCTTCAGGACGCTGTCTCGAGGCTGGGGTCTGCGCTGTGTGCATGACATCAAAAAGGTAAAAAATGTGATGTCCTAAAAACTAAGCTTGTTTGCAAAACCTAGTGAGCTGCCTTACTGTCTGCTGTCTACAGAGGCAGCTGCCTTCTAAGGCAGCATCTTAAACAAAATGGAAAGTTAGTCTTCGCATCTGGGATGCTTGAAAAATTTTCAATGGTGGGCAGCTGAGAAAGTGGTGTCCCAGTTTACATGCAGTGTATAAGCCTGTACATTTTACTCCCATATACATGTGGCTCGGTCAGTATAAGCCGCTTTCTCCATGGCAACGTAATTTCAATAACAAACATGGGATCCGAGGAATACTTTGCTTTATCATTCTCTGTTGCTTTGCTTTATTTCGCAGATATTCCAGAGTTGTTGCCAAAATTGTGCTATACTAGTGGGGTTTCCCCTCTTATGTCAAACTCTGGGATTCCCCAGAGTGCATATATGAGAATTAGTCTACGTTAACCTGCTTTCTCTTAATCCCTTAAATGGCGTAAGGAAATTACCATTTTTGTTTACATGACTTTTCAGAAAAGAGCTTTCTGCAAAAACCTGGAATAACTCATTTTCTTACTGTATGTGAACATTGTCAATGCGGAGGTAGTACGTTTTAGTATGTCAAGTCTCCTTTCTGACTATGTCTGTGTCTTTAATGCTCTGACCAAGGGGGATTTTGTCAACGAGTATGTTGGAGAGGTGATTGATGAGGAGGAATGCCGTGCCCGAATTAAGCATGCTCAAGAGAACGACATTGGCAATTTCTACATGCTCACGCTGGACAAGGTGACATGTTTCATGTGCTTTCTGTTACTATACGAGAGCACAACTGAAGGGATAGTTCATCATAAGACAAAAAATACTGTCATCATTTACTCATCCTCATGGTGTTCCAAACTTGACTTTATTGCCTCCGTGGATCACAAAAGGAGATGTTGGGCTGTCTCATTCACAATTCTCCTTCAATGTATGAGGCAATGAAAATAATTGGTTAGACTGAGGCTAACATCTCTTCATGCTCCACGGAAGAAAGTCAAATTTGATTGGAACAGCAAGAGGGTAAGTAAATGATGACTGAATTAAACATTTTGGGTATACTATCCTTGTAATATATAGCTTTGTCACTCTTTAAATTCTTTGAATTCTGTTAGGATCGAATTATTGATGCAGGACCCAAGGGAAACGAAGCACGTTTCATGAACCACAGTTGCCAGCCGAACTGTGAGACCCAAAAATGGACGGTCAACGGGGACACACGTGTGGGACTTTTTTCACTTACAGATATCCCTGCTTGTAAGTAGATTTATTTTATTTTTTATTTAGGCAATATTCTAGTACATTCTTTGCATTTATGGTGCTCTCGCAAACATTGACGTGCTGAATATTTTTTTAAAGGCACAGAGTTAACGTTCAACTATAACCTTGAGTGTCTGGGCAATGGGAAGACGGTGTGCAAATGTGGTGCATCTAATTGCAGTGGATTCCTGGGAGTGAGGCCCAAAGTGAGATGATCCTATTTTTTTACAAATTCACTGATTCTTTCTGCTTTATTAATGAATGTAGTTCATGACATTGTCTCTTTGTCTGTCAGAATAACCCCCCGTCAGATGATAAGGGACGTAAACTAAAGAAAAAGTCTCAGATGAAGCGCAAATCCCAGCAGGAAGTTATCAAGGAGCGTGAGGATGAGTGTTTTAGCTGTGGAGATGGAGGACAGATTGTGACCTGTAAAAGGCCAGGCTGTCCAAAGGTTTACCACGCAGATTGCCTCAATCTCACCAAGAGACCCGCAGGTCAGTCTTCTAGTAGTCTCACCCACCTACAGGATATTCACTGACTGTCAGATGCATATTGCATACAAGAGCTGACTAAAATAGCCAGTTAAATTCTGATTGGCTGGACTCCTCCTGGGAGTCAGAGTGCCCAGGATTTTATCTGTCCGCCTGGAAAAAAGGTTTTATTTACAACAGGGTTCCCACTGTCATAGAAAACCTGGAAATATCAGGAAGTTTTAAAATGGAGTTTTCCAGGTCTGGAAAAGAATTTGAAATAAATCAAATCTCAAAAGACATGGAAACGGTATGGAAATTAATTGGTCAAAATGGGTAGGAACCCCCCTGTTGCAAGATATTTAAGAGATTTGTTTGAGTCCTAGTAACAAGTTTAGAGGTATCCATGTGCGTGACTGTACATTCTGCTTTTTTGTATAGTTATGTCCAGGATTGGGGAGTAATGGAATACATGTAACGGGATTACGTATTTAAAATACAAAATATAAGTTACTGTATTCAACTACAGTTACAATTTAAATAATTGGTAATTAGAATACAGTTACATTCAAAAAGTATTTTGATTACTGAGAGATTACTTTGCATTTTATTGTCATTTGTTGCATTTAATATTTAGTCATTTCAGATGGAAAACATTTATACATATAAATGATGTGATCCAAAGTGCATTTGAACAGCGGTGAAACACTTTCTTATGATGTGTTACATTCATACGAGCAGACAGAGAAGTACGTTTGAAGTAAGTTTAGAGCAGAAGAAATTGAAATAAATAGTCATCTTTACGCTAAGATAAAATGCTATTTCTAGCCATTTTACATGCACATGTGACCAGACACGATCATATTTTTATCAAGAAAATTCATGTTGGATCATAATTTATTTATTCTTGTAAGACCTTTGATATTAGGTTAAAACATTTATTCTTGATAATAATGTTTTTATTGTTTTCCTGTAAAAATATCAAAAAATATAAATTTGATGTTTCTTGTTTTAGAAACAACACTGCATAAGACATTTAGGTTTTTCAGAGAATGTATTTTTAACATGTGTATTTTATCTTACTGTACTGGTGGAGATTTTATAGTCAAAACAAGTGAAAAAATCTACCAGTGCTGAAGAAGTAATCCAAAGTATTTTGAATACGTTACTGACCTTGAGTAATCTAACAGAATACATTACAAATGACATTTTACAGCATGTATTCTGTAATCTGTAGTGGAATAAATTTAAAAAGTAACCCTCAACCCTGGTTATGTC
The DNA here is from genome assembly GCF_025860055.1 of Xyrauchen texanus. Classification (NCBI taxonomy): domain Eukaryota; kingdom Metazoa; phylum Chordata; class Actinopteri; order Cypriniformes; family Catostomidae; genus Xyrauchen; species Xyrauchen texanus. Next base: position 28,220,311 of record NC_068309.1, on the reverse strand, counting down.
TGTGAAATTGATATTTGAATATACTACCTATTTGTTGTATGACAGTCTATTATTGTAGTATCAAGTTTAAATTCCCCTGCCCCTAAACGTCACAAAAAACTGTGATTGGTTGCTTTACATGGTTGCAAGCTACTCATAGAGTAATCATACTCATAAAGATGTATTCTGCAATGAGAAGTTCTATGAATATAGTTATATAGCGAAGTCCATATATACACTCACCAACCACTTTATGTACACCTACTTATTCATGCAATTATCTAATCAGACAGAGTGGCAGCAGTGCGATAAAAGCATGCAGATAAGGGTCAGGATCAAAATGGGGAAAAAAATGTCTCTATGATCTCATTGATTTTGACAGTGTCAACAGTCATGCAATTGTTGGTGCCAGATGGGCTGGTTTGAGTATTTCTGTAACTGCTGATCTCATGGGATTTTCACTTACCTATTCTGAGTTTACTTAAAAAAACAGAAAACATCCAGTGAGAGGCAGATAGAAAAATCTTGTTGATTAGAGAGGTCAATGGAGAATGGCTAGACTGGTTTGAGCTGACAAAAAGGCTACAGTAACTCAGATAACCACTCTGTATAATTGTAGTGAGCAGAATAGCATCACAGAATGCACAACATGTCGAACCTTGAGGCAGATGGGCTACAACAGCAGATCACATTGGGCACTTTGTCACCATATTGTTCTAAATAAAGTGCTAAGTGAGTGTGTGTGTGTGTGTGTGTGTGTGTGTGTGTGTGTGTGTGTGTGTGTGTGTGTGTGTGTGTGTGTGTGTGTGTGTGTGTGTGTGTGTGTGTGTGTGTGTATATATATATATATATACAGTATTGTGCTTTCAAAATGAGGATTTCTTAAATAATGACAAATAGTTTTCCTTAAACAATTAACATCATACAAAGTCCAGTAAACAGAAAAAAACTAAATCAATATTTGGTATTAACACATTTGCCTTCAAAACAGCACCTGTTCTCATAGGTACAGCTGGACACCGTTTTTATTGGTTGTTGACAGATATGATGACAAATGTAATGTTTGGGAGTATAAAATGTATATTTCTTATTGACACAATAAAACTGAAGATATAAATAACCATCTTAAGACATATGTTTTTGTGAAACATCTTATGTTAAAACTTTTGCACAGTACTGTATATATTAGTAATATTTATAATATGTGACCCTGTGTGAAAACCCAGCTAAAGTCATTTTTTGTGTGTGTGATTCACTGTTTTCTACATAAAATCATCCTACCTAATGTAAAGAACATTCTGTGATAATATAACCTTGATATCTTTAATATTGACTGAGTGAGGCTATGTCAAATATTTGCTGAATTTCAGGCTCAGAAAATCATGTTTATAGAAATTCCAATTTAAAAACAAGCTTATTTTTAAAACTGCAACACATTTGAACCATAATTATCCTGACAATGTCCATATACCATATTGAAGCTGAGATTATCCCATTTTCAGTGATATATGACACATTTATGGGAAAAGCCTTAAAGTTTTGTAAAACGGGCCTATTTATTATGATGCGCATGTCCAAAAAGCATAAAAACATTGAAACGAATGAGGGTACCACAAGAGATTGATTGTAGCAACAATTACCAATCAATTCAGTGGAATGATTTTATAACTTTATTAGTGAAATGAAATATCAGTAGAAAATGTCATTAATATACACTCACCTAAAGGATTATTAGGAACACCATACTAATACTGTGTTTGACCCCCTTTCGCCTTCAGAACTGCCTTAATTCTACGTGGCATTGATTCAACAAGGTGCTGAAAGCATTCTTTAGAAATGTTGGCCCATATTGATAGGATAGCATCTTGCAGTTGATGGAGATTTGTGGGATGCACATCCAGGGCACGAAGCTCCCGTTCCACCACATCCCAAAGATGCTCTATTGGGTTGAGATCTGGTGACTGTGGGGGCCATTTTAGTACAGTGAACTCATTTTCATGTTCAAGAAACCAATTTGAAATGATTCGAGCTTTGTGACATGTTGCATTATCCTGCTGGAAGTAGCCATCAGAGGATGGGTACATGGTGGCCATAAAGGGATGGACATGGTCAGAAACAATGCTCAGGTAGGCCGTGGCATTTAAACGATGCCCAATTGGCACTAAGGGGCCTAAAGTGTGCCAAGAAAACATCCCCCACACCATTACACCACCACCACCAGCCTGCACAGTGGTAACAAGGCATGATGGATCCATGTTCTCATTCTGTTTACGCCAAATTCTGACTCTACCATCTGAATGTCTCAACAGAAATCGAGACTCATCAGACCAGGCAACATTTTTCCAGTCTTCAACTGTCCAAATTTGGTGAGCTCTTGCAAATTGTAGCCTCTTTTTCCTATTTGTAGTGGAGATGAGTGGTACCCGGTGGGGTCTTCTGCTGTTGTAGCCCATCCGACTCAAGGTTGTGCGTGTTGTGGCTTCACAAATGCTTTGCTGCATACCTCAGTTGTAACGAGTGGTTATTTCAGGCAAAGTTGCTCTTCTATCAGCTTGAATCAGTCGGCCCATTCTCCTCTGACCTCTAGCATCAACAAGGCATTTTCAGCCCACAGGACTGCCGCATACTGGATGTTTTTCCCTTTTCACACCATTCTTTGTAAACCCTAGAAATGGTTGTGCGTGAAAATCCCAGTAACTGAGCAGATTGTGAAATACTCATACCGGCCCGTCTGGCACCAACAACCATGCCACGCTCAAAATTGCTTAAATCAGCTTTCTTTCCCATTCTGACATTCAGTTTGGAGTTCAGGAGATTGTCTTGACCAGGACCACACCCCTAAATGCATTGAAGCAACTGCCATGTGATTGGTTGATTAGATAATTGCATTAATGAGAAATTGAACAGGCGTTCCTAATAATCCTTTAGGTGAGTGTGTATATATATATATATAAATTAATATATAACATTTCGGTTAGAAAATTTCATTCTCTTACTGGGCTACTGTGTAGCATTTGCAGTAAAAAAAAAAACTAAAAAAAAAGTTCAAGGGATGGTTCACCCAAAAATGAAAATTGTCATCATTTACTCACCCTCAAGTTGTTCCAAATCTGTATGAGTTTCTTTCTTCTGTTGAACACAAAATAAGATATTTTGAAGAATTGATAATAAGCATGAAAACGGCGAAATGGAAAAACTGATGGTTTATTTATAATGAATTAACATTTTTAACAGATAAAAGTGTGAATTCAAATGGACAATCTAGAAATGACAGCCACAATATGAAGAACGATTGAAAAAACACTATAAATGGACGTGACAGTTGTGAAAGTGACGCTTACCTACAGGCTACATGAAGAAGGGAAACCATTCAACATGCTTTGAAACAGCAGACTTTGACTTCTGAAATATTTGTTTGATATCAATTAAAGCTGCACGATCGATTGAATTAAGATTGAAATTGCATTATGGCCTTGTGTTAAAACAGAAGTGCAAACATGTTTTGGAAGTACAAAATAACCTTTGTTCAAATCAATCATGTTATCATATTAAGTCATTTTTTTATGTTTTCATCTTGCATGTATCTTTCACTGTGGCTCTCTTTAAAATGTTGACCTGTCATGTGTTAAACAGATCCAATCCACGTTCAATGTAAACTATTTAATATAAGAACAGTAAAAAAGATATAGCATATTTGTATCCAAACAATATAGAAGCATGCAAATGTGTCTTTATTTAAGAAGAGATTTATGCCATAATTTTGCATTTCAGGCCGTTGGGAGTGTCCCTGGCATCAGTGTGACTTGTGTGGTAAGAATGCAGCTTCCTTCTGCGAGATGTGCCCTAGCTCCTTCTGCGTAGAACATCGGGACGGCATGCTCTTCATATCCAAACTGGATGGGCGCTTATCGTGCAGCGAGCATGACCCCTGTGGCCCTGAGCCCCTGGAGCCTGGTGAGATCCGGGATTATGTTCAAGAAAACACCACGTACCCTATCAACCTCATCAGAGTGGCCAACCCTAAATCCACACCCCTAAACTCTATGACTGTCCCACAGTCTGTCTCACACCCTGATGTAGCTCCTCATGTCGTCTTTGACCCCTCCAGTAGCCCTCCAATGTTTAACATCTCTCTAAACTGTCCATATTCACCCATCTCTCCCTATAAAGAAGAGGAGGAAGAGGATTTGATGGAATTAGAAAACTGTGACGAGTGAGAAGAACTTAACTGATGGAAATTTGGAACCATTGAGGATAAAAGAGACAACAGATGATGGTTTAATTGAGTGTTGAAAGCTAACTGGCTTGCGGTTTCTTTGAGTTTTCAGACTACGTTGACTCTTGTTGTCTGATGCTACTATTAGATGCCTTGTTCTGAAGTTGTGCACTTTGACTAATATGAAGATGGCACTCAGTACTGAATCTCTTTCAGTAATCTTTTGAAGGTGTTATGAGATGAAACAAGACTGAAATTTTGGATGATCATTGATCTTAACTGTATTTCCATGCAGCGCAGGTAAGGGGTATCTCAAGTCGTAAGTCATCTTCATCACCAGTTTAAAATAGGATTTATTTATTTGCTGACAACTGGCATTGCACACACACACATACAATACTAGTGAAATACTCTGAACATCACAAAGAAAACAAAAATGAAAAGTAGTATTGTATTGAAGTTCTTCAGAAAAAAATTAATATATTATACAAACACGTTTGTGCTGTACATTTGCTCGGTGAGCAGATATTACACACCTCAAAGGGATAGTTCACCCAAAAATGAAAATTCTCTCATAATTTATTCGCCCTCATGCCGTCTCAGATGTGTATGACTTTCTTTCTTCAGCAGAACACCAATATTTTTAGAAGAATATTTCAGCTTTGTTGGTCCATACAATGCAAGTGAATGGTGGCCAGAACTTTGAAGCTCCAAAAATCACATAAAGGCTGCATAAAAGTAATGTTTACATCTCCAGTGGTTAATCCATGTCTTCTGAAGCAATACAATCACTTTGGGTGAGAAAATGATTAATATTTTCATGTTTTCTTTTTTTTTTTTACAATAAATTTCCACTTTCATATTCTTTCAAATTTTGAAAGTAAAAGTGGAGATTTATTGTAAAAACATGACTTAAATATTCATCTGTTTCTTATTATGTCGCTTCTAAACACCTATATTAAACCACTGGAGTCATATGGATTACTTTTATGCTGCCTTTATGTGATTTCTGGATCTTCACATTTCTGGCCACATTCACATACATTGTATGGACTTACAGAGCTTAAATATTCTTCTAAAAATCTTCATTTGTGTTCAGCAGAGGAAAGAAAGTCATACACGTCTGGGATGGCATGAGGGTGAATAAATGAGAGAATTTTCAATTTTGGGTGAACTATCCCTTTAATAAGGTAAGTAGGGTACAATTTTCTTAAGAAGTAGTTCAGCTCCAATAACCGTTCAGTAAATTGTGATGGTAATTGATACAATTGATTTGTTTCGATTTACCATGTCTGCTGAAGAGACAAAAAAACCAAACATATTTTCTGATTTTAGATCTGCTAAAGTCAAGTATTATAGAGGTCTCATTAATGGATTGGAAAGATTTAACCCATTACTGAGCTGTTCTATACTGTTGTATATATTTTAAAATATTAAAGCTATATAGGAGAAAGTGGCATCTCAAGACTTTGCCTTTACTAGCCTGCTCTCAAGCACTTCAAGTTGAGTTTTTGGCTTCAAATCTGACAATATCCTTAAGAGCTGATGTCTTGAATGATGTTCAACATAAAATGTGAACTGAGACTGCTCATTATAGATGTAAAACTCTAATATTTGCATACAGGCCAGTCATTTGTGAAGTGATTTGGGCTTGTTGCTTGTCTGCATGTCAACACCCCTGAAATTGCTCTTCTGGTTTCTCCTGACCTCTTCAATCTAACAGGCTGACGTGTTTTATGTTGCACAGCATTTCAACTTTTTTACATTCATGTATGTTATTGCACTTGATAGTTTAATGCTGCTCTTAGATTCATTCCACTTTAGTGTATTTCAGACAGAATATCTGGCAAAAGGGCAAATATCTGCTGCTTTTACTGAGACTTTATTGTGCTGTAGTGCTTTGTACAGAATAAACAACAGTACAAGATGTTTGTGCTTTTTGCCTCTGGACAAATTATTAGGTAACACTTTACTAAAAGGTTCTATTTGTTAACATTTAATGCATTAGGTATCATAACTGATAATGAACAATATGATTTTACAATGTTAATTTATAAAGATACAATTGTTCATTGTAAATTAGTTAGTTTATAATGCATTAACTAATGTTAACATATCGAGTTTTAAGGGCTCTATTTTCACGAGCGCGCAAAGCGCAGCGCTACATGCTATGACCGTGCGCAGCGTGTTTTCTAATCTTTGTGAGCGCTAATGCTAAGCGCAATTGTCGTGCCAGTGCAAAGCGCAACTGGGCATGGGTGGGAGTGTTTGAGCTATATGTGGGTGTATGTGTGCAAACTGGGTGTATTGTATGTTAATGAAGTGCCGTGAAGCGCAATTTGCTGTTTTCCTGACAAATAGGTCATTGCGCCAAGACATTTCAAAAGCACATAGTGGAATATCAAATTATGTCCATGACGATCACTGTTGTAGCTGTTTAATAATAATAATACAAAAAATATTAGATTTGCGTTAAAATATCTATAGGTATATGCATTAAGTTTATATTTACAATTTTATTTATGATCTAATTTTTATTGTATTACACGTGTTGTCATAGTGATTTTTATGTCACTGCAAAAGGGGCCGGTGGAAGTTGGAGAAAGTAAAATGTTTGGATTTGGTATGATTTTTTTTGACCACTTCGATATTTTTATTATATTTTCATTTTAAAGTACATGTAATTTGAATTTAGAAATATTTGTGGCATGTGCATAGATTTAGGTAGGGACATGTCCCTAATGACTATCAATGTTTCGTAGTGTAATTATAAATGTTAATTATTGTCCTATCACTTTACTAATTACTCATAAAAGGCATTGTCATGTGGCATCTGTTTATTTTCTCAGGGCTGTTCACAGTCGTTTGTGATTATTGTGTAGAGATTTTTTAAAACTTTTTCTGGAGATTACACGTGTAGATTTCCATCCACCTGTTGAATTGAAAACATTTAAACAAGCATACACTTCGTGAAAATAAAAATAAGAAATCTTGGGCTTGCATACGGCACAATTAATGGAGGATTCTGCTTCAGTCAGTGAGTTCATGATTGAGGAAAACACCTTTGAAAATAAATGACTGTCAGGTAAGTGTTTTTTTTTATTACTTTTTAACTACAACATAAATATATATATATGCATGCAAAATTTAAATCCTAGCAATATGTCCCTACCAACTTTCAAACCAAACCTATGCCCTTGATTTGAGGTTAAATATAATACAAATTTTCAAAATTGCCCGGTAGAAGTGAAATGCGATCCGATACAATCACTTTTCTAATACTAGCCATGATTTTTGTGTCAAGATGAACGTGATTAATAATAAACTCAGCAAAAAAAGAAATGTCCCTTTTTCAGAACAATGTATTTTAAAGATAATTTTGTAAATCCAAATAACTTTACAGATCTTTATTGTAAAGTGTTTAATGTTTCCCATGCTTGTTCAATGAACCATATACAATGAACATGCACCTGTGGAGCCGTTATTAAAACAGCTTACGGTAGGGTCTGTAAGGTCACAGTTATAAAAACTTAGGAGACTAAAGAGACCTTTCTACTGACTCTGAAAAACACCAAAAGAAAGATGCACAGGGTCCCTGCTCATCTGCATGAATGTGTCTTAGGCATGCTGCATGGAGGCATGAGGACTGCAGATGTGGTCAGGGCAATAAATTGCAATGTCCGTACTGTGAGACGCCTAAGACAGTGCTACAGGGAGACAGGAAGGACAGCTGATCATCCTCGCTGTGGTATAGACCACATGTAACAACACCTTCACAGGATCGGTACATTCGAATATCACACCTGTGGGACAGGTACAGGATGGCAACAACAACTGCCCGAGTTACTTCAGGAATGCAGGAATAGGCTACTTCTGGACTGAGGGCTTGTAGGCCTGTTGTAAAGTAGGTCCTTACAGACATCTCCGTCAACAACGTCGCCTATGGACACAAACCCACCTTCGCTGGACTAGACAGAACTGGCAAAAAGTGCTCTTCACTGACTAGTCTCGGGTTTGTCTCACCAGGGGTGACATTCAGATTCATGTTTATTTTCGAAGAAATGAGTGTTACACCGAGGCCTGTACTCTGGAGCGGAGCGATTTGGAGGTGGAGGGTCCTTCGTGGTCTGGGGTGATGTCACAGCATCATCGGAATCACATCATGTCTGGGATCTGTTTGATTGGAGGTTGAGGGCTAGGGCCATTCATCCCAGAAATGTCCAGAAACTTGCAAGTGCCTTGGTGGAAGAGTGGGGTAACATCTCACAGCAAGAACTGGCAAGTCTGATGCAGTCCATGAAGAGGAGATGCACCGCAGTACGCAGCTGTTGACCACACCAGATGCTGACTGTACTTTTGATTTTGAACCCCCCCCCCTTTAAGTAACGCATTATTCCATTTCTGTTAGTCATATGTCTGTGAAACTTCAGTTTATGTCTTAGTTGTTGAATCTTTTTATGTTCATACCAATATTTACACATGTTAAGTTTGCTGAAAATAAAAGCAGTTGAAAGTGAGTGAACATTTCTTGTCTTGAGCTGACTTATATTCTCTTTAATTTATTGGGGCCTACAAATCCTGACGAGAACTACATTTTCCATGTGTGTAAAAGGAGCGCTTCACAGTCATAAAAAAATTATTGATTTTCAACAAGGAACCAGTTTATGCATTAAAGAGGTTAGTCCATGTTTCTGTTCTTCAAATTCAGTGCATACGGTCCATTTACACTACCTTCTTATGAATGTGCTGTCTTTGTTTATATCACTGGTGCTTGACAGGGAATTGACTGGATAATAGGATGGAGACGGTGGATTACAGGATAAGAACCTCAGAATTAAATTGCAATTGAACGTTTTGCACACGCAATTTCTCCAAACCCACTTGCTGCTAGACTTAGCGCATACTTGCACGAAAATACCAAAACTTCATGGCCATGACTACTGACTTTGCACTTATGACTCATTGTTAAAATGTATTAGTATATAATGACATAAACATTAACCACTATTAATAAATGCAGTAAAAGTATGGTTAATTTGTCATTTTAACTCATGTAAACACATACAACCTTATTGTAAAGTGTTGCCTCAATTATTATTTATTTTTATTAGTATTAATTATTTCTGCTGTTGATAAAAACCGTTTGCATTTGTTGATCAAAAGTGAGAGGGCATTTATCAAATGCAAGGAGAATATCAAACTAGCCAAGTTTAAACAATACGACATTGTGAATTGTAATTTTGCAAAGTATTTTTTATTTTAACTTTCAGTTCATACTGTTATACAAAATATAGATAGCAGGTTCCACAGCCGCCTCCATTCCCTTACTGAGGTGCTATAAGGTTTTTCTAATGTACAATATAACTTCTAGATTATATCTATAATCATTTACATGAAATCCATTCCTCTGAAGTGATGGTTGGTTTTGTTGGTGAGGAAGGGAACTATAGTGATTACTCAGTTTCATGTTTCAATAGTAACACAAGTGCACTCAAGGTGAAAGTTAAGTGAACTAACCAAAATAATTTATTTTAATATGGCTATCATCAGTACACAGAGTTTCTTGGTTTGATATTTTATGCATAAATGTCATATCTGCTCTTAAACACTCATAATACTTTACAATAATGCTATAAGCATTATTGTAATGCATTAGGTTTAATGATCTAACAGTGAACAGTATGTTAAAGTAAATTGTAACAAATTAACTCAATATAGGCCCAGATTAAATGGCACAATTCCACAATCTCCTAGCACAAGTATGCACATTTTCATAAAGAGAACAACATTTTTAATTACAGGCTTCTTTGAGTACTATTTAATTCAGGCACAATATAAACTCAAGAGCAAACCAAGGCTGTATGTAAAAAGAGCTCATGAGCACAAACATGTTTATAACTGACAAGTTAGTGTCTCAGTTTACAACACTGTATCCAAACTCCAAGTAAAATAAAATTAGAAAATACATTGTAAACATTAACATCACATTCATCAAAATGCTGCAGATCCATTTGCTTTTTGTAAAACTCGACTTAAGTTCTACATCAAACTAAATAATGGAGAGCACGACACATGAACTTTGGGCTTCATTATCAAACACTGCAAACTTATTCCAATTTTAAAGGTGCATCCGAAAGGAAGCATTTCTGCACATACTTCCAAATTCACAGAACATCACAACATTTCAATGGCTCAAATTGACACCTTTTAAAATGTCTTTATAGGATTACACGTGCCAGGCGGTCATTGCAGTGTCTTCTATAGTATTGTATTCTTAGGTTGTATAATTACGAGAGGTATCACTTTAAAGTCAGGTTGTTTTGTTAATATTAGTTAATGTGAACAAATTAATATTTTTACAGTACTTAATATATGTTGAAATAAACATTTTGTATTATGGACATGAACTAACAATGAACTGTACATTTACAAATGAACATTAACAAACATGAATAAATGCTGTAAAAAAGATATTGTTCATTGTTAGTTCATGATACCTCATGCATTTACTAATGTTAACAAAAGCACCATATTGTGTAAAGTGTTACCTTATGAGCTTATAACATTATAACAGCTTTTCCCTTGGTGTTACAAGCTTCATTCTAGAACAAAATTAGTCTCCTGGTGGAAAAATTGCCTTTTACTATCAGTAATCATCCACCCATATTCAATATCCAAACCTTTACCATTATGACAAAAATGGTTAAATTGATCTCAGATTTGTGAAAACTGCAACTTAAACCACTCCAGCTAAGTGTGGCAAAGTGATAGGCCTAAATATATATATCAAACAAAGCTGATAATACATCACAATACAGACAAATGAACTTTTACAAGGTGTAAACATAATGATGCTCAAAAACCAAAGACTGCTAAAATAGAAACACTTAAGTTATATTAAAAAAGGTGATTAAATTCACTCAAGGCATTGTTTTGGTAAAGCAGAGACCTTTGGGAACATTGGCAACGATGTAATGGCCTTGCAATGGCCTCCTTCTCTTAAGCGCACACTTTGTGCAGTCTCTTTTCGGTAAAATGGATTGCAATCCATTGTTGATATTTGCTTCAATTAACATTCTCAGGTTCAGAAAGTGTTCTTGACAAAAAAAAAAGTGTTTAACAAGTAGAATCAGCCCGATCTCAACATACCGCACAGCAACAAAAAAAAAAAGATCTGAGCTAAACATAATCAGGACACTCCAGTTGATGCTTTGAGGAGTATAAAAGACATCAAGCCTCCAGTAATTCCAATGTAATAGAGCATATGATGGTGCAGATTTTTCCTGCTATAGGTCAGTTATGGCAGCAGTTGTCAAAATAAGAGTCCTTCTTTTCCCCCAGGTCCACTCCCTTTTCCACTGTGAGGATGACATAATACAAAGAACTAAGTCAGGTCATACACAGAGGCCCCAAAAAGTATTTGGACCCTTGAGCTACACTAAAAAATTTATTTTGAATTTTATTTTGCATAGATAATAATCAATTTAACAGATGAAATAAAACAATTGTTCAATCCACTCATCCATCTATCTACTGTATCCATCCATCTACACCGATCAGCCAAAACATTTAATACCACCTGCCTAAAATCATGTAGCTAGCCTTCGCTACCCACACTCATCAATAAGCCTTGATCGTCGATGACCCTGTCGCCGGTTTACTGGTTGTCCTTCATTGGACCACTTTTGGTAGGTACTAACCACTACATACAGTGAACACCCCGCAAGACCTGCAGTTTTGGAGATGCTCTGACCCAGTCGTCTAGCCATCACAATTTGGCTCATCTCAAAGTCGCTCAGATCCTTACGCTTGCCGATTTTTCCTGCTTCTACCACATGCAATTCATGTAAAGACTGTTCACTTGCTGCTTAATATATCCCACCCCTTGACAGGTGCCATTGTAACACGATAATAAATGTTATTCACTTCACTTGTCAGTGGTTTTAATGTTGTGGCTTATCAGTCTGTCTGTCTTTCCGTCCATCCATTAACCTAACCATCCATCCACTGTATCTATCTATCTATCCATCCACCTATCCATTTATCCACTGTATCTATCCATCCAGCCAACCATCTTGTTAATTTTTTGTGTGTGCAAATGCTTTCGGGCCACGGTAGGCCATTTTTATAAAAAGCATCCTCTAAGTAACAATTAACTGAGAGCATAAGCAATATAAGCAATATGAGATACAAAAGCATAGAGGGAAGTGGAAGAAAATGAAATATTGTGAAACCATCAGGATGGAATTCTTAAGATGTCCTCATCCTCCTATTGCAGACAGGCTATGAAATTTCCATGTTTGATTCTCTGACAATTTCACACCTTGCATGAACTCCAAAGCACAGTTAATGTAGTCCTCAGCGACCTTCTGAAATACTTCATCTGTATAAAAAAATAAATAAAATAAAAAACACGAATTCAAGAAGTGAAACCTCTAAGTGTCTAATCATGTGTTACACATCTGTAGTGCTCAACAGAGCAGGTATGCTGAAGTAACACTTACCAACATTTTTTCCTGACTTGCTAGAGGTCTCAAAATGTTGTGCACCTATTTCTGCAAGATTTATTGCCATTATTGTACAGTTTTATGTAAAGACAGGAATATTTGTATATGGATTAAGACAAGAAGCTGAATATGTGCTTACCATCTGCAAAGTCTTGTACATCATGGTAGTCTACTTGCCGCACCCTTCGGTTTGCTTCAATAAGGTCAATCTTGGTACCACACAAAAATATCTTACAGTGCTAGGAATGAAACAATTAATGCATTAAGTTTGGTCTGATTTTTTATGTGTGTGTTTAGGTCCCAGTCACTCATTTTGACTGTGCTATAAATCATGATTCATCCATAAACTTGCACTTAAGTCTATACAAAATTTACAACATTTCTCCCAAATATAAATATTGTCATTTAGAACTTTTTTTTGCAGAAAATGACAACTGGTCAAAATAACAAAAGATATGCAGTTTTTTCAGACCTCAAATAATGCAAAGAAAACAAGTTCATGTTCATTTATAAACAACACAATAATAATGTTTAAACTTGAATGAGTTCAGAAACCAATATGTTTGGGGGGTGGGGGTTGTCCCTAATTTTCAATCACAGCTTTCATGAGTCTTGGCATGCTCTCTACCAGTCTCACGTTGCTGTCCTGGCGCACAAATTCATGCAGCTCAGCTTTGTGGCCATCCATCTTCTCTTGATCACATTCCAGAGGTATTCAGGTCTGGAGATTGGGCTAGCCATGACAAGGTCTAGATCTGGTGGTCCTCCATCCACACATTGATTGATCACTTACAAGTTTATCCTGGAAGAAAACTTACTTCCTTCTGCTTTGGCAATGTTCCCAAACTCTGAGGATTGTTTTTTTCCAGCAGGACAATTCTCTATGCCACACAGACAGGTCAATCAAGCTGTGGATCGAGGACCACTGGATCAAGACACCATCATGGCCAGCCCAATCTCCAGACCTGAACCCCATTGAAAACCTCTAGAATGTGATCAAGAGGAAGATTGAAGGCCACAAGCCATCAAACAAAGCCAAAGTGGCATACATTCACCCAAAAGCAATGTGAAAGACTGGTATAGATCATGCCAAGATGCCTGAAAGTTAAAACATTAGTATTGAGCAGTTTAAAAAATAAATATGAACATTCAAAGTCTGAAAACACTGCATCTTTCTAGTTATTTTGACCAGTTGCCATTTTTATTTATTTTTTTTCCAAATAAATGCTCTAAATGACAATGCTTTTATTTGGAATTTGGGAGAAATGTTGTCAGTACTTGATAGAATAAAACAAAAATATTCATTTTTACTCAAACACAGAGAAACTGATAACATTGCAATGATCTCTTAATCTTTTCCAGAGCTATATATACAGTTGAAGTCAGAAGTTTACATAAACTTTAGCCAAATACATTTAAACTCAGTTTTTCACAATTCCTGACATTTAATTGTATAAAACATTCCCTGTCTTAGGCTGGTTAGGATCACAATTTTATTTTAAGAATGAGAAATGTAGAATAATAGTAGAGAGAATAATGCTTTTATTCCTTTCATCACATTCCCAGTGGGTCAGAAGTTTACATACACTTTGTTAGGATTTGGTAGCATTGCCTTTAAATTGATTAACTTGGGTCAAACATTGTGGGTAGCCTTCCACAACCTTCTCACAATAAGTTGCGGGAATTTTGGCCCATTCCTCCAGTCAGAACTGGTGTAACTGAGTCAGGTTTGTAGGCCTCCTTGCTCACACATGCTTTTTTTTAGTTCTGCCCACAATTGAGTTCAGGGCTTTGTGATGGCCACTCCAACACCTTGACTTTGTTGTCCTTAAACCATTTTACCAGAACTTTGGTGGTACACTCTTTTCCCATGATGTCAAGCCTTAAAATACATCCACAGGTACACCTCTTAGCATCATTTTCTGGAATTTTCCAAGCTGCTTAAAGACACTGTTAACTTAGTGTATATAAACTTCTGACCCACTGGAATTGTGATTAAGTCAATTAAAAATGAAACAAGCTGTCTGTAATTGTTGGTAAAATGACTTGCGTCATGCATGTGTATGTAGAACACACACACACACACACACACACACACACACACACACACACACACACCCACCTTAAACTGACTGTTTGTTCAGGTGTTCATTGTAATGTTACAATTTTAATTTTTGTAATTGTTTTAATCATATAATTTTTGTTAAGGCTCTGAAATTACAACTAAACTTGACCTGAATCTATGTATCAATCTCCAAAAACACTGTCTTCTCAGGTGCAAAAAAAAATTAAAAAAGAAAATCACAAAATAATTCGACAAATTGATTTCCGCCTTCAATGTGTTCAAAGTGATCAAGGGCATGGTGTTCCAGTTAAACCCATTGCACGGGTT
This sequence comes from Xyrauchen texanus, assembly GCF_025860055.1. Classification (NCBI taxonomy): domain Eukaryota; kingdom Metazoa; phylum Chordata; class Actinopteri; order Cypriniformes; family Catostomidae; genus Xyrauchen; species Xyrauchen texanus. The sequence continues at coordinate 28,205,217 of NC_068309.1, read as the reverse complement.
CCGCCAGTAGTGGGCACTAGCGCTACATAAGCGATGACATACAGAGTCCATGAGACAGAGGTAAGTTAACGATGGAAGGGCATAACATTTTTAAGTAGAAAAGTGCCTAAACTCATTCTCTGGCTGCGCTGCATGTGAGGTTTGTTTAGGTGAGCTGACTGCCCTCTGCTGATATGGCTCATAAACACAAAGATACATGTACTTTTTTTTTTCATCCCCTTTTCTCCCAATTTGGAATGCCCAATTCCCACTACTTATTAGGTCCTCGTGATGCGTGGTTACTCACCTCAATCCTGGTGATGAAGGACAAGTCTCAGTTGCCTCCGCTTTCGAGACCGTCAATCCATTCATCTAATTACATGACTCGTTGTGCATGACACCGCGGAGACTCCGCATGTGGAGGCTCATTTTACACTTTGCGATCCACACACAATTTACCACGTGCTCCATTGAGTTTGAGAACCACTTATCGTGACCGAGGAGGTTACCCCATGTGACTCTACCCTCCCTAGCAACCGGTTGCTTAGGAGACCTGACTGGAGTCACTCAGCACGCCCTGGATTCGAACTTGTGACTCCATTGGTGGTAGTCAGCGTCAATACTCACTGAGCTACCCAGGCCCCCACATGCACTTCAAGCTTAAATTACTTCCATGGTAGGAAAATCGTAACTTTTATTACTAAATTTATGTATGGTTCAAAGGTCATAAATATCTGTATTATTTTAACACATTATTTTCATACAATAAATCTCAATAAATTACCATGTTAAATTGACAACCCTAGCATACATGTGTAAAATGTGTTAAATATACAGTATTTATGCAAGTATGCACCAATTGTGAATTTGCCAGAATGTTTTCTACACACATCAGTATACTACTACTTAGCAATAGAGACCCTTCATTGTTTTGTTAGAAATGTGGGCACATTTTACCTCTTCACATTTCTGAATCTCCTTCACCCAGAACCTGGCCCTTCCAAAACTGCTGCTGTCAGTCAAGTCTATTAGCAAATTTAAAGGACAGGCACACAGTTAAGATAAAACAAAAGACACTTAGGACACAATTCTTTCATCCAAGTACATAAACTGCGTAGAAGCACATGAAAATACGTATTAGCAATTTACTTGCTCAAAGTCACCTGACTGCTAGACTAGAGTAGGTAGAAGGCCTACAAACTGGACTTTGGATTTCTTTAGAATTTTTTTTTTAATTATTCAGTCAAATCATAAGCGAAAGGATTCCCACAACTTTTGACCAATGCATTTTCAGGTGTGTAGTTGTTCTTGTTTACTGGAGAAGAATTAAAAAAAATAATAAAAAAATAATATATATATATATATATATATATATATATATATATAGTTTTGACATTGCACTCAAAAAGCATAACTGAATTTATTTCTGTAGACTTTTCCGTTTCATTTAAAAGTTTAGATCAATTTCTATGACTCTTCCTGGCCTGGAAATTACAATCTTATTTAACATTTTCACGACTGATAACCATGTAGAGAGTAAATATACCATAGCACACAATGGCAGCACAGGCTCCTCTGTAATAGATTCTGCTCATGGCCTCGTAACGTTCAGATCCAGCAGTGTCCTGAAATGAAACAAAGTATGGTGTCACTAACAAATAGTCCATCTATCTATAACAAGCATATAAAAGAACCCTTAAGAACAACACTTACCCATATTCCCAGCGTAATCACCTTGTTACCGACACGGAGGGCTTTTGCAACAAATGCAGCCCCTATAGTCTTAAGACAAAAACATGACAATCGAATAAATACATAAACCTCAATCACATCACATCAGGTCATTTACATCAGGGCTTTCTATTGCAACACATACTTACATTTTGATATGGACCCACAAGAAACCGGTGGTGTACATATCTCTCCACTAGACTGGTCTTACCAACACTCTCCTTGCCAAGCAAGACCACTTTAGCATCCACTCGCATGGCAGTCATGATTAAATAGCTGTGTAGAAAAATACACCATAGAGAACATAAGGCAAAGTTTAATTGTGTAGATAACATCACTGTTTGGACATAGCTAGTTTTAACAGATTTGAAAAAAAGATAAATAATAAGTGATTCTCTTTTAGGCAAATACTAGGTTTACAAATCTAGATTTTGCTAATAATATATATTCCCACTGACTAAACAAAACAATGGCTAGATAAAACACACTTCTGTTTAGTTGTCTTAATCATTAATTTCACTTACCTGTGCTCTTGATGTATCTGATGTCCTGGTTTTGGAGTATTTAGAGTAACTTTACTAACAGATGAGTACTTTGAGTGGCTAAAAATTCGGTTAGCAATGAAAATGTAGTCCAATAGCTCACAATAATAAATAGATGCTCCCAATGCAAAAATACATATACTTAACATAAGTATTCACAATGCACTTTACACTGTGGATACGGTCATAAATAATAATCTTTAGCAGATTGTTCAATCCTTACTACCCTAAAACGATAGAAGAGAGCAGTTTAGCTTACAGCAACATCACTAAATCCAGCACAGCTAGTTTTTCCAAGCCATGTTTTCCCTGTACACGCGGAAAAACGTAAGTCAACAGCCTATCAGATGTTATATATACCCGCTGAAAGAGGAACTGTAGTGTAGAGTCAGCTGGAACACACTAGCGTGCGTTGTTTATATGTGTGTGTAGAGCAAGCTGTGACTTCAGAGGGAACCGTGCATGGCTGTGTTATAATCCTGGTGAGCTGCCTACGTAGACAACATTTTTCAGCATCATAGGTGCGTTGACTATCTAAACATGCTGCTGATTGGCTACTCAAATCGCGTCTATGATTGGTTGCTAGTCTGAGTTCCTCCATAGACATATAAATACTTATTTTATTTGGTATCAAAATCACACAATACAGAATGACAATAACAATGATTGCAAGAAAACAGTAAAGAAAATAACCATAATATTAATACAAAATATTAAAGTAAATAAAATAAATAAACAACAAAAATACAATACAAATTAAGAACTATATGCATAAGGGTATTAAAATCTATAGTCTTTTTTGCTTTGGTGTTCCTTACACCCTCCAATGCTTTAAGATACTGACAAAGCTCAAACTTAAATTGTACAAAACTAGGTGTACTTTTTAACCAACGAATAGACATAATACATGTCTGTGGTTTCCTCTGCTAGAGTGGCTGCGGTGATCCTGCACCGCCTCTGGTGGCTAAAAACGCTGTCTACATGTCTAGGAAGGCGGCTTACTAGTGTTTAGACACCCAGTGTCCTCAGAGGAGAAACTGAGCTCATGTGAAAATGGCGTCTCCGAAAACAGTGCCTAAAGATGCACAGGTAAATAACGCCACAGGAACATATTTACAACTGTAGAAATATTAGCGTGTGATTTTTATTTTACACAGTAGCGTGATTAAAGTGCAGCTACACATTTAAAAATATATATATAATCTATACTTCTTAGCATGCATGTTAGCGCGCTAACTGAGCCACTGTACTGCAATGGCTTTATATTTGAATTGGCGCGATTCGTGACCCATTGTGGTTTAAATTAGAGTTTTTTTTACTCAATTAAAGTTTTTTCATTTCGAGCATTTATATTTAATTGCAATAAAAATACAGTTTTACATGGACAGCACCAGATTATCGAGCTAATGGCAGAGTTTGTTACAGTGTATGTAATATTGCCTAAGTGTAATTTTGGTTTCTTCTTCGTTTTTTCTCCTTCTTTAATTAAAGGTAATGATGCAGATTCTTAAAGACATGGGAATCACTGAGTATGAGCCCAGAGTCATCAATCAAATGCTGGAGTTTACATACAGTAAGTCAGCATGTGTTAGTAAGAACTCACTTTAGTGCCAACAAAGTCTTGCAATTGATTTCTGTAGTAGTAACCTGTTCAATAGAAATGTTAGCCACTGTCAACCTGTCATTTTTTTAATAGGATATGTAACAACTATAATTGAAGATGCAAAAATATATTCCACCCATGCTAAAAAGTCCAGTGTGGATGCAGATGATATAAGGTTAGCAATTCAGTGTCGAGTGGATCAGTCCTTTACATCACCTCCACCTCGAGATGTAAGTCTCCCTTGATGTCTTTACTAAACATTAAACTTGTTTGTGATTGACTTAATTTGATCACATAGTTTAAGTCTCCCTTGATGTCTTTACTAAACATTAAACTTGTTTGTGATTGACTTAATTTGATCACATAGTTTAAGTCTCTCTTGATGTCTTTACTAAACATTAAACTTGTTTTAGATTGACTTAATTTGATCACATAGTTTAAGTCTCTCTTGATGTCTTTACTAAACATTAAACTTGTTTGTGATTGACTTAATTTGATCACATAGTTTAAGTCTCTCTTGATGTCTTTACTAAACATTAAACTTGTTTGTGATTGACTTAATTTGATCACATAGTTTAAGTCTCCCTTGATGTCTTTACTAAAGATTAAACTTGTTTTTGAGTGACTTCATTGATCACATAGTTGGTGCTTGATTTAATCAGTTGGTGGTTTGTCTGTCCTTTCAGTTTCTGTTGGAAATCTCGAGGCAGAAGAATTTAACCCCATTACCCCTTATTAAGCCATACACTGGTCCACGACTTCCACCAGACCGCTACTGTCTAACTGCACCCAACTACAGACTGAAGTCCTTGCAGAAAAAGGTATTGCTTTTTTTTTTTTTTTTTTTTTTTATAAATCTTATGACACATTATTACCATTTTTGAACCTCTGTATGATTTGTACTATGGTTCTGATGTCTAGGTGACTTCGTCTGCGGGCAGAATAACAGTGCCACGGTTGAGTGTGGGGGCAGTTTCCAGTAGGCCAAGCACTCCAACTTTCGGTCAGTTGGTCGAGCATGTCTTGTTTCTAAAATACATCTACCGAGCTCTCTTATTACAAGAGCTTTTAGTTGTTACTTTCATCCTTTTATGGATGAACAATGAAATAATCTACATACAGTTTTGAAACTCAATTGATATGATCATCGCTATGTTTTTCACAGGCACACCCTCCGTGCAGACGGTGGGGTCAAAAGTAGGGACACCTGTGTCACTGACAGGCCAGCGCTTCACTGTTCAGATTCCCTCTTCACAGGCTGCCTCTGTCAAATCAGGTAGGTACCAGTTTCCATCGTAGAATGGTTGATTATTAACTGATATATAATGCCTGTATGTCATTTAGATAAATATTTACAGTGTCAGAAGATGTATAATGAGCATGTGGAAGATGCTTGCTTTTAATTACTTTAAATTAAATGCCTACACACATCTGTGGGTAGATAAAGGATCTGTAAACTACCACAGGTGGAGCAGTTTAGTGCACACATAGGCTACACTAGACAATTAATTTATATTTTTTATTAGAGGTAGACTGATATATTGGTTTTACGATTAATCCGTGCCGATAGTTTGCTTTTGCTGTTATCTGCAAAGATCTATGCCAATATTTTCCGCTAGTTTTTATTTTTTTTTATTTCTCATCAATAAACTTCATCTGGTGAAATATTATTTATATACATATATATATATGTTAATTTTACTCAAACACCATATTAATTTATTTAATTATAAAGCTAAAATGTAATAATATATATTTTTTTAAATTGATGATTTGGACCAAATCATAAAGAAAAGCAGTCAATAAGGGCCCAACATAGATGGGAACTCCTTCAATACTGTTTAAAAAGCATCCAAGGGTGATACCTCAAGAAGTTGCTTGAGAAAATGTCAATAGTACAAGTCTGCAAATTCTAGGCAAAGACTACTTTGCTAATATATAACACAGTTTTGATATATTTTGGAATTTGTTAAGTCACAACATTATTCCCATAGTTCCATTTATGTTATTCCATAGTTGTGATGACTTTACTTTTATTCTAAAATGTGAAAAATAATTATAATAAAGAATGAGTAAGTGTTTCAAAATTTTGACCGGTTGTGTGTGTGTATATATCATTGGTTATTAACCTTTCCACTACCAACTTAGCTATAGGTATCTGCAAAATCCACTATCGGTCAACTTTTTATATATATATACACACAGGTCCTTCTCAAAAAATTAGCATATTGTGATAAAGTTCATTATTTTCCATAATGTAATGATAAAAATTAAACTTTCATATATTTTAGATTCATTGCACGCCAACTGAAATATTTCAGGTCTTTTATTGTTTTAATACTGATGATTTTGGCATACAGCTCATGAAAACCCCAAATTCCTATCTCAAAAAATTAGCATATTTCATCCGACCAATAAAAGAAGTGTTTTTAATACAAAAAAGTCAACCTTCAAATAATTATGTTCAGTTATGCACTCAATACTTGGTCGGGAATCCTTTTGCAGAAATGACTGCTTCAGTGCTGGCGTGGCATGGAGGCAATCAGCCTGTGGCACTGCTGAGGTGTTATGGAGGCCCAGGATGCTCCGATAGCGGCCTTAAGCTCATCCAGAGTGTTGGGTCTTGCGTCTCTCAACTTTCTCTTCACAATATCCCACAGATTCTCTATGGGGTTCAGGTCAGGAGAGTTGGCAGGCCAATTGAGCACAGTAATACCATGGTCAGTAAACCATTTACCAGTGGTTTTGGCACTGTGAGCAGGTGCCAGGTCGTGCTGAAAAATGAAATCTTCATCTCCATAAAGCTTTTCAGCAGATGGAAGCATGAAGTGCTCCAAAATCTCCTGATAGCTAGCTGCATTTACCCTGCCCTTGATAAAACACAGTGGACCAACACCAGCAGCTGACATGGCACCCCAGACCATCACTGACTGTGGGTACTTGACACAGCACTCTGGGAACAGCCTATTTGTTCAGAAATTTCTTTCTGTGTCTTACCCTCTTGCTTAAGGGTGTCAATGATGGCCTTCTGGACAGCAGTCAGGTCGGCAGTCTTACCCATGATTGCGGTTTTGAGTAATGAAACAGGCTGGGAGTTTTTAAAAGCCTCAGGAATCTTTTGCAGGTGTTTAGAGTTAATTAGTTGATTCAGATGATTAGGTTAATAGCTCGTTTAGAGATCCTTTTCATGATATGCTAATTTTTTGAGATAGGAATTTTGGGTTTTCATGAGCTGTATGCCAAAATCATCAGTATTAAAACAATAAAAGACCTGAAATATTTCAGTTGGTGTGTAATGAATCTAAAATATATGAAAGTTTAATTTTTATCATTACATTATGGAAAATAATGAACTTTATCACAATATGCTAATTTCTTGAGAAGGACCTGTGTATATATATATATATATATATATATATCCATCCCCTTTTCTCCCCAATTTGGAATGCCCAATTCACACTACTTGGTAGGTCCTTGTGGTGGCATGGTTACTCTCCTCAATCCGGGTGGCGGTGTACAAGTCTCAGTTGCCGCCGCTTCTGAGACAGTCAATCCACTCATCTTATCATGTGGCTCGTTGTGCCTGATACCGTGGAGGCTCATGCTACTCTCCGCGATCCATGCATAACTTCCCACGCGCCCCATTGACAGCGAGAACCGCTAATTTTGTCCACAAGGAGGTTACCCCATGCAACTCTACCCTCCCTAGCAACCGGGCCAGTTTGGGTGCTTAGGAGACCTGGCTGGAGTCACTCAGCACACCCTGGATTCAAACTCACGACTCCAGGGGTGGTAGTCAAGTGTCAATACTCGCTGAGCTACCCAGGCCCCCCTAATTTGAAATTCTTAAAAATGTTAATGTTAGGTATATCAAGACAAAATCTACATTCTAAGGAATAGGGGTGGGTGATCTGACCAAAACCTTTTATCACAATAAAAGTAATTTTTATATTTCATAATATCGTTATTTTTGTTTTCTTTTGGAAAATCAATAAAAGATTTTTATAAATTAAATAACTGTATTGTAATGCTAGGAATTGGATAATACTGTCTGTGAATTAAATACTTTATGAATGAAAACTAGTTCCTCTTATATAATTTTATCTTTTATTTTGAAATTGACAAAGTAACATTTTAAAAACCCACTGGAATTGGTTTTAAATCAACCTTGTCATAATGCTAAATTCCCCATTACCTTTCAATCTGTGTTGAATGATATTATTATTATCAGAATGAGCTTTATTGCCAAGTGTGCTTACATACAAGGAATATGTCTTGGTGACAGAAGCTTCCAGTGCACAAACAATACAACAAGACAGAGATAATACAAAATAGAATAGAAAATATAAGTATTAATAGAAATACGCAATAAGACACACACACGTGTGTGTATATATATATATATATATGTACAAATCAGTTATATACAGATGCAAGGAAATGTATGGCAGAAGAGGTATGGTATGTTAGATTAATATAAATGGACTAAGCTGTGCATTACAAATAGTAATAATAATTTTGAGCAATAATTATGCGCAAAGCGGTTTAGATGGGCAAGGAGGCAATACATCTAAAATAAATATATCGACTTCTTTTAAAAAGAATACAAATGGGCCGCTTTAATGCGGAAATCATCTTTTGGCTTTCATAATATGCTTTTGTGTGCATAGAATGGCATATGTCTAATTTTCTTGAAAAGTCTGTCAAAGTGATGGATAATGATTATTTGTAGGGTAACCTAAGGATAGACAAGTCTGTTTTTTTTTAAAGCATATGGTAAATGCTTATAGTATAATATGAGCTTACTTATCATTTAATTAATGAATTAATAATGATTTTGTTTGTTTTAATTCACAGCTACTCCAGCCACCCCCACAGTTCAGAATGTCCTAATCAACCCCTCCCTCATCGGCTCCAAGAACATCCTCATCACTACTAACATGGTCTCCCAGAATTCATCCAATGACTCAACCTCTCTCAAGAGGAAGCACGAAGATGAGGATGACTATGATGCTTTATGACCGGCTGTGCTTTACTAGTGTGGAAACAAGTGTAATTCTGTAAATAAGCCATCATTAGTTGTCAATCTACCCCTGTTTAGGTTATTACTCAATACTTTGTTGCCATTACAATTAATTGTTAATTTGTGTATGTAAAAAATAAATAAATTGATTAAAAGAAAAAATGGGTTTGAATGTTTTCATGTTTTGCAGCTTAGCATTTTAGATGATTTTACTTTGCTACATTCAAATGAATTTAATCACATTTAACCCATTGTATTTTTCTGTTACTTCTGCACATTTATCCAAATGTTATAACTTTTATTTCCTTCATTTATTGCATAATATTAGGTGTAAAATTAAATACCAGCAGAGGGAGCTGGTTAGACTGGGAAATATTCATACACCTTCAATCCGGGAGTGAATGGTCTATGGTTATAATATAAAATATTATATTTTATAGTTTGTTCAGGCATTTAGACATTCCTGTTGCATATCTTTGGCTTTTATTTGGCATTATGTCATGCATAATGTTTTATAGTATGTAGTCCTAAATTGTAAAGTGACTACATCAGTAACTTTTGTCTTTGTGTGATCTTGGACTTACACTGACACCTAGCGGCTTGGATGCAGCATCATTTAAAATCAGTCGTTTTCAGTTTCAGATGCAGTTGTAGAAATTCACTATTCACAGTCAGCCACGATTACTTTAATCAATGAGTGAAAGTGTCAAATAACAGGATGGTTATTGAGATTAAACGAGTAGTATTTGACTGGTCGTGTGATTCTAACATGGCAGCCCCCATGTGTGGACCCTCTAAAACAGCTTTTATAAGGTTACTGATATGACTGGAGTCTTCATTTTAATGTGAGTGCTCATGATTTCATACATATATTGCAAAATGAATGTCTTAATGAGTTCAACTTTTTTGAGGAAAAAATTACTGAGTGCACCTTGAAGATGAAAATAGTAAGAAGTATGCAAAGGGATTGAATGCAACCAAAGTCTAGTTCATGACAAATTGTCTTGACACAAAGCAAAAGTTTTGTATTTCAAGCTTGGGCTCTAATCTAGACGGAGAAACCAAGGGCTGTGAAAATAATTGCTTATTTACTTTTAGATGAGAAAATGAATGCTGTTACTCATTTCATTGATTTCATTGAATATGTTAACTTGCACAAACACATTTCATCAAGCGTTTGCTCTAGCTTGAACATGCATGTTTAATATAAGACGTTTTTAACTGAGCAGAAAGGATGGGGGATTTAAATAGGGGTAATAAATGCCTCCATCCAGACTTATGATTTTAACATTCTTTTTAGTTTTCCATGGTTAAGATTGAAGCATCTAAATGTCTTCTGGCTGCGTGAGTTGATAACTGTATGCTGTGTACTTTACAAGTCACAACTCTCACTACTTTTGCGTGTAAGGACCGATTACGTAAACGTCCAGAGCAGCTCTCTCATTGGCTGATGAGACTGTCTATCAAAGCTCCTTCGTCCAATAGACTCATTCCTCGCTCTTAAACTGTGGCGGCCATGTTGTATCCGCGGGGTATTGGAGAACCATCGCACGGAACGGAGTCTGTCTGGCCTCTGTCGGGAGTGTACCGGGGGGTTCTCGGGCTTGAACTCGTCTGGGTTTTACATCATTATAGATCTACACTCCTCGCTATGAGCCGTCCGTCCTCTGCGGGTGGTGCGGCCGGAGGACTCGGAGCTGGTAAAGCAGGAGGAAGTAAGCATGGAGGCTCCGGGGGAACGACCGCCTCTGCTGCCACCGCCGCAACCGCTGCTGCCGCCGCCGCCGTCGCCGTAGGGGTATCCGGCTCTGTCGCGGGTTCCGGTTCTGTCCCTACGGCCGCTGTAGCCCTTCCAGCCGCTCCCCTACCAGGACAATCAGCCGAACTAACAGCGCTGTTTGAGTGCCCGGTGTGTTTCGACTATGTGCTGCCTCCGATACTGCAGTGCCAGGCTGGGCATCTGGTGTGTAACCAGTGTCGCCAAAAGCTCAGCTGTTGCCCGACCTGTCGTGGCCCTCTGTCGCCGAGCATAAGGAATTTGGCCATGGAAAAAGTTGCATCCACTCTGCCGTTTCCGTGTAAGGTAAGAACGACCCCCCTCGTATGGCTGACAGGCTCCTCACACCGGGCTCTGTTCAGCCTTCATAACAAATCCAAAGTTGCCTGCAACATTGTTTCATTAAACATTCTATGATCACATACTTTGCAACTTTGTTTAATTCAGCATACTGTTAGTAACATTGTTTAATTTTGCACTATATGATGACACTGAACCATATTGTGTAACTGTAAAGCTCAGATGCCACAGGTGTGTTGCTTCTCCATCATTCATATTTTTCTGTCTCCTTCCCTCTTTAATGTTTAATATTAAGTAACCTTGTGTCATGTGATACAAACCTGGGTTAGGAACCATCCTCCTTATGATTTAAAGAAGTTTGATGACTTTATAAAATAGAAAAAAATCAAAAACTTGAGATCAGTATTCACCCAGCTTAGTCCATATTTTTGTTAAAGAGACTTTAACAAAAATGAAAATCTCTAATCATTTACTCACCCTCATGCCATCCCAGATGTGTATGCCTTTCTTTCTTTTACTTAACACAAAGATTTGTAGAAGAATATTTCAGCTCTGTAGGTCCATACAATATATGTAAATGGTGACCAAATCTTAGTTCCATAAATCACAAAAAAGTAATCTGTAAGATTCTAGTGGTTTAATCCATGTCTTCTGAAGCCATCTAAGTGGGTTTGGTTTAGAACAGACCAAAATGTAACTCCTTTTTTACTGTAAATCTTGCCATTGCAGTCTCTAGGCACAATCATGATTTAAAGCTTGATTACACTTCCTAGTGCTAGACGTATGCACAGAGCGCTAGATGACGTTAATAAGTGTAATCAAGATTTATATCATGATCGCCAAGGAGACTGTAGATGTCAAGATTAATAGTGCAAAAGGAGTACTTTATTGGTCTTTTGTCAGCCAAAACGGCTTGGATCACTTCAGAAGACATTGATTAAAACCACTGGAGTCTTAATGATTGGTTGAGCTATTGTTGCTGTGTCCGACTGGTCGGGACACTCAAACATACATCGCAATGTTTTATAGTGCTTCTCTTTGGTTGTTCTATGTCCTTTTTACACTTTTTGGACCGTTTGAGCTTTAAGTTTTTTCTGTGTCCTGAATCCATCATGATTGCATCATCAGTACATTAAAGTTGTATTCTCCATGTTATCGCTGGCCTGTGAAAGTTGATCACTACTCTTGTTCCCTGGGGTAATGTTTCCTCCTCACATTGGCTGTAATCAGGACATGGTGACTGGTACGTGATGTAGTGCAGTCTCTAGAGGGTGAGTTTTTAAATAATACCAGCCGTGAGTAAAGGATAGTTGCCCTTTACTTTTGTAGTGAAAGCAAAACTGGATCTGCTGTCGTTTTGGGAAAGGACTTTGTCAGCTAGTTATTCATCTTTCTGTACCTACAACATTAAGTATATAATTGCCCTCACCTCAGTTTTCTAGCTGAGGGATGTAGTGAAAATGAGCAAGAGTTTTGGAATAATTCTGAAAAAGTGATCGCCATAGTTCTTCACACGTCAGGTTTCTCAGAGTGGATGTTCTACACGAAAGAAATCTTTCAATGAAAACCACTTCTCCCCTTCAAGATGCTTTGAGAGGCACTTGACTTGACTTTGAGAATGTCTGTGTGGTTAATAATATTGACCGCTAAAGAAATAGTATTTCTGGTGCCTACTAGTGATATACCACCTGAATATTGATTGTATAAGGTTGTTATAACAAAACATTGCAATATTAATTGTTAGCTGCTTGAATCAAGTGGGCAAGCCTAAAAATAGTAACAATTAAGTGTTATAACGAACCATCTACAAACTAATGACAAACCAATTATTTTGAAGGCAGAGCTAGGCTCAGAAAATGTATGAACATTCTTGGTCTTATTGTATACAATTTATTCCAAATAAAGATAATGTTTGCCTCTTGGATTTTAATCAAAGTGTTATAACTTGCTTCTTGGTACATGACACACATCCTTCTTACCTTTTCAACACTTCTCAATTTTTCAACTCCATTCTGGTGCGAAACGCCCACTTTTCAGGATCCAATCATTTCCTGATGGATCAAATCAAGTCCCTCCCCACATTTTTGTGCAATTTGCTAGTTGAATGCCCCATTTCACTTTAGAAATAAATCAGTTTATGGGAAGTAAAATATGTTTACTTTACATTTAGGCTTTATTCATTTAGCGAAGTGAACTTATATGAACACCGTCCTCTTCACATTATCCTTTCTTCAGCTTTGTACATGGAATTCTTCTAAACGATCACAAGTTGTTATGTAACGTGACGCATCCATGACGATTCTCCTTAAGATGTGTCAGCTGATCAACACTGAACTAGAATGGCTTTACCGGGCCTAAGCGAAAGTGTTGGCACTTTATGCAAAACACAATGTCATGAATTTGGTCCCCTTCTTGGTGGACTTACCCTGCATATACCACACGTCTGGACACAAGACTGTTGGCATAACTAGATTTTTATATTTGGAAGAAAATGTGAGTAGCTTACTTGTGCAAAACTCGCCAACACAATTGCTAAGGCATTCTGAGTGGTTGCTAGCACATTATGCAATTGCTAGGTGGTTGCTAGGATGTTGTGGATGGTTATTAGGTGGTTAATTACTGGCACAGTTCAAAACCACCCTTTAGTCTCTGTTAGCCCTTTTCCACCGAAATTACTATTGGTTCTCGTGCCGAGCCTGTGCTTCACTGGTTCACGGCCGGGGCAATCTGGAGCCTATCATTAACCGGCCCTGCTTTTCCACTGACCTGAGAACCAATATAATTATAATTAATATAATAAAAAGTTTATACAGAATTGTGGCATGGGGGCGTGGTCATGTGTGGTAAGGCTCATCACCTGGGTTGTGATTACTCTTAACACCTGTCCCTCGTGGCGGAGGGAGACCTGATAAGGCACGCCAGAGCGTCAGTGTGGGAGAACCAGCAGAGAAAGACACTGAGTGTACAGCAGTGGTGTGCCTTATCAGGTCTCCCTCCGCCATCACTATAATGAGAGACAGGCGTTGAGTAATCATAACCCCAGTGACGAGCCTTAACGCTCTCACTGACGGAGACAGACACATGACCCATGCCAGCATTCTGTATAAACTTTTTATTATATTAATTATGTTGGCTAATAATAGTAATAACAGCAGCAATAAGTGCATATAGCCATACAGCTGCAGGTGTCACTGATTAGTTTTAGGTTGTAACATAAACATTTTCGCTCTAAAATATGTTAAAGGGCACCTATTATGGCATTTAAAATGTCCCCAACAACAGTTTTACATGCATGCAATGACAAAAAACACGTTTGTTGTCTTATAATATGCATTTATGTTTACCTGATTTGCTCACCGACTCCCAAATGATTCGTTCAACGACTCATTTTTCCAAACCCCTCCTTTGCGTGACGCTAATCTGCGGTGATTGGTCAGATGACCCAGTCAGTTGTGATTGGTATACTCTGTGCAGAGATTGTCAGAAACGGAACGCCCATCACCGCTTTGTAGTAAAAAATCAAAATCAGAGAAGGAATTTGAGTTGATTTATGTTAGCGATCATAGCCCAAAGTTCGGTGGTAAACACCCAATCAGTTATTGTTTGCGTTAGCCCAACGCATAAACATATTGATAAAGCACTGCATTACTACAAGTTATTGCTCTATTCTTTATGACAACTCCAATAACATCGACAAACATTTCACATATTTCAAAAAAATTGACATTGGAGACCTAGAAGCTGCGCTTAGCGTAACTTACACAACACACAAATACTTATTAAGCATGCTAAAAAACACATAAAAGCAACAATTATTAATAATACTTACAGGTTGTGATTCAGAGGAGGAAGCTGATCCAAATAAACTTAGTACTGAACCTTCCTTCAGTATCAACCGTCTCGCGAATCCACACTTGAAAGCATTCATGTTCGTAAAACAATCCTCATTAAAATGACGCGAACACAGCACAAGGTTCGGGCTATACTTGTGTGGTATAGTAGTAAATATAAACTCTAGCCACTGATTCTTCACATGCTCGTCCCTGGGCAGTGAAAAAAAAAGGTCGCTTTTGATATGCACTTCAGAACACAGCGTCTTGTTGTCGACATGATGTTTTCAAGTTTTCCCTGGTGTCTGCGCGCGCCATGACTGGGCGCGGCCAATTTGATAAGTCTTGACGTCACAACGAAAAGGAAAATGACTCATTGGAAAAATGATTCATTACATTGACTCAGAGACGACTCCTACTTTTGAGAGACAATACCGTTTTTTTACGGTGAACTTTCATATATAAAACTTTGCAGGATGTTTTTGTTCACTTAAATCTATGCTACACACTACATGAAAGGTAATTTTCAAAATTCCATAATAGGTGCCCTTTAAAGTTCACAGTTAACTCACAAAAAAGGTCATTCACAAACATACTTGAGTTGAACCTCTAAAGCAGGAACTGCTCTTTGACATTCTAAAAATGATTGATTTGGGTTATAAGAAACACACGCTTCAGGAGAAGTGGAAAAGGAAATGGAAGACTTGGAACTCTGCTGTAGTGTCTCCTTGGATGCCTTCATAGCGCACCTCATGTAGGATGTCCGTTTGGAGTACAGCCCAGAGAGTCTGGCAGGAAGAGCACAGTTCCTCAGATCTGCTCTCTTTACACTAGGCTCTGGCAGCGGGCGGCTTTGTCCGGCTGCCATACGTAACCAGATTACATCGTTACACTTAGTCCCCTCGGGCTGGGACATTTTTTTTATTTTTTATATAAATTATTTTATTATTATTTTCTTTTTTAGCTGGTTCGTGAGGGCACAAGCTGCTGGCACGATGACTAGAGATTGGTGTAAGCGAATTAAAGGTTATTAATGATGCTAGCTGTGTTATTATTGTTAATGAAAACCAAACAAAAACTAATAAAAAGTATTTTGTGTATCTGGAATAAAATAAAATCTAATATAACTGAAAAAAACTTCTACAATTAATTTCAATACATGTGCCGATTAATAAAATCAATGAATGGGGTTTCAATATTTAATGCAAAAGCCCCCAAAAAAAAAGCTTATTTAGAATATAATAATTATAAATATAATATAGATATAACTTAAGCATTGCAAACAAATGACATCATATACATACACTTTCTACAGACTTTATTAGGAACACCTGGACACCTACAACCATCAGAATGGGGAACATTTTTATCTCAGTGAATTGGACTGTGGCATGATTGTTGGTGTCAGACGGGCTGGTTTGCGTATTTCTGTAACCGCTGATCTCCTGGAATTTTCACACAAAACAGTCTCTAGAGTTTATTCAGAATGATGCCAAAAATAAAAAAGAATCCAGTGAGCGGCAGTTCTGTGGATGGAAACACCTTGTTGTTGAGAGAGGTCAACGGAGAATGGCCAGAGTGTTTCGAGCTGACAGAAAGGCTACTGTAACTCCGATAACTGCTCTGTACAATTGTAGTGAGAAGAATAGCATCTCAGAAGACACAACACGTCAAACCTTGAGGCAGTCTTCAACAGCAGAAGACCACGTCAGGCACTTTGTTAGGAGGATCTATTAGGTTACTGATAAGTGCTCCATGAGTTTATACTTTGGCAACAGTGAAGTAAAACATTTAGACAAAATTTATTTTATTTTATTTCCATATCATTAAACATATTGACCTACTTACCTCTGCTCTTTTAATTGTTGGTTTATGTATTTGTCCATTAAAAGGAGGGAGTCTTTTGGAAAGTCTCACTTTAGTTACGTCGCTTCTCGCTACTTTTCAATGCCTCTTGTTATAAATGCTGTGTTTTTAGGTTGCTGTGTCAAGTTAAAGGTAGTTTGAAACTTTAAAAACTGTCTTGAGATGCATGCATTCTGTTGTGGTCAGTCCAGCTGTCATTGAGCGCAAGAGCTGTGGAAGGCTCTGCTGCCTGGACGCTGGTTTGACGAGGCAGGTTGTCTGTACTACTGGAGTGCTGGCTACCCCCTACTGAATCAAGGTGGCACATCAAGTTTGAATTGCTCCGATGGTCAGGGGCGTGATTACTGTAATTGCATTAATGTTTTTTAACATGTTATTTTATATACAAGTAATTGCACAATATTAATGCAGTAAATCTACAGCCCTAATAATAAAATTAGATTGACCTTGAATTTTTTATTTTTAAAACCGTATAGTAAACATTTTAAACAGATCTCATGTTCATTAAAATTGAAAATAGTTACTAAATAGATTTAATAGCGATAAAATTAGATGGCCAATTAAGACGTTTTTATCCATATTTTACAGTAAGTACAGGATAATCAGGGTTTGGGAGTAACAGAATACATGTAACTGATTACGTATTTAAAACACAAAATATTAGTAACCATATTCCACTACAGTTTACAATTTAAACAGTTGGTTATCAGAATAAATTTGCATTCAGAAAGTATTTTGATTATTAAAGAGATTACTTTGCATTTTATTATTTATTTAGGATTTATTTATTATTTGTTTAATGTAGGTTTATGCTAATATGCCTTTTACATGTATCTGTTATTGGGCATGATTTTATTTATATATATAATATATTTATTTCTATCAAGAAAATCATCATGGATCATAATTGAGTTTTCTGTATGTCATTTGATATTAGGGCAATGATGCACAGCAAAAATCTTCTTGATGAGAATATTTGTGTTTTCCTGTTAAAAATATTTGAAAATCATCTAAACAAGATAAATGTGCTTTTGTCTTGTTTTAGAAGCAACACAGCATAAGATACTTGGGCTGTATTTTTACAGTATTTTAAAAATATATATTTTTAATATGTCACTGTACTGGCTGAGTTTCTTTACTTGTTATTAACTTAGTCAAAACAAGTACAAATAAATCTCAGTGCTGAAGTAATCCAAAGTATTTAGATTATGTTACTGATTTTGAGTATTTTAACAGAATATGTTACAAATAAAAATTTTCAGCAAGTATTTTGTAATCTGTAGTGGGATACATTTTATAAGTAACCCTCTCAACCCTGGAGATAATGTACATTTCAGTCATGTTATAGCAAAATAAACCCCTGAGAGGGTGATCAGATGATTGTAGTGGACTTGTATCACACTGAAGGGTTGTACTTTGCGATAACAACCGGCTAAGTGTACAGTATCTTCCTTATTACTTGGCTACAAATAAAAAAATAAATGGACATAAAATACTGATTTGAGGTGAAATTATGTAATCATATGAGAAGAAAGAAATTGCTTTATAGCCGATTTCCAGCAAGTTCTGTTGATGTTTATCTTGTGAAAATGACCATCTGACTCCTCATTATCCACCTTGTTTCAAGACAACTTGCCAAATAAATAAATTAATTGACATATTGATTTGTGTTGAAATGTTATTATGTGAAAATAAATAAATTGTTAAACTGCTGATTTGCACCGCCGGTTTGCATTGAAGTTCCGGTTGTGTTTATTCTGTAAATAATGACTGACTGCTCAATATCCATCTTCTTACTAGACTACTTGCCAAATAAATAAATGAGCTTGAAATATCGATACAAGTTGAAATTATATTATTAGCTTACTTGTATAAAATAGCACAGTGATTGGAGAAGTAGAAAAGATGACTCAGAACACATGTATGTCTGCTATCCCTTTTATGTCTTGTGTCTCTTATTAAGAAATTATTCTAGACTGCTAGATGGTGCCATTGGCCAATCCGAATAGAATATTCCAGAGAGCAGTGTAATAAATTATATAAATTAATTCATTAATTTTGGCAGCCCTTAAATACTAAAATAAAATTAAAGCTTTGTGCACCATCAGTGTATGTACTGCATTTGATTAAGTACTTTATGTATGCAGATGAGTATTATAAATACATTCCCAGACATGCGTTATACAGGAATGTGGGCATTGTCCTATTACCTGAATAGACAATGTAGTAACAACACTGGTTATTCTGGTTTTGTTATTAAGTACAATATAACCACAAGGAACAACTTATTTGGTACACAGTATATAGCACGTGTACATACAGTGTAGAGAAGTGTACATACACTTAGGTTGAAGTCATGTTAAACAAATGTTTTAACCACTGCACAGATTTCATGTTTGCAGACTATAGTTTTGGCAAGTCATTTAGGACATCTACTTTCTGCATGACATGAGTGAGTTTTTTTTTTTTTTTTCAACAATTGTTTACAGACAGATTGTTTCACTTTTAATTAACTCACAATTCCAGTTGGTTTGAAGTTTACATTCACTAAGTTAACTGTACCTTTAAGCAGCTTAGAAAATTCCAGAAAATTATGTCAAGCCTTTAGGCAATTAGCCAATTAGCTTCTGATAGGCTGACTAGCTAATTGGAGTCAATTGGAAGTGTACCTGTGGATGTATTTTAAGGCTTAGCTTCAAACTCATTGCCTCTTTGTTTGACATTATGGGAAAATCAAAATAAATAATCCAAACAATTGTGGACCTCCACAAGTCTGGTTCATCCTTGGAGCAATTTCCAAACACCTGAAGATACCACGTTCATCTGTAAAAACAACAGCACGCAAGTATAAACACCATGGGACCACACAGCCATCACACATTCTGTCTCCTAAAGATGAATGTTGTTTGGTACGAAAAGTGCAAATAAATCCAAAAACAGCAAATGTAGTTTGGTACGAAAACAGCAAATTACCTTGTGAAGATGCTGGAGGAAACGGGTAGACGAGTATCTATATCCACAGTAAAACGAGTCCTACATTGACAACCTGAAATGCTGCTCTGCAAGGAAAAAGCCAGTGTTCCAAAACCGCCATAAATGCCAGACTACATTTTGCAAGTACAAATGGGGACAAAGGTCTTACTTTTTGGAGAATTTCACAGACCACATCTCAAAGCCCGCAAGATCATGTAGATTTACACTCTACAATATAAGGAAGATAAGACTCTTCCGCTCTGAACATGCCATACAACTGCTTGTTCAGTCACTTGTCATGACTAGACTGGACTACTGTAACTCTGACTCAGCTATACCAGTTCTGTCTGGAGGAATGGGCCAAAATTCCAGCAACTTATAGTGAGAAGCTTGTGGAATGATTCCCAAGTTAAACAATTTTAAGGCAGAAGGTACCACATCATCTGTACAAGCAAAAGTACAAAAGTATTAACCCCATGGAACCATGCAGCCATCAAACCCCTCGGGAAGGAGACTGATTCTGTCTCCTAGAGATGAATGTAGTTTGGTGCGAATTTAAAGGCAATGCTAACAAATACTAACAAAATGTATATAAACTTCTGATCCACTGGGAATGTGATGAAAGAAATTAAAGCTGAGATAAATAATTCTCTTTACTATTATTCTGACATTTCAGTTGGGGGGCTGAAGCACATAACTGTTAATCAGAAGGTCACTGGTTCGATCCCCACAGCCACCACAATTTTAGCAAGGCACTTAACTCCAGGTTGCTCCGGGGGGATTGTCCCTGTAATAAATATAAATACTTGCAGCCACCCGAGTCACGGATTTACTGCTGTGAATATGACATCTTTTCAGTGACCGTGGGATTATGGTATAGTAAAGTGTCTTGCCTTAAATGGTAAGTAATTTCCCGCCTTCTGTTTTTACTGAGGATTCGGACATAAGCTTTTGGCATACTATATAGTGGGGAAGTAAGCATATTTGTATGTAGGGCAAATATACTGAAAGTAAAAAAAATACTGGTAAAAAATAAAGCTACACTAAAATAAAATACATTTACATTTATTCGTTTGGCAGACGCTTTTATCCAAAGCTACTTACAAAAGATGAAAACATAAGCAAATCATCTTAAGGAGACAGTGGTATGAAAATTGCCATACTACAAAGTTTCACTAGCATCAGATTAAAATGCAAAAAAATTTGTAAAAGTTTTTAATGACTGGTTAAGTGCTCAAGGAAAAGATGTGTTATAAGTCGTTTTTTTTAAGACAGAGAGCGAGTCAGCTTCACGGATGGAGTTGGGAAGGTCATTCAACCAACGTGGTATGATGAAACTGAAAGTCCGGGAAAGTATTTTGGTGCCACTTTGTGTTGGTACAACAAGGCGACGTTCCTTAGCTGACCGAATGCTTCTAGTTGGTGCGTAGCTCTGGTGTGCTGGAGCCTACCCAGCGACTGTTCTGTATGCCAGCATCAGAGACTTCAATTTTTTACGTGCATCAACCAGCAGCCAGTGGAGAGAGAGACAAAGAGTTAACATGCACTCTCCCTTTGGTTTATTAAAGACCAGATGTGCTTCTGCATTCTGGATCATTTGCAGAGGTCTAATTCCACATGCAGGGAGGCCTGCAATGAGAGAGTTACAGTAGTCCAGTCTAGTCATGACAAGTGACTGAACAAGCAGTTGTATGGCATGTTCAGAGCGGAAGAGTCTTATCTTCCTTATATTGTAGAGTGTAAATCTACATGATCTTGCGGGCTTTGAGATGTGGTCTGTGAAATTGAACTTGTTATCGATGGTTACCCCTAGATTTCTGACCGTTTTGGAAGGCGTTACTGTAGTTGTACCCAGCTGCACGGTGATGATGTGCTCAACAGCAGGGTTAGCTGGAAAGACAAGGAGTTCGGTCTTGGCTGGGTTGAGTTGCAGGTGGTGTTCCTTCATCCAGGCCGAGATGTCTGCCTGGCAGGCAGCGATTCGAGCAGTCGTGTGTGTGTGTGTGTGTGTGTGTGTGTGTGTGTGTGTACACAAGTATATACATTATCTCACAAAAGTGAGTACACCCCTCACATTTTTGGAAATATTTGATTATACCTTTTCATGTGACAACACTGCTGAAATGACACTTTGCTACAATGTAAAGTAGTGAGTGTACAGCTTGTATAACAGTGTAAATTTGCTGTCCCCTCAAAATAACTGTACACACAGCCATTAATGTCTAAACTGCTGGCAATAAAAGTGAGTACAACCCTAAGTGAAAATGTCC
The DNA here is from genome assembly GCF_025860055.1 of Xyrauchen texanus. Taxonomy (NCBI): domain Eukaryota; kingdom Metazoa; phylum Chordata; class Actinopteri; order Cypriniformes; family Catostomidae; genus Xyrauchen; species Xyrauchen texanus. Next base: position 28,183,323 of record NC_068309.1, on the reverse strand, counting down.
AAATTGGGCCCAATTAGCCATTTTCCCTCCTCGGTGTCATGTGACTCGTTAGTGTTACAAGGTCTCAGGTGTGAATGGGGAGCAGGTGTTTTAAATTTGGTGTCCGCTCTCACACTCCCTCATACTGGTCACTGGAAGTTCAACATGGCACCTCATGGCAAAGAACTCCTGAGGATCTGAAAAAAAGAACTGTTGCTCTACATAAAGATGGCCTAGGCTATAAGAAGATTGCCAAGACCCTGACACTGAGCTGCAGCACGGTGGCCAAGACCATACAGCGGTTTAACAGGACAGGTTCCACTCAGAACAGGCCTCGCCATGGTCGACCAAAGAAGTTGAGTGCACATGCTCAGCGTCATATCCAGAGGTTGTCTTTGGGGAAATGAACGTATGAGTGCTGCCAGCATTGCTGCAGAGGTTGAAGGGGTGGGGGGGGGGTCAGCCTGTCAGTGCTCAGACCATATGCCGCACACTGCATCAAATTGGTCTGCATGGCTGTCGTCCCAGAAGGAAGCCTCTTCTAAGATGATGTACAAGAAAGCCCGCAAGCAGTTTGCTGAAGACAAGCAGACTAAGGACGTGGATTACTGGAACCATGTCCCATGGTCTGATGAGACCAAGATAAACTTATTTGGTTCAGATGGTGTCAAGCGTGTGTGGTGGCAACCAGGTGAGGAGTACAAAGACAAGTGTGTCTTGCCTACAGTCAAGCATGGTGGTGGGAGTGTCATGGTCTGGGGCTGCTGGCGCTGGGGAGCTACAGTTCATTGAGGGAACCATGAATGCCAACATGTACTGTGACATACTGAAGCAGAGCATGATCCCCTCCCTTCGGAGACTGGGACGCAGGGCAGTATTCCAGCATGATAACGACCCCAAACACACCTCCAAGACGACCACTGCCTTGCTAAAGAAGCTGAGGGTGAAGTTGATGGACTGGCCAAGCATGTCTCCAGACCTAAACCCTATTGAGCATCTGTGGAGCATCCTCAAACGGAAGGTGGAGGAGCACAAGGTCTCTAACATCCACCAGCTCCGTGATATTGTCATGGAGGAGTGGAAGAGGACTCCAGTGGCAACCTGTGAAGCTCTGGTGAACTCCCAAAAAAAAAAAAAAAAAAAAAAGTAATTTCATATTACTATTGTAATACTATAGTGTTTTTTAAATCAAGTTTCTTGGGATAACTTATTAATACCATGAAACATTTTTATGAAAATGGTTTTTACATCTAATACCATTATAGTACCCTGGTGGCCCACAGTACTTTCTTGTAAGGGTAAGTTTTTTTTTTTTTTTTTTTTATGCATAGAGCTTAAACTAACAGACATTTCAGTCTACATGCTGCTTCAGTTGAATATATATATATATATATATATATATATATATATATATATATATATATATATATATATATATATATATATATATATATAACAATATTCTCAAGTATACACACATAAGCATACAGCTTTTCACAGAACACACACTTACTCACAAATATAACATTCACATTTTTATATGAATCAAAAATATAAGCTCTCAGTGCTCGCAATGTCAATTAAATGTTTTTATGATGACACCATTAATTAGAAATCGGCAACGTTTTCACACATGAGCTGCACTGAGAGGTGAATCAAAAGCCCATTTTAACACAGCCACCTCCTTTGTTATATCTGCTGTCCCTTCATCATATCACTGGAGGAATGAATGTGAGCAGCCCGTAATTAATTTTACAGATGAATTGCTCACAGGGTGAGACTCTTGCCCCTTTGCAGCTCTAAGCTCAAGATGCTTGCGTGCGTGCAAGTGTTCGCAGGTAGTAGTGAGACAGGACATGGTCAGCCTATTGGCATATGAACTTCAGAGTGCAAGGTTGTCTATTTGAATGCACTGGATGACAAATAAAAGACTGACTTGTATCTCTGAAGGTCTGAGGGATAAAGAATTATCCAACTGGAGTGTTGAGGTTAATGCAGGGTGCTTTTAATGGCATTTGTGCATTCATAAAAGATAATGTAGGGCATGGTCATCTTTACGCCTCTCAGTTCAAGGTTCCATTTGGTCGATAAAGGGCAATTCTTTGTCGCTGTATTATGCACCATAATTCTTTCAGATCTTCTGCAAAGTATGTTCACACATGTTGATAAAATAGCTGAATCTGCTGATTGGAACACACCTTGCATCATGTTGTGCCTAACACCCCTTAAGTCTTTCCTCATCTTGACTTGTTTGGAACACAGCTCACTCTGTATTTTCACATTACTCCATGTTTGAATACAATAAATGTAAAAATAAAATACAGTTTAACATAATGGAAGCACTGATAGCCACACGAATAGGTCTACCGTGGTATAAATGCTATAGGAAAATCTGTACCGAATTACACTTCTCTTCATGCACATCATGTGGCATGTACCACCATTTTTTAGAGTGTATAGGCCTTAAAGGAATAGTTCACCCAGAAACAGAACTTATAAGTTATTTTGTAGCATGTTTTGTAACCGACTGCACTGTTCCAGTCATTACTTATCCCACATCATTAAGAAATCCAAAGTATTTGCACATTCCACTAAGCACGGTAGTTTAAATTTGCTGTGCAGCCCTTTTAATATAAGAACAAAATTGCTTTTCATCACGCGCTGAGCAATATCATCCTCAGCTCTGCAAAAATTCAATTTTCTTATACACTGGACTGCATTGCACCCAAAGCTCCTTCCTGCTTCATCTCTCGCTACAGCTGAGGGAGCTTATGGAAAACATTATTGACCTCCAGTGCCTTGTCAGCTGCGTTGTCTATCCGCCTGGTGGGCGCATTGATGCGTCACTCTTTGGGTCTCTTGCACGTTAACTCTGATGATGGACGTAGTGGTCCTCAACCACATTCAGTCATGTCTGCCTCCATGCTAGGCCTGTTTAATGGAGTGACATCTGCCTAGCATAAAACTCTGAATGAGTCCTGTCGCAATTATAACTGTCTGATCGTGGTTATTTGAGACCACCGTGATTATTGGGCATTCAAATTCCGATCACATTTTAATACATTTTAAGCTAATATACTGTATAAATGCCATGAACGGCAAGGCATGTTTGTGTCATTTCAGTTGAACCCCGTGTCCGAGCATCTCTGAGCCGCATGGCAAAGGTCATACAGCTGCTGTCAGCAGAGGCTCGTGCCAAACTCCTGCGAAAGTATAAACGAACAAGTGAAAAAAAAATTCTTGAATACTGAACACAAAGCGCTGCAGTTCCACTTTAAACTATTGTGTAATAACAAATCTTCCTGGTTCATACATGCTGTGTTAATGACATGCAGTGACAAAGAGAAGACGCACACTTATTTCTGTGGAGTGATAACATGATTCTCAAGTTTTTAAAGCCTTAAAAGGAAATTATAATTTATTCCTATTTTATTATTTGATTTAAATTTTTGAAGTTAAATATGTAAAAATTACTTCTTTAGGTGAATGAAGCACACATGCAGAAAAAGCATATATTCAAAAATATGACAATTAATCTTGAAAACCCTTAATGAGAAAATATATCATCACAGACCTAAAACAGACAATGAATAGTTATAATCACAATTATTTGTTTGGCAATTAATCATCAGCCAAATTTTATAATTGTGACCTCCCTAAATCTGACCAAAGGACTCAACCTTCCAGTGGCTCTCCACAGCTCACTGGCCACTAGGATGATAGCCTGCTGTGCACTTTGAATGGGGAGCTGTGTTACAATGATCCACATATTAATCAATTAAGCAATAAGTCATTCAAAGCAATTAAAAATGAATGGTGTAATTGAGCTGTCTGTGAATTTTGGGCACTTAAATGCAGTTTAATATTTTGATAGAAATTTGTGCCATTTGGTAAATGGTTTCAATAGTTTTTTGATCACAAAGAAAGCTTCTGGTTTAAAGGAATAGTTCACCCAAAAATTACAATTCTCTAATCATTTACTTACCCTCATGCTATCCCAGATGTGTTTGACTTTCTTCTGCAAAACACAAATTAAGACACTCCAGAAAGCACTATTGTGGTTAAATATGTCTTCAGAAGTGATATCATTGGTGTGGGTGAGAAACAGATCAATATTTAAGTACATTATTGCTAGAAAGGCGTATGCATGAAGAATGTGAATCACCAAAAACACCAGAAGAATGTGAAAGTTAAAGTGGTGATTGACTGAGCATGGTGAGTGTTTGGAATGCCAAATTCTGTTGGGTCTGTGAAACACAAAAAGTAGAATTTTATGGTGCTCAAAAATGGTGAGGGGGGGGGGATAAAAAACATGTCTTTAAATATATAAAGTCTTCTAAAGTCAAACGATAGCTTTATCTGCTGAAAACGGAAATGTGTGCCGTTATTCACTGAAAATCTAAGCCTCTGCTGCAGCTTTCAAATGTAATTTTCATCTATTCAAACTGGTGTGCTTGCCTTCATTTATGAAAAGCACAAGAACCAATGCATTGATGCTAATTGCGGATGTAAATACGATTTCGGAGCTTTGGCAGAGCGAAAAACTTTCAGTGATTAACGACTTGAATTGCATACTGTTCGTCTATCGAAGCTATCGTATGGTTTCAGAAGACTTGGAATATAGCACTTAAGTCATATGGACTATTTTTATAATTAATTAATCAGTAAAAATACCAATTAATCAGTGCCAATAGCTGCTTTTTGGTACTCTCGGTTATCTGCTAAATCTATGCTCTTTTCGTTTCTACAGTATAACAACAGCCTCTAGAAGTGAAATAAAAAGAATCACTGACAACTGGTGGGGATTTTGCTGAATTGAAATCTTTCATCATTCACAATATTCATACATATTTCTATCTATATAATGCTATAAAAAGCATAATTTGATTATTCTTTCAAAGTAGAGCATACCATAATTTGAAAATAAGAGTCACAAAAACAGGTAAGGGTTTTCCGGGCTTCTGTATTGTTACAAGTTATGCATTACGTACCAATTATTCAAATCATTGTATGAAAGAAATTTCCTTTTAATATTCTTCAAAATATTCCATGAAAATATTTTAACAGCAAACTGGTTTGAAATGACTTGAGGTTAAGTAGATATTGACAGATTTTTCATTTTGGGGCAAACTGTTCCATTAACTCGAAGTACTACGTATATAAACCTTAGTACTTGGACTTTGCCATCATATCTGGTCGGGTTACTGAATTTTATGTCGTTTAACCTTCAGCCCCCATCAGTTAAGCTTTGTTTAATGTCCATTATAGCACAGCCAATAAGCTCTTTAGCCAGCTAGCCATAATTAATCTCTAACTGTGTGACCTTTCCTCATCCCATTAAACTAGCGAGCACTTGCCTTATATCCATGGATAGGTTAAGTCAGCTGAGTGTTGGCCCACCAATCCTCTATTCATACATATATACGTAGATCAATTTCTTCTCTGTCCCAGATCAGTTCCTTTAAACAAATGAGGAATGAGGAAAGAAAGTCAGCCAGGATTAATGGGATGGATAAATTGTCTCAATTTCAATCAACTATTCTTTGTATCCCCCTTAACAGCTTCAGTCTGCCCCCAACCAGCTGCGTCGTCACTGTCCGTTCACTTAACAGAATCTTTTAATCAGAGCCCATTTGGAGCAGTGAAGACCGAGACAGGCAGCTTGGACTATTGTGCCTGGACTCAAAGACTCCCAGGAGACAAAGCTGAAAGGGACAGTGCAGTTTGTCATACAATGGGGCTCAAATTGAATGAAAGTGCAATTGAGCCTTGTTCCATCCTATTAGGATGTGAGGAATAGAAAGATATTGATGGTAGGACATGCCTCCATGGTACTAGTGCTGAAAGATATAGCAAAAAATTATATAATTGTTCTCCCATATTATATTTTTCATACTTTTTATGTAATTCGAGGTGTGTGTGTGTGTGTTTACTCAGAGGAACCATCAATGACCGTTGTTTAGAAATAATAGGGCCATACTTTCCACATGGTTTTTCACTAGATGAACACAAGAAAGAATTATATTTACATGTTTCATGTATGCCCCAGTGTAACAAAACGTAGTAATAAATGGCAATATTTGCCTACCGGTACATATACTTTTCTAAAACATTTTTATATATTAAAGGAATTGCTCACCCAAAAAATTATAATTATCTCAACATTTACTGACCCTTATGCCATCTCAAACTCTTATGACTTGCTTTCTACTGCAAAACTTCAGAAAATATATTTTGGAGTAAAAAAAATGTTTATACCCATAAAATGGAAGTCAATGTGGTCCAGAACTTTTAAATTCCAAAAAGGACATAAAGGCAGCACAAAGTTAATCATAGTTATCTTTAGGCCTAATCATAAAGGTAATCATACATGTAGTTTATCTTTAATAATAAAGGTAATTATAGTTTACCTGTAGAGATGGAAACCTGCTAACTCTAACGCTGTAAAAATGTCCTTAAAACATCTATATGTAAGTCAAGTAATTTTTATTTGTATAGCGCTGTGGCAGGACGGAGGCATAATTAGCCAAATACGGGACCGGGTGTGTTGGATCACGTCCCAGCCCCGCCCTCCGCCCTGCCACAAGCGCTTTTCACAACACAATGCTGTAAGGACTGAAAATCCTCAGTGACCAGTTTAAATGAAAAATGTGATTGAACATCGTGCTTTAAAAGTTATTGTCTTCAGGCCCCCAGTGAGCAAGCTAAAGGCGACTGGCAAGAAACACAAAACTCCATAAGATGTTAGTTAATGGAGAAAAAACCTTGGGAGAAACCAGGCCCAGCTGGGGGAGCCAGGTCCCCTCTGGCTAAACCGTAGAGGTATCCTATCTATAAACCTATCAGTTCTCTTACGAGAGGTTCTCTCGTATTGCGTAAGCTAGCTTACGCTACGGGAAAGATTAATCTTTTCTGAGATATTGAAGCCAAAAAATTATCCTTAATTTTTGTATCCATTGTCAACGCAGTGCGGCAGCTGCAGACCTTGAGCGGGCTAGCTAGCGAGCTCATAGGTTGCTCTGCGGCAACTGCTGCAGCCTATAGACGAGCTTGGGCGAACTCGCATCCAATGAGAGGCGTCCGCGCGCTCACTGCATCAAAGCCCGCCAAAATGGGCGTGACTTGAGTGCATATAAGCGTAGTTCGTAGGCTGGAACCCTGATTTTCATCTCTTCAGCGAAGCTCTTCGCATCGCTGACCTGGAAGCCGCGTCGCCGTTCGAGGGGCATCAAGCAAGCGTGGACAGCGCTAGAAGAAGCCGGCCGTCTCAGCCACCTTCAGCCATCCTGCGAGCTACGCCATCCGACGACGTATCCTTTTATTCAGCAAGCTAGTTCTCACGAACTATTCACAAAAGAGTACGAGCGTCTTTTTCAAGATGCCTCGCTCCACTTGCGCCTCATGTCGCGCCCTTCTCAGCACAGGAGACCGCCACATCATCTGCGCTCTCTGCCTGGGACTGGGGCACGCAGAGCTCGCCCTCACTGAGGGCGGATGCGATTTCTGCGAGGAGCTACCGATGTCGACCCTGCGGGCTCGACTCGAAGCGCTCAAAGCAGAAACCGCCGCGCCGCCTTACCTTCAGCCGCAGGAAGAAGCGCCGCTCACAAAGGCTGCCGGAAACTGTGGTTGAAGCGACTGCCTCGCCGGAGCCTCTCCCTCGAGCATCGCTTTCATCCTCCCCGCACCCCCGGGACGCGCAGTTGCCGCCGAGCGGCCGCACTGCTGCCATCTCGGATGACGAGGCGGAGGATAAGGGCCGCTGTTCCATCATGGCTTCGGACAGCGAGGAGTGGTCAGGCTCCCAAGCCGCCTCCTCGGCCCAGGAATCCAGCAGGACCTGCGCCGGAGTCGAAGGGGAGTTAACACGCCTCCTCACACAGGCCGTCGACCGCCTCGGGCTCGAGTGGTCACCACCCCCTGAGCAGGCACCCAACAGACTCGACGGCTGCTTTCTTCAAAGCCATCGCCGCTCTACACCCGCGGCCCGGGCCGCTCCCTTCCTGCCGGAATTACACACGGAGCTTGCAAAGTCGTGGAACGCTCCTTTTTCAGCCAGGTCCCGTTCCCACGTCTCCACCTCTCTCGCGTCGGTGGACGGCGCCACTGAGAGAGGCTACTCCTCCATCCCCCCGGTCGAGGACTCGGTAGCAGCACACCTTTATCCGCCCTCCGCGAGATGGCGTTCCAAGCCTGTGCTCCCGTCTAATGCCTGCAGAGCGACTTCCGCCTATGTTGGCCGTGCCTATTCCGCCGCCGGCCAAGCCGCATCTGCTCTGCACTCAATGGCCGTTTTACAGATCCTACAAGCAGACCTTCTTCGGGAGTGGGATGAGAAAGGCAGGCACCCAGAGGCTGTTACTGATCTACGAAGCGCGACAGACCTCGCCCTTCGCGCTACCAAAGCTGCAGCCCAAGCTCTAGGGAAGTGCATGGCCTCGCTGACTGTTACCGAGAGACACTTGTGGCTAACACTAGCCGACATGGGAGAAGCAGAGCGCTCCACGTTCCTCAACGCACCGCTCTCTCCGACCGGTCTCTTCGGCTCCGCGGTGAGTGGCATTGTTGACCGCTTCTCAGAAGTCCAGAAAGCCACCCAAGCCATGAACCTCTTCCTGCCGCATCGCGCTAGCTCCTCTGCAGGCCGCTCACGTGATCAGCCACCTGCACGAGCCTCTACACAGCGCCCAGTTCAACAAACTCAGACTTCTCAGCGTCGACAGGGCGGCCGCCCTCGATCGCGCTCAGACAGCCGCCGCAGACCGCCGCCCCCCCGCGGGCCTCGATCTAAGGTAACGCTGAAACCCGAGCAGCCGAAGTCTTCCTAACTGTGTTGAACAAACGACGGCTCAGTCCCGCCGCGGCCGGACCACCATCAAAGCTTCGCCCCCTGTCAGTCCCCTTCTCTCAGGCTACTGCAGTGGTGAATTTAGCAGCCAACAAGCCGGTGACACTGCCCGCTTGCCTGCACTCAAACGCCGTTTTCACGGCGACCCAAATAAATCTTGTAAAGAGCAAACATGTCTTATGTGTAGAAAATGTGCCCACAACCCAGTGTTCACCCCTACACACAAGCATAACACATCCCGTGCCCCTATCAGAGCACGCTCTCATAAAGCGGTTACGAACCGCTCGAGCGTCAGAGTCAATGAAGGCGCCCACAAATGCGTGCGCGCCCATTCTCTGGCCGCTGTGTCACACGACCAGCCCTATGTGTAGAAAATGTGCCCACAATCCAGTGTTCACCTCTACACATAAGCACTGTATGTCTCGTGTCCCCACCAGAGCACGCTCACATAAAGCGGTTACAAACCGCTCGAGCGCTAGAGTCAATAAATGCGCCCACGAATACGTGCGCGCGCCCATTCTCTGCCCGCTCTGTTACACGGCCAGCAAACATTCCTCTGTGTGTAAGTCCCGTGCCCATGACTATGCTTGCGCATCACGTAACAGATGTGACTCTTTCCCCATTCATTCCAATCGGGAAGTCACTCACAAAACAGCCTGTTCATGCTGTCTGCGAGCAATCATGCATAAACACACTAAACGCGCTCACACATTTTGTTCAGCGCTCTGTGTGCGGCAATCAGAGCGAATTGGCCATTCACCCTCTAGCGTTACGCTTCAAAGCGTGGGAAGCTATTCCAGGGATATCCAAGTGGGTGTTAAGCACAATACAACAGGGCTATTTGCTACAGTTCGATCGCCGCCCTCCTCGCTTCAGAGCGCGGCTCGAAACCACTGTGAACACGGAAGCAGCGTGCATGCTTCGTTCAGAAATAGCAAGCCTTCTGTGCAAAAGGGCCATAGAGAAAGTGCCACCCTCTCTGAGCGAGTCGGGGCTTTACAGCCGTTATTTTCTTGTTCCCAAGAAAGACGGCGGCCTCAGACCCATATTAGATCTCAGGGTTTTGAACAAGGTGCTTGCAAAAAGACCGTTCAAAATGCTTACAATCAGGAAACTCCTCGCGCATGTGCGCCAGGGGGACTGGTTTATTTCTCTCGATCTGAAAGATGCATACTTTCAGATTCAGATAAATCCCCGTCACAGGCCATTCTTGAGATTCGCCTTCGACGGCCAGGTTTATCAATACACCGTCCTTCCGTTCGGCCTGTCCTTAGCACCCCGTACTTTCACGAAGTGCATGGATGCGGCGCTCGCACCCCTGCGGAGTCAGGGTTTGCGAATTTTGAACTATTTGGACGACTGGCTGATTATGGCACAGTCACATATGGAGCTTCTGTCTCACAGAGCAGTTCTCCTCAGCCATCTGAACAGTTTGGGTCTTGCAGTCAATTGGACCAAGAGCTCACTACAGCCCAGTCAGACAATTTCCTTCCTTGGAATAGAACTAGACTCCGTGGCAATGACGGCTCGCTTATCTACACAGCGCGCGCGCCGTGTTCAGCGACTAGCCGCATCTTTTCAGATGAACAGCCTCACGCCTCTGAAGAAATTCCAGAGAGTGCTAGGTTACATGGCCTCAGCCGCAGCAGTACTTCAGCTGGGTTTACTGCACATGCGCCCGCTTCAGCATTGGGCCACAGGCCGCCAGCCCATCAAGGTGACTCAGACCTGTATTTCAGCTCTGCAGCCCTGGACAGTGGCCGAATGGTATCAGCGGGGAGTGACAATGGGAGCTGTATCTCGCCGAAAAGTCATCTCGACAGACGCGTCCAACACGGGTTGGGGCGCGGTCTGCGAGGGCTCTCCGGTTTTCGGCCTATGGTCAGTTCAGGAAAAGCTCCTTCACATAAATTGTCTGGAAATGATAGCGGTCGAGTACGCGCTCGTGCGCTTTCTCCCGGTCATTCAGGGTCACCACGTCCTGGTCCGTTCGGACAACAGATCTGTGGTATCCTACCTAAACCGTCAGGGCGGTGTCAGATCCAGGAACCTATTCCATCTGACGAAACGCATACTGAGTTGGTCCCAGTGCCACCTGCGCTCGCTGAGGGCGACGCACGTGCCAGGCCACCTGAACGACGGCCCGGACAGACTGTCCAGAGACAATATTCCCCCAGGGGAATGGTCCCTGCACGCTCAAATAGTCCAGACGTTATGGCACCTATTCGGCAGAGCAAAGATAGACCTCTTTGCGTCCAAAGAGAACTCTCACTGCCCAATATTTTTCTCGAAAAGCGAGGACGCGCTGGCCCAGGACTGGCCCAGACGCCCGCTTTACGCCTTCCCTCCCGTCTCGCTATTGCCACAGGTAATGCAGAGGATCAGGGAAACGCGTCACTCGGTGCTCCTCATAGCCCCGCGTTGGGAGAATCAGACATGGTTCCCGGAGCTTACGCAGCTGTCACTGACAGCGCCGTGGCCCATCCCAGTGAGAGCAGATCTCCTCTCTCAAGCTCGCGGCACAATCTGGCATCCCCACCCAGAGCGCTGGGCGCTGCATGCGTGGGTGATCAACGACTACCCGTCGCTCTGCCAGAAGGAGTAATAAACACCATCATACACGCTAGAGCCCCTTCCACGAGAAGACTCTATGCGTCAAAATGGTCTGTGTTCTCAAAATGGTGCACCGACAGAGACCTGGACCCGCGGACATGTGGGGTGTCGTCGCTGCTCGTATTTCTACAAGAGCTGCTGGATAAGGGCAGATCCCCATCCACGCTCAAAGTGTATGTGGCGGCCGTTGCGGCGTTCGCTGAACCCCTGCACGGCCAGTCATGGGGTAAAAACGAGCAGGTCATCCGCTTCCTCAGGGGAGCTAGAAGGATGAACCCCCCGCGCCCCCCATCGGTTCCTATCTGGGATATTTCTATAGTTCTCGAAACTATGAAAGCCCCCCCTTTCGAACCACTTCAATCCGTGGATTTGAAATACCTTTCACTCAAAACCGTTTTTCTGACTGCCCTGTCATCAGTCAAACGTGTGGGTACCCTTCACGCGCTGTCTGTCAGCGCTGCGTGTCTTGAGTTTGGACCAAGTGACTCCAAGGTCATTTTAAAGCCTAGACACTGTTATGTTCCCAAGGTGATCGGTACTCCTTTCAGAGCACAGGTCATTTCCCTATCGGCGCTGCCAGCACCCGATAGCGAACGCGACGCCAATCTCCTTTGCCCGGTCAGAGCACTGAGATTGTATACTGCGCGCTCCGCCGCTTTCAGACGCTCTTGAGCAGCTTTTCGTTTCGTTCGGAGGGCGCACCAATGGTCTCGCCGCCTCGAAACAGACACTATCTAGATGGATAGTGGACGCTATTGCTGCTGCATACGCGTCAAAAGACCTGCCATGGGCTCACTCCACTAGAGGCATGGCATCCTCGTGGGCATGGTCCAGCGGGATGGACTTCCCCCTCCACCTTTGTCAGATTTTACAATATGGAAGTGCCCGCTCTGCAGGCAAAACTACTAGCGGTTTAATACGCTACAGCTCCCCTGGTGAGCTGCACTGATGGGACACATTCCACACAGACCGGCACCGCCGCTCTGTCGTTCCCTTCCCACTATGTGCTTATGTATTACACAATCAATGACCCGCATTCTTGCCGGCCAAATATTATTTCCCCACTCATAAGGGCTCCCCGGGTCCCCCTTAATTCCCTGGGGCTCATACAGTGGATGCTTGGCGCGCACGGCGTTGACAATGGGTTCCCGTAGCGTAAGCTAGCTTACGCAATACGAGAGAACCTCTCGTAAGAGAACGTATCGGTTACCTAACGTAACCTCGGTTCTCTCTAGCTGAGGGAACGAGTATTGCGTAGCCGGCCGTGCTCGCGCCACGAGCGACTATTCGCTTCAGTCAATGAAAACCAGGGTTCCAGCCTACGAACTACGCTTATATGCACTCAAGTCACGCCCATTTTGGCGGGCTTTGATGCAGTGAGCGCGCGGACGCCTCTCATTGGATGCGAGTTTGCCCAAGCTCGTCTATAGGCTGCAGCAGTTGCCGCAGAGCAACCTATGAGCTCGCTAGCTAGCCAGCTCAAGGTCTGCAGCTGCCGCACTGCGTTGACAGTGGATACAAAAATTAAGGATAATTTTTTGGCTTCAATATCTCAGAAAAGATGAATCTTTCCCGTAGCATAAGCTAGCTTACGCAATACTCGTTCCCTCATCTAGAGAGAACCGAGGTTACGTTAGGTAACCGATACGTTTTACCGATTACTCAGTGCAGATAGTTGGTTTTTGGACCTATCGGTTATCGGCAAACATCTATGCAGATAGTTGCCAATAGTTTTTTTTTTTTTTTTTTTTACATTTTTGGTTTTGTTTTGTTTTTTAATATATCCTCTGTTCCTCTGTGGCCAGCGCTTGATGAGTTTACAGTTAGAATGGCTTGATTCTATAGTAGCAGCAGCTTTTGGAAGTGGAATAAAAACAATCACTGGCAACTCGTTGGGATTTGCTGTATCAAAATCTTTCAATATTAATTCATAATTTTATCCTCACTTCAGTGCATATTTTGCTATTTTGATTAGATTATCAATTGTTTTAAATGAAAACAAGGGCAATGTTTAAAACTAAAAGATATTGATTGAACTGTAAGATTGATTATTGTCTCTGAAGTCCATCCCGAATTGACAGTGGAAGTGCACATAGATTTTTTTTTATTTGGCTAATGAAGGCTATTGGCATTAATTGATTGTCTATGTATTCCATTTTAAGAGAGTGTAGTCCATCCTACAACTAAGATGATGCAAGCAGAGGTCAGTAAGGTTGCCTTGCAGTCCAGCTGGAAGATTGTGGTAGTTCATTTCTGGTGAAATCCATCCTAAGTCTGAGGTTCTGGCAGTGGCTAGTGAAGTTTCCCTTGTACAGTTGGAGTTGGCAACAGTTCATCCTCTCTGAAGTCCATCATTGGCATGTGATGGTATGACGTTTTCACATCATGATAATTACTGAAGCTTTATTGTGGTATACATTACTATCACAGTATTGAATTACATTACAAAAACATGTTAAAATATGAACTGTTTAGAACTTTGTTCTCTTAACCAGTTAAATAATTTTTTTCAATACCAAACTGGCCTCTTAAATTAACAATAAATAATGAACAAGGAAAAATTGGTCAATTATCCTCTTTTGATAATCGTACACCTGTAGCACAAATGCTAGTGTTGCAGCATTGTTTATCAATTGGGTTGCCAAGAGACTTCTCTGGTGACAGTCGATAAGCTGCTAAGCTAACAGGAGCGGTGCAGTTTTACAGTTTTTAAATGTTACTGTGTAGCTACCGGAGTTTTGCCGAACTGATCTTCAGTTACTTGAAAGCAAGCTATACATTATCTGCAAATGGCAACAACAGTTCACTTTATTTGTTTTCTTAGTTTTCTCATAGCTAGTTGACTCTTAGTGTTGTCTTTCAGTTTTCAAAAACAGTTTGGAAAAACAAGCAGAACTGTCACAACTTTATTTTTATCTCTTTATTTTGCTGATTAGCATGGGATGATTGCCTCTGGATTTGCTGCTACTTTTCTGCCACATGTTTTACACAAGGAAAAAGGTGGAAACCATCTTTGACCAACAATTCCTCTGCATTTTAATGAATCCCAAAATACTTCCACACTTCTGACTTGACCCTTTTTGTAGGCGGATAAAGGGTCTGCTGCGTTCCTCCTTCAGCTATGCTTCCTGTCCACGCTGGTTTGTTTACATCACATATGTGAGTGTGCATGTGTTATTTATGCTGCATACAGTGTTGTGAATTTTGATTTGTTGATGGAAAAAAAAAATTCTTTGTGATCAGAAAAATCTAAACAATTTGGTTAAAAGGTTATCTACAATATAACAGTATTTTGAAGTGCCCATGTTAACTATATTTTGCATGTTAATTAACATGATATTTACCGTATTACTGAATAATCTCACATGCTTAGTCCATCGTAATGGATTCAAGTAATGCAGAGAGTTATCTTGAAAGCACCTTTCGCTGTCTGGTTGGCACAGGCTGCAGTTAGTAGTCATTTCTCAGCAACACAGATGTGAGAGTCGAACAAAGCTGGATCTGGCAGGCTTTGTTAACCTCAGTACATGTAAGAAAACTTTTTTCAGTGGACAGTAGAGAGGGGATAGGGAATTAATGGGGAAGATAAATCGGGCATGGTATAAGAACCCAGGCTAAATTTGAACCTGTGTCCCCCAAATCCGCACCATAGCTCAAAGTATTTGGAGCATGTGCCCTAACCACTATGCCATGGCTCTTAACAGCACAGGTCTGTAAATTTGATATTTTGATGCTGATATCCATCATCAATGTGTTGGAAAGGATCGAAAGGTGATTCAAACTCTCCATGGGCCCAGTCTTTTTTTGGGAAGGCCCTGTATGCATTTTACACTTGCTTTTTGTCTTTTGTTTTTTTTTTTCTACATTGGAGAAACAGAGTTACGCAATATCAGTAAAGAAATTCATGAAGTCATTACTATTGTGCTGTGACAGAATATCTGGTTCAGTTGAGGCTTTGTTTCTAACTAATTTAGCAACGGATCTGAATAAACACCTAGGATTGTTGTGGTTCTTTTCTATGAGTTTGCTAAAATATGCTGACCTGGCAGATTTTAGTGCCTGCAGCTATAGACACAATCCTTCCATGCATCACAAAATACCTCTAATTTTGTATTCTTCCACTTGCGCTCCATTTTCCAAGCTGCGCTCTTGAGAGAATGAGTGTGATCATTGTACCATGGTGCAGGGATTTTTTCTTTAATATGCTTTAATCGAAGGGGGCGACACTATAAAGAGTGCTAGAGTAGAGTGTATATATACTTTCTGTTATTTCATCAAGTTCTTCTAGACCTTGTGGCTTACTGAGTAAATTAGATCTGGAAGATTATTAGTGAAGCTAATGGTGTAGATTGAGTAACATTAGCTGTTCGCAGCATATAAGAGACAAAATAATGATCTGAGATATCATCGCTCTGCTGCAGAATTTCTATATTATCAACATCAACTCCATATGACAGAATGTTGAAGTCACCAACAATTAAATCTATCCATAGTCTATCCACTAGATCTGATGGAAAATTTACAAATAAACTAAGGAAATCAGAGTACGGCCCAGGTGATCGATATACTGTCGCAAGGACAAAAGATGACAGAGAATTAATTTATTTGTATCTGATGGTGTCAATGTTCAAAACCACTTCCCTCCTCAGCCACTGGGGCAGTCCTTCCAATTTCAGTATGCACAGGCTGAATCTGTATCAATAAGATCTATCTGTGCACAGGGAACATAACATTTAAACCGCAATCATGAGTCACTCTCACATGCCCCATAAATCCACGAGCACCATCGCTTAATTGAGTTGCTAGCTTTGGAGAAACCAGAGCATGTCTATCTCTCTCCCCCTCTTTTCCCCCATCTCAAGCGTATCCTTCATCTCTTATCATGGGGTCCAAATGGAAATGCAATTGGCTCTTTTAGATGGAGAGGTACACCCTGCCTCACTGATCCCCTTATATAATTGTGTATGTGTGGCAGGTGGGTTTGGGTGGTTTACGAGGTTTTTTTTTTTAGGTTACAAACTGGTAATTACAAGGGGTGTATTATGCTATAAATGTGGTTTGAGGACATTTCTAGTGTCCCCATAATTCAAATTTAACATACATCGCTTAAACATACAAAGCAATGTTTTTTAGAAAATGTAAAAATGCAGAATGTTTTTTGTGAGGGTTAGGTTTAGGGTTGGGGGATATAATCTAGTCTAGTTCATCTACTGTAGAATCTAGTTCATACAGTATAAAAATCATTGTCTATGGAGAGTCCTCCATAAGGATATCCGCATCAACGTGTGTGTGTGTTCTCCCATGCATGTCATAGTGGCCGTATCTTGATGTTGAAAACAAAACCAAAGGTTAAAAAAAAGAACAAATGTGAACCGAGCAAGTCTATTCATTGAATTTTGACGCCTTTTCATTTCGCGGTTATCAAGCAACACGATTACGCACCAGCTGCAGCTTGACGCAAGCGTACCGCGGTTCGGATACAAATATATAATGTGAACACAGTCCATCGGGGGCAGGGGGGAGGTGGGAGCAATCGAACTCTGGTTCGGAACAGGCAATCGAACCAAGTGTGAAAGCCCCCTAAAAGCAATCAACCTGGCATTATATCTTTAACCCGCCAGCGTTTTTAAAAAAAAGTTGCCAGCCACCGCCAGGGTTTTTGACGATTTTCGCTAAATTTTAATGGCCCGCAGAATATTTTCTTCCATGAATATATGAAGATGCTATATATCACAATAAAGATCTGAGCCTCTGCTTTTAGGCAAAAAAAAACGATTTTATTTTATCTTCATTTGTTCTTTTTTTATTGCGACTTGAACAGAGGTCGGTTTTGTCAAAAAACAACATTTCAGACAAAAAGCTGATAAAAAGGCATGTTTATGTCTGATATTTTGAGCTTCTCAATACTCCACTTCTTCATGTTTGAGACGATCGCAGTCTGTTTCTTTGATCAAAGAGTTGCGTACTCTTTCAAAACATGCGGAGGGGTCTTCCTTACCGTATAACACCTAAAACACGGAAACCCGGAAAATTCCGTGTTTGGCGGGGAAGCGTTTTTTCATAAAACACGGAAAATTCTGTGTTTGGCGGGGAAAGAGTTAATGCATCCTTTATTAAAGTTCCAATCATAAGGAAGTGTATCGTAAACAAACTACAAAAATGGCATTTCTCTCTGTGGTCAGCGCCACATCTATGAGTCGTGTGAAGGGGAGGGATTGAAACTGCACCCGACTGAGGCACCCTCTGGCGCGGGACGCCCGTCCCACATGCGCGTTTGCTGTAGCTAGATTAATAATGTGTTAGATTATGACGTATTGTATCATAATATACTGTAGCCTATGTGTCACGTATTGTGAAGTAAATCGGCGATACGCAGCTCTTAATAAGCGAGAGTTTGTTTTTGTGAGTTCAAGATGGATCAAAGTGAAAATAAATGTTAGTGTAGTCATAGCCCATTATACAAGGCAACATAGTTTTTGATCAGCCTTTTTTGGCTTGTTTTCCAAAAATAATATATAAAATCTGCATTTACATTAGTTGTTATACTGCAGAAGAAAAAATTGTTATTGGAGAATGTTGAATATTTAATATTTTAATATTTTAAAACACCTAAAAACAGCCTACATAAACAAGATACATTTACCTGAGACGTAACATGTAAGATATTTAGACTTGCTTTTAGAGAATATGTGGAAAACAAGACAAACTCTTGATTACAACAGGTTTTATTGCAGTGAATTTTTACTGAATTAAACTTAATAAAAATATATATTTTTTAAATTCCATGGAGTTCAGTGAATGTCATTTAGAGATATTTTTAAAAGATGATTTTGTCCTCTTTATTGTTAGTAAGCATGTTTAAAACAACCTTTTAAGTCGGGGCACAAGCTGAATAGTCTGTTAAGAGCTAATGATTAACCGTTGCAATAATCACCCGAATAATAATTCGAATAATTGTCAGATTTGTCGATTATCAAAATAATAGTTAGTTGCAGCCCTACTAAGATTATTCAGCCGAAACCGTTATCCAGGGTCTGCAGTACCATGTACTTAAGAAAATAACCATAGAGCTCTTGCTGTTGTTTTATGGTCCCTGTTAAATCATGTTCATTCTTTTACTGCCTGCTGATCAAAATCAGCCCACAGGGTAGGCACATATGTGAGATACTGTTGAAGAAAACAAAAAAAAAGTAACATTTGACACTGTGTCCATTTCCTGTTTAAAAGAGAACAAATGCTTAACATTTATTTCACAGGCAGTCTGACTCTGTGAAAACAAAAACAGTTCATTATCACTTATTAGATTATTAGATGGGAGCCCTACCACATGGCAGTACTCAAAAGTTCCAAAAAACATGGTAGGCTCAGAATTTAGTCCATACTTCTGGTATCATATCCACATTTTACATAAAAAAAATCTAATTCAATACAGAATTGGTTATCTTGTATGGATTAGGGATGAAAAAACAAAGATATTCGGGAAAGTTATCACAAAGTCATTTGGAAGATGCCTGTATGGCTGGCAGATTTTGGGTGACCACAATTCTGAAGTGATGCATTCTAGCAATTTAATTTGATCCTCACGAGGCATTTTTATGCTGTCAACCTCGTCAAACTGCCTGCACACTCCTGTACTCTGAAAGAAAGGATAGGTTTTTAGGCATATTTTTCAAAAATTCTGAAATATTATAGTGAATCTTTTCTGATGATCACACTCATTTTCCTATATTCAGCTAATTCCTTGTGGTTTTACCTATTAATGCATCTGGATATTTACCCTACTATAAATATAGTTTAGCTTGAGATAATGTTAGTGCAACAGAAAAATCAGTGAGCTGTTGTGAGACCAGTAAATAACTTAAAAACTTGCTCTTGTTTTTTGTTTTTTTCATTGTTCATGTTTGAGTTTCTTGGCTGAACCTCTTACCAAGATGTACCATGACAGCTTACTTTGCGTTGCTTCAGTTTCAGACTCCCAAGTAATTTTATTTAGCCTGGAGCCCTGCTTTTGCGAGATCTCAAATGAGGGCCGTAAGAGGATAAGAATTCTGAAAGAATATGGAAACTGAAAAGAGCGATGAAATGTTGGAGCCGTAAGGATAAATCTGAGGCGTATGCTGTAAACCAGCTGTGCTTCAACAAAGAAAATCCGACGCCTCGTTTGGTTGTTTACATGCAAACACACACATATGGAAATACAGGATTAGGGTAATAAGCTGAATATTTTAGATATTAAATCAGTTAATGTAGTAGATTCTGCTCCTTGTGTCCCGATCATACACGTATGTTTGAGTAGCCTCTCTATTTTAAACCTCAGTAGAAAAAATGCTAACATATCATTTCTTTCAAAAGGTGTATTTCATGAAATCGGTTCAAAATAATGATTCAACACTTCATTTGTCAAAATTTAAAAAATATTCCATGGAATTTTACAAGCTTTAAAATGTTTAAGTAAAATGTATGTATACTAGGTAAATATGCTTGCGCTGTACACTAAGGTTGTGTTCATTATCATTGGTAAACAACATTTAGTTAACATGAACTACCAATAAACAACTTTTATTACCATTATACCATTTATTAAACCTGGTTAATGTTAATTATTAGCATACGAATAACATTTTTACATTAAAAGTTGTGTATGTTAACATTAATGTAATATTAACTAATATAAACAAACAATGAACAATAGCAGCCTGGTCTCATGAAATTTACGTGAGCATTGCTATGTTTTTGCAAAACTGAAAATACGTGCTTCATAACACATTTGGCTGCACTTTTCAAGTGAAATATCCAGCAGGGGGTTCCAAACCTGTGGAAAATTCGGTTGTAATCAGACAATGCATTTTAGATGGAGGTTTTATTCTTACCCTTAATCAACACCTAACCTTTTAAAGATAGTGTGAAAATGCAGAAATGAAAAGGAAATTTTCTGAAGCAACCATGTCATTTCGTGCCGCTTCTATCTACGACTCTGTTGTGTCACGTGTCAGCTTGAGTTCTTATCTGTCCAAAGTCCAGTGCTCAATGAGGTGCACAACTGCGCTAGCTTATCATATTGGAATAAGTATATATGTACGTGGGTCTGTAATACAAGCATTCAAATTTGTAATTTTTAAAAAGGTGCATTAGAGTAACAGTGTCTCTATTATAACGTCACAGGTTTTGTGTAATGGTGAGAAAAATAAGTGTTTGCTTTTAATACTTTGAATTGACTTGGCAGCTATAACTGTTTGATTGAAATTGTTTATTTCAAAACAAATACATAAATATTGATGTGCTACAGGCACAAGATAGAAATAAAATGTGAGCAGAGGAACCCCCCCCCCCACACACACACACACATTGCGCACACACGCCGCCACCTCCACTTCCCCCACCCCCCTCCCGTTGTGTGCAAGCGTGCTGCAGTCCAGAATGTTTTTCCGTGTTCACGGCTCTGCTGTTGTCACCCTCCGGAGCGCAGCAACAACAGAGAGGAGAGAGGGAGAGAAAGAGAGGGGAAAAAAGATTATTTGTTTTGCAGGAATCGCAGTCACTTGGCGAGCAGTGTCTGTAAGCTTTTGCACCATAAGCGAAGAAATTGCTGCTTCTTTGGACAACTACAGCTTACCTTCAATCACTGACTGTGTATTTTAAAGCTCTTTTATTGGAGGCTGATCGATTTTAACGGGATGCTGTGATGTTTAGATGTGTTTGTGGCTTTTCATCAGATATTCTATATATAAATATATAGAGAGAGAGAGAGCTGTCTAGAAGAACAAACCTGTTTACTGAAAAACTGCTCAAGAAGCAATATTTGAGTCATTTTGGAACGAGAACAGAATTCTGAGGGGTTTTGACAATGACAGTTTGTCTACTGCTTGCGCATCACACTGTGGTTCTCTCTCTGGTCCTGTGAGGAGACAATCAGTCCATGGTGCATGTTTTGAATCAATAGATTGTTTTGGTTTTACTGTTGCTGTGTGCATGTGTGTCAACCGGCTGACGAGGGGGCTGCATCGCTCTAAATGAGGCCACGAGGATTGCGTTCTTGGCAGTAGATGTGAAACGAGTTCTCTACCAGCAGTGTCCTTCAGGGCACAAAAGCATCTTTGTCACAACTGGATGTAAACGGGGAGGCATTTCATGTAATTACTTGGCAGTGCCGTACACACTCACACTTGATTAGGAATGGTGTTTCGCTTGAATGAGAGAATACATTGTGTTTAGTTTGCCTCCTTAAGTTTTTGTTGGTCTAAAGGTTCATTCCTCACAATTTAGAAGCGAATTGCTTTGTACGATAAGGTTCTTGAAATTGACGTGTTTGGCTTTCAACTAACTTTATATATGAATGGAAAGACCCTTTACAGTCTGTAACTGAATGATAAGCAAGAATTGGGCTGGCCTAATTTTGTCAGACAAGGCAAACTTCCGTTGAGGTGATGTTGTGTCCGGCCTCCTGTTTCCCACTCCTGAAGGATTTGTCCCAGTTGCGGTGCCTGCTCGGGTGGCCACGACAACGAGGTGTTTGTGTAGCAGGCACAACTCGGCCAGTTTGTCACACCAAACCACTTCCAGGGAGCAAGGTGAGTATTACACCTGAAGATCATAGTTTCATCTTTGAAATTTGCGGAGATTTTAGCTATGGATGTCTTGTGGTACTTGCATATGCATGCATATAATGCTATTAGTTATATTTTATTCTCAACTGACTTGTTTCCATGTTTCTTTTGGCACTTAGCCCAAAGCATTTACTTGGGAAACAGGGATAGTTCACCCAAGTATGTTGTTCCTCATGTTTTTATAATCCTGTATGACTTTCTACCGTGGAATGCAAAGGGAAAGGGTTAGAAATTAAGGGGGGGCTCAGGTCAAATTTGGCGGCAATATGAGTAGGAATTTTTTTTTATTGATTTGTTTTTTTACTGTATACATTCTTATCTTAGTTCTTATATATTAAAAGCCTAGTTATACACATCATTACATAAAGTATGTGATAATGTTGATTAACTTGAATGGGTAGCTGGAAATCCACTCACTGAGCACTTGATTAGGATCACTATGGTCCTAATAAATTGCCCGACGTGATCTGCTGTTGTAGCCCATCCGCCTCAAGGTTTGATGAGATTTGATTGTGCTCACTACAATTGTACAGAGTGGTTATCTGAGTTACCGTAGCCTTTCTGTCAGCTATAACCAGTCTGGCCATTTCCTGTTGACCTCATCAACTCATCTCATCTGCTGATGGACCTCACAGTCCATCCGCAGAACTTCTGCTCTATGGATGTTTTTTTTGGTTTTTGGCACCATTCTGAGTATACTCTAGAGACTGTTGTGTGTGAAAATTCCAGGAGATCAGCAGTTACAGAAATACTCAAACCAGTCCGTCTGGCACCAACAATCATGCCACGGTCCAAATCAATGAGATCACACCTTTTTCCTGATTCTGATGGTTGATGTGATCATAAGCTAATGCTCCTGACCCATATCTGAATGATTTTAAACATTGCATGCTGCCACCCAATTGGCTGATTAGATAATCACATGTATAAGTAGGTGTACAGGTGTTTCTAATAAAGTGCTCAGTAACTGTATATTCTCAATGTAATTATTTAAATTGAGAACTTAAAAGGATTATACAGTATATATATTTTTGTTATATACATTTAGGAATAAAAATGCCCTCAGAAACCTCAAAATAAATTAAATAAAAAAAGCCCCTGAAAATCAAATCCATGGGGCAAGTATTGCCCCTTAATGGGAAAGTTACTTTCTTACACTGGTTAGGCAGATTGTTAGTCTCACTCACCATTTGCTTTCATTGCATCTTTTTCCATACAGTGAAAGTGATTGCTAAATAAGGCTAACATTCTTCCGAACATCTCCTTTTGTGTTCCACAAAGGAGATTCATACTGTTTGGAACAACATAAAGACTGAATTTTCATCCTTGGGTGAACTATCCCTGTAAAATGTTTAAGAAAACGTTAAATATAGTAAAAAAAAGTAAATCTAGATTTATTGTAATATCAATTTTGGACAGTCTTGGAAAGAAAATGCAGTACAACAGCCTCAAGAGCCTTGTCTTTCCACCTCAATGATGATTAAACTGTTCATACAGACACATTACAATTACTCCATAAAAGCATTAAGTGTAATTGAAGAGCTGAGACTGATAGAAGACGACAGGGTAAGAATTCCCTTCCCCCCCTTCTAACCTAATCTGGCCTTCACTGGACCGATTTCAGCTTTCGAAACTTTTAACCAAATTGCTATTGATTCCAAAGTGGCAGAGTGTGTGTCTTGGCATCCACTGTCACAACACAATGACTTGCCACCGATCGGGTGAAATCCGATTCCTGTTGCCTGATGCACAGACCTTTTTTGGGGCAATTTGATGTGTAAGACCCCCAACCCCACAGCCCCACACACACACACACACACACAGAGATTGTTCTAATTATGACCTGACCTTTTCCCAGCAGAGATAAGATCATGTGCAGACACAGTGTCTTATAAGAAGGAATCAAAATGATGGTGGCCCCTCTCGGTCTCAAGAGTGCTTTGTCTTTCCATTTCATATGTGCCAGCCTTGTCCTTCAGGGAGGAGAAAAAAGAGACTAATGATGCCACCTCGCCTGTCTTGAGCTATGTCTCGGGGGATCCGAGCATAGCGACACCAGCATTTTTCTACTGACACTTCAGTTGATGGCAACTCGGTGTCCTCCTGCTTGTTAGCAGAGTGGAGATGAGCCTGTCTCTCATTCATTTGTTGTGAATAGGTGTATGGAAAATCTCAATTGTTTCTTGAAATGAGGCTACCGATTGCTCCCCAACTGGTGAGATTGTAGGCAGACACATCAGTCATGTTGTAAAAGGAAAAATGTGAGAAAAATGGTACTTGGGAATTTTTTTTTAACCTACTGCTTTTAAATATGCATTTTTTGGTAAATACTAGTTTAGCTACTTTTGCTTAAATTGCAGAGTATGCAGTAATGGCAATAAGAGGACATAATGAATAATTTAGTGTGAACTACTTTTAGGATCATGAACACATATAAGGTTTTCGCTGAACCACAAGCTTTTCTTTCATCGTGTAATAAAATGCCAATTTCACATTTCCAGATGCCTTGTTTACACATTCAGCTATTTGCAGCTTTGAATGTTTTCAAAATTATGCATTTTTAGCTGAGAGTGGGATTAAAAGTACAAATAATTGGCTGAAGGCTTTTGTTTACCCTAATCGTGCTCTGATTTATGTGATGTTAATTTGTTTATTTTAATTTCAGCACACAACAAAACTAATTAAATGAATGTCAAGATGTATTGTCTCATCATTGATCCAAATGAGCAAATCCAAAGGCTTCCCCTCTCGGCTTAAAGTGGCAATATATAATTTGCAACTTAAATGTAAAAATGTGTAAATAATTCAGTAGCCAAGTTCCCAGCCCAGGGTCTGTCTGTGCATCTCCACAGGGCTAGCTTGGCACAGCGTCAAGGGTGTACTAGAAAGGGAACACTTTCCTTTTTTTCCCAGCAATTCTCTGGAGCTACGCATGTCTGTGCTGGATTAGAAGTTTAAATTAAAGTGAATGAGGGAGGGAAGATAGGGATGTTAATTTTTAGTCAGTGGCAAATGTGTTTGTGTGAGAATCCTGTGCATTGTTTTTATTTTTATTTAATTGCATACATATTGTTACTTGAGCTTGGCTGCCATTGACCTAATGTGTTATTGAAATGCACAGTTAATTTGTTCGCTCTATAGTAGGTATAGTAATGGCTGAGGGCTCTTGCACTAAGGCCATCAATATGTTGGAATTATACTCAAAGGCACAAACAGAGTGAGGGAATTCCAAACAGTGTTCTTGCACCTTTGAAAGACACCGTTGGAAGGGGATGCCACACGAATGGTCGTTTCAAATGAAAGTAAGAGACTGAATCCCATCAAGAAGGGCTCTTTCAGAAGTCTGTTAGCAAAAGGGAACATTCATTTTGGCTGGTTATAGCTACAACGTCATGTTGACATACGCAGCACAATACAAAGGCCGCAATACAACACAAATTGTACACATTTTGAACTGAATTTCTTATAAGCAAGATTTAGTATAACAGTTGTTTATTGTAATCTGTATAACAGTTTTGGCAAAACCAAATCATTTTGCGCCATTCAAAACACAATAAGGTTTGTAAAGAAAAGCAAAAGAAATAATTATGTTACCAAAAAGCAAATTACTTTTATTGGCCTATTTTTCTTTTAATAGTGTTTTTGTGCTACCCTGACTATAAGTACATAATGAAATAATAAAATAATTTAGGTTTAAGTAACATTCAGATTGTTTTAACATTGTGTTAAGAATCTTTACACAAGTCAAACACAACTCCCCTCTAAACACTGTTGTTGTATTCAAATAAAGAGTTTTATAATAATCATAACATTAAACTCCTAATAAATTTAATGGAAATCATATAGCCCATAATTTAGGCCACATTCTTTTTTTTTATTAAATGTTTTTGATTTTCTGCCCAATTTGGCATACCCAATTCCCAATGCGCTCAAAGTCCTCGAGATGGTGCGGTTACTAATTTCAATCCGGGTGGCGGAGGACAAATCTCAGTATAAATCTCTGCGTCAATTCGTACATCTTATCACGTGGCTTGAGCGCGGTATCACGGAGTCCTAGCACGTGTGGAGGCTCATGCTATTCTCCACGGCATCCACACACAACTTGCCACACGTCACACTGAGAGCGAGAACCACACATTATAGTGACTACGAGGAGGTTAACACAACGTGATTCTACCCACTCTAGCAACCGGGCCAATTGTTTGCTTAGGAAGCCTGACTGAAGTCACTCATTACGTTGGCCACATTCTTGTGGATCTTGTCTTTGGACACATTACACGGAACAAGTAATACTCTCAAAACTCAGTGAAAGGATCTTGCTGCTAAATACTTCACCACAGTGAAATCTAAACATTTACCAGCCAGTTGGCAAATACATTGTAGTCTTTCAGCATGAAATTTGCTTGCAAATGCGAGCGATCCTATCCTATCATTGTAGTGGAGGGGTGCACATATAGAGTAAAAATTAGATCTTGAGATTTAAAGATCGATATCGAGATATTTTTACCCACCCCTATTCTTAAATACACAGGAAGTGTCAGAATATAGGCAGTGCAAAATATACTGTGCTAAGATCAAGTGAAAATGCATTTTAGCCTGCAATTGTGTTTTCTTACAGTTATTGTCTAACTCACTCTTGCATGTGAAATCCACGTTGTCTCCACTGCAGAGCTTGGCATTTTCTGTATCTTGTTTGAGAGCAGGGTATGAAACTAACTTTTTTGACCCAGTATTACCAGCCTTTCTTCCGATTCATTTTTACAGTATAGTGGATTTTTCACAATCCATGTACAGTAAAATGTGAACTGCTGGATTTAAAATTATTAAAACTTGGAACACCTCCTGAGATGGCCTGATAACATTTGCAGCGCTCACATAAAGACCAAAACTTTTTGCAGACCACTGACATGAAGAAAGAAAACACTTCATATGCACATTTTGTGAGAAGCAAATATCCCTGATGTACAAAACTTGATATTTTCTATTTAAAATACTTTATTCTATTTCAATTTAAAGTACTTCTATTTAAAATACTTTCTAAATCTCTGCAAAAAAATGCTATTGTTATCAAGAGTTTGTCAAAAGATCCTTAAAACAAGATACATTTAACTGATAAGCAACAAATTCAATATTTAGACTTAAGTTTTTATTTATATATATATATATATATATAATTAGCATATTCTGTAGATAAGTGTATTTTTTCACTTGTTTATACTCCTGCCAGTTCAGTTAAGACAACATGTACTTTTAAGACACTTATTAACATTCTCTAAAAACATTTTGCCTCAAGAAAATGTACCTTGTTTTAAAGGAGTTTTACATATTTATATTGGAAAACCAGCCAAAAAAGACTAATTAAAAATGTATTTTGTGTGAAATTTTCCATCACCCAGCACTTTTGTCAAACGACTCATAGAAGCGGGCCTGACAGCACAGAGAGACGGTTTAAAAGTTTTGTTCTTATTTACATGACCCGCTTTCTTATTATTTGAATTTTAATAAAGGATGCATTCAAGATATAGCACCATTTCCTTTTTAGAAGCTCTGACATGCAAGTTTTGCTCCAGCGTAGTGCTGTTAGTCGTCTTGCATTTTAAATAGCAATTAAGCACATCATTTTTCATAGTTAATCGTAGTATAGTAAAGTGCTGAAATTTGACTCTTTAGATAATTCTTGTCTAAATGCCTTTTTTCCTTTTTTTAGAGAGAAAGCAAGACAATATGTAACAATATAATGCTTTATAAACATTTTCCAAACAAAGCCTTCCACAGTATAAAGATAGAAATGCTCTAAAATAACACCAATTCAAGTTACATTAAACATCGAAGTCTAAGTTGGAGTTTGACTGTTTAAAATAACTTGTCCCCCATAGGTTGCATATTGCAGTGAGCATTAAATTGCTTAAACCCTCATCCTCCACAATAATAATCGCTTAGGAGACTGTGGCTTTTCGCTTTGCTACATCAATCATGAAGCCACGCTCGTGGTTCTCGCGAGGACCGCGGCTTTGATCTCTGCATTAAAAGCGCTGCAAACTACGTCTCATTCTGCATTTTCGTGATACTTGACCTGATTCTGTGGTAATTAAATGGCACCTTACAGAGTCTGTAAAGTACTTGCTTTCTGTCACAAGTCCTATCAGGGCTTATTTTATGCATACAAATAGCATTAAGTGGTCCTTTCCCATCGCTGGTGTATATGTATTGTGGTGTGTACATCAGTGTAATGACTCCGGCTGGACACATTGCAAAGGTTATGCCCTAGTCCCACCAGTGTTTTTGCTTTATTAATGGTAAATTCTTTCATTGCGATTATAAGAAAATTGAACATGTTAAACTTTAATTAATCGCACGTGTTAACACATTCATTTTGACAGCTCTACTCAAGCAGAACACCAGCTCCACTTTATTTCACAACGAATCTGCCTCTGTATGTACTTTTATTGTTTTGTATTTTTATAATTCCCACTCGTACTTTGCGATCTACATCACCTTAGGCGGTTTGAGAAGTTTGGAGAGCATCAGGACTGTGAGCTGCCACTACCTCCTCCTCTATCATTCACTTGTACTGTAGTGCTCCTCTTGCACATCATCAGAATTTCGTTACTTTACATGAGATCAAACAACTATTCAACAATTAATTTTTGTAGACAGTTTTTTTTATTATTATTGTTGACGTTGTTGATAACATCAACTAAACATTTCAGCCCTAAAACCAACTAGTCGACTAATCATTCAGAAAACCCAACAGCTAGGTTATTTTGGAAAATGTAGTTTTGCCATCCCTAAACAGACTTCTTTGTACCATGCACCCCCTCTATCCTGATACACCAGTGCCCTCAGCTCCAACAGGCTTTAGAGAGGCTTTATTACCACCATACTGCCCTCAGGATTACTGCTCAAAATCCTGTCATTCTCTCATTAAAAAAATGTGGATAAGAGGATAACTGTCTGATTGAGAGGGGAGAGATGGAACAGTTTAAACCCTTTAACACCTCTATAAGTCAAATTGTATGACTCTGAAAAGAAAGGCTGAGAAATGAGGAAGGATTAAATAAATGAATTTGAGGGTATTTGGACAGTAGCCATTTCCTAATGAAAGACAGGTTGGAAAACCCAGCGTAATGCCGGTGCGATGTGATATAATGATTCTTTCTCCCCAGCTGCTTATTAATGGATTTTGACAATAATTGTAAGTGTTTTAAGTTAGTTACAGCCTATAGGGCTCTCTGGACCACTGGATAACGGCTGTCACCCATTGATTTTTGCTAGGCTGCGTGTGACTCGCCACTCAGATTAATAATTAATTTGGCAGATATTGAAGCACACACTTGGGGAGGGAAGGCGTTGAGTGGGCAGATCACCCACATCTCTATCCTTACACTACCTTGATAGATATGGATGTTCTTGTGGTGCAAGACTTTATTTACAGGAATTACAGGAAACTTCGTGAGAAATTAGCAGATTATGAAAATGCATCTACTTAATTTGTTAAGCAAAATACAATACAACCAGATATGAATATATATGTTCATCCCTGTTCACTGCAAAAAAGGGCAAACATATTGGGGTTAATACACACATTTTTGTGCCAAGATTTACAGTAGAACGGGTACAGTGATTTTCACTGGTCTCTAAAAAACGCAGATTAAATCCAAACAAATGACAATCTTCACACTACAATGTTTCAGAGTGTCTTTGAAGTAGTTCATAGAAATGCATTTTTAAATCTGTTGTGTATATTGTCTGCTGAAAATCTTGGTGTGAAAAGTCCTTAACTCTTCACTGTTCTAGCATAGTTGTGCTTTCTTTTGTCAAAAAACTGATTTGCTGATCTGATTTATCCTAGACCATTCATTAGAGGATTTTCACTAGTGGTGCACTGGTCAGGAAATTTGAGGCCGATACCAATCTCTGATTGTTGTTAATTTATTATTTATTTATTTTTACACCAAGATCAGCCGATACTGATTTCTTTTAAAAAAGTGCCCTTTGCGACACTTTTGCAAGTTATATTGTTATATAGTTATTTTTATGCATTTTATGGTAACACTTCAAAAATTTACCATTTGTTAACATTATTTAATAACATTACTGTAATTAACATGAACTAATGAACTTAATGTTAGTTACAACATATACTATTACATTTTTTTAATCAAAAGTTGAATTAATTAACATTAGTTTATGCACTATTAACTAACATGAACTAACAATGAATAATTGTAATTTTATTAACTAACATTATAATTAATATAGGCTGTAAAAATATATTTTTGTTGCCAAAACTACAATAAAATAACATTTAATTGTGAGTTGCTAACATTAATTTATTTTTATCAGGTATTAATACATCTGTTGTCAATATCAAAAGGTCATTGTGACATACTGGTGAGCAGTAAAAACCATGAGAGCTTCACACACAGCAGAGATACTTTCAAAAATAAGAAAAGTATATCAATTATATCCAAGCTCTAAAACTGCTCCAGTGAGAAATCATTCATATCACTGATTTGTTTACCGTCTTTGGAGTTTTGCTGTAACACAAATCACTAATTAAGCAAATGTGTGAAGATGCAGTGCCATTATGGTTAAAATGTAATTGCTGTGATTAGTGGTACCAACATTAATCTGATTTAAATTGGGATCCTCACAGAATAGCTCTGAGATGAGTGACTGATGATGAGATATTGAGAGCAACTGGAGAGTGTGCATGTTTGATTGACACTGCAAGAGAGCATATTGAAGGGAGTGAAGCTGAAATTGCTCATGATCCCTCAGTCTCTCTCGCTCAACACAACATCTGATTGTCACGATTCACGTTACATCACGTGTACTCAGATTTGTATACACGTTTATTTGTTTTTATACACGTTTTCGGTCTCTTTATCCTCTCCGTGCCCACAGTGCAGCGAGTCAGAATAACTACCGTAATGATTCTAGAAAATGAGCAACTTATTCATAAATGTGTAATTCTTACACATTTTTCTAAATAAACCTGCATATTCATCTGATTAACAGCATGTTTGAAAGTTTAAATTCATGAATACTTAGAATTGCCAACAATTCACCCTTCAGAAGCCACACTGGTTATTGTGGGATGTTCACCTTGTATTGATAGAATTGAAAACTTGTAGGCCAGTTAGTGTGGTAAATGTTGGTTTAAAATTGTGCAGTGAAAGTCGTGCGTGCATGTTTACAGCAAAGTGAGCAGATGGGGAAGATTCATATTTGACCTTCATTGCTATTCCCTTCCTGAGATAATCAAAGAGAGTGGCTTGCTGTGCTATTCATCTTCAAGCAACCCGTATCTTCC
Source organism: Xyrauchen texanus (assembly GCF_025860055.1). Taxonomy (NCBI): domain Eukaryota; kingdom Metazoa; phylum Chordata; class Actinopteri; order Cypriniformes; family Catostomidae; genus Xyrauchen; species Xyrauchen texanus. The sequence continues at coordinate 28,151,960 of NC_068309.1, read as the reverse complement.
CAGTCATTTTCCTAAATTACATGGACACACATAATAGAGGGGGTTGTTACAACCTGGCACATGATTAGCAATGTTGCTTGTATGGCAAGTACACACTTCAGACAGATCACTCTTTGTAATTTATGAATTTGCTTGGAATGATATTGGTATATCTCGACACATGACCTAGTTCCCTCTTTGCTTTTACCTATATATTATTCCCTGCCTTCCGTAACCCTTCATCTGCCCTCCTTAAATCCCTCATCCCACTTTTCCCTCCACTTGCACTTTTTTCTTTGTTCTCTCACTTTTCCTTGGCCTCCCATTCATCTTTCTTTAGAATGGTCTCATGAACATTAAGTGACCGTAGAAAAATTTTTGCCAAACAAATTAACGTGCCTTATTACATGTGGCTGCAGTTTCCCAGTGAAATGTTCAGCGGGGGGCACCAAAAGCGAGTGAAATGGCATCTTAATTAGATGAGGTTTTTAAGGTGAATATTAGATGAAGATTTTAATGAGCAAAAACATATCTGCCTAACTTAAAACTTTAACCTAAACCTAACCAAAAGTGATCTAAAAGGAAGACAAAGGTGTGGTAATGAAAATGATAGGTAGACAAATGATTTCTATCCATTTTTCAAAAATTACATCTGTCTCACAGTTGTGTCCTCATTTCCACCGCACCTGTACAATTTTATACATTTCAAAAGTTAGTGTACTTATTCATTATTTTGAGTAGAATGTATTTATTGGCTATTATTTCCAAACAAGCTGTAATTTTGCTAAATTATGCAAAAAATGTGAAAATATGTAATTGTGCATATTTAGGATTCATAATGTTTGTTTTGAAATTAGCAAATTTAGAAAAACTGATGTTTAACCTACCATAGTTCATGCAAGCCTTTTTATGTCTCTCATTTTGTTTCCCTGCAGTATGCTTCGGCTGGATGTCCTCTGTCTCTACACCACACCTTGAAACCGGAGCATGAAGAGGTGTGTGAGTGCCGCCCGTACACTTGCCCCTGTCCAGGGGCCTCCTGCAAGTGGCAGGGCTCCCTCGAGGCTGTCATGCCACATCTCATGCATGCCCACAAATCCATTACCACCTTACAGGGGGAGGACATTGTCTTTCTAGCCACAGACATCAACCTGCCTGGGGCTGTCGACTGGGTTATGATGCAGTCGTGCTTCGGCCACCACTTCATGTTGGTTTTAGAGAAGCAGGAGAAATACGAGGGACACCAGCAGTTCTTTGCCATCGTGCTACTCATTGGCACGCGAAAGCAAGCAGAGAACTTTGCCTACCGCCTAGAGTTGAACGGAAATCGCAGACGGCTCACATGGGAGGCAACTCCACGCTCGATCCACGATGGCGTAGCAGCGGCCATCATGAATAGTGACTGTCTTGTATTTGATACTTCTATTGCCCACCTATTTGCCGACAATGGTAATCTGGGTATTAACGTTACCATCTCCATGTGTTGAGGTGGCAGCCTAAGCCCGAGAGATGGCTTTTCCCAGCAGCGGAAACCCTGGACAACTGCTGCTCCCTTTCAGACAGGAGACTCTGAAGGTAACAAGTGGGATATGTATACATTAGTGTATATTTCTGTTCAAGACTCATCCACTCAAAAAGCGCACACTAAAGTTTCACTTAGCTTACTAGATGGAGGACAGGGGTTCTTCTTGAGATAAAGAGGAGTTTGAGTGTGCAGGTGTTGGCAATCAAAGGCATTGGAGCAAATGAGATTTTCACTTGCACGGCCCAAAGATACCAACACCTTACCTTTCACAACCATCTGACTATGCCCACTGTAGAGTCTGGGTATGGATGGCCCTTTTAGTATCTGGAATGACCTCCGTTAAGCCCAAAATTCACAGAAACTTGTCCAGCTGGCCTAGCTTCACATAAATCAAGATCATCTGATCAGTCGGGTCTTGGCTTGAAAGTGGCACATTTGTCTTAGAAGCTTACAAGACCTACAAGAACAAAAATGCATTCACTGCTTTGCTTTGGTTTTTCCCATGGGATATCAAATGGAACTTTGACAGTTGTACATGGCAATGTAAATGGTAAACTTGTGAAATGTCTTGATGAAATAGAGTGCCCAGTGCTGACAGTGTGCATGGTGGAAATAAAATTCACTTGTAAAAAAAAAAAGACTACCTAGCCACCATGTTTGTGAGGCACGAATCTGACCTCTTCACAATGATTATCTCTTGAATCATTTTAATATACCTGTCCTCACTTTTGCAAATGAGGATATTTGTTAAAACTGATTAAGTTCTTGATTATCACCAAGTAGATCAGATGTTGATCATCATCTACATAAAATGCTCTTTCAGATCTTCTCTTGCCCTTGATCTTACGCCACATACATATATATATATATATATATATATATATATATATATATATATATATATATATATATATTTGACACTTTTATTTATTTTTTATGTACATTATGTTCCTCACCACCTTGGATTTCTTGTACATTGTCTAGTCACCAATGACTGCATGTAAACTAATAAGCCTGTGCAGAATCGCAAACAGCCATCTCTCTTCTCTTTGGTGCAGTTGAACATATTAGATTTGTTTTGTTGTCATTGAGCACATTTACATGCACAGCATTATGCTGATAACTATCAAAAATCAGCTTATTAAAAAAAAAAAAGTAATATATATGAAACCAGCATTAACATGATATTAAAATCATTGTATCATTCTCTGCTTTGGACATCAAGATATAAACGGGCACATTTGATAAGCCGGTAACAGCATTTACATGCTTTGCAAAATCGAGGTAATGGGCAAAAATCTACATTTGCTGATAGGTTTATGCTTAAACCTGTTTATGCTATTCAGTGTAAGATTGTGCATGTTAAACACGCTCACTGCTCAAATTTTTTGTAAATCTACACACAAATCTAGTTTTGTTGATATTGTTATGTCTCTACTTTGATTCGTTTAGTCTAGACTGAAGTTGTTTACTCCAGGTCTTTTGAAAATCCAGCAAGATCGGAGCGATTATTTATTCGCCCCTTTGGTCAATGAACCCACAATGCCTTAGTTGTATACAAACTGCCTTCTTCAAGGACTCTGCCTCAAATTCAGGTCACTACGATCCAACCCACCTGTGTCTTGAAAGGACTGGAAGAGACACATGCTGGTTTATGGGCAGGAAGGACATAAGATGCTCACAGGTCATTCTACTTTGGCTTGTAAACCAGGTTCAGTAACAGTTACATAGAATCTAGCCTCTTAATCAAATACCTTTGAAGATTTTGGAGATGTCTTTCCGATAACAGCATTGATCTCTCTGAATACGGGTGGTTCCATGAAGACCTCTTTAGTTTGACACACAACTGACACCCTTAGCCCTTTTATCTCTCTGCTCTTTCATTCTCTCTGATAAGTAATTTTAAATATGTAAATTAAATTTGTATAAATCTGTTGTAGAGGAAATATATTTAGTCTATTTTAATGATTTGTTTATTATAGACCCATAGGAAAAGATGAAAGTGTTGTGCTCATGTCCTCTGGTCAGTGTCTCTGCACTACAGATGTGTGGACTATCGTCCCCTGTGCTTGTGCTCTCATCAAGCGGTTGCCATGGGAACTAAATATGCTAATGAAAAATCTAGCTAAATCAATACAAGAAGAAAATTCTTGTACATTTTTGTTATCTCTGGATAAACCTGAAATCCTGTTTTGAAGCCTTTGTAGATAATGGAGATTAAGGATATCAATGAGTATTTCGAGGTACTTGATTGACAGACAATCCCTCTAGAGATCTTGAAAAATTATGGCGTGAATAAACGGTTTTTGAAACACTCCCATTACTAGGAAATTCGGTTTAAAAATGGCAAATTTGTGTTGAAAAGGATGGAGTACCTGCACAAAGACCATGAGCCCTGAAGGAAGCTCCAAGCACCAAATATGTGTGGAGTGTAAATGGTCTAGTCTAGTTACATTTAAAAGGATAATTCACCCAAAAATTAACATTTTGTCAAATACTCACAGATGTGACTTTCTTTCAGCCATAAATGTCTTCATTCAGATAAGACCATGTGGCCAGTTGTAGCTTGTTGCAGATTGTTTTTGAAGAAATTTGATTTCAAAACAGACCACCAACCATCTGTCTCTTTCCCACGGCAATTCAGACTCCTTTAAACAGAAGTGAACACAAAACTGAATACATTTATTTTAATGAAGTGAGCAGGTGGTTTCCTTAGCTGTGTGGCATGCCTTGCAATTAAGCCATCAGGATCAATATTGTGCACTACATCCAAGTGAACTTGTGAATAAACAAGTTCCCATCAAGGACTAGAATACTTAACGTGTGGCAATGATTAGATTTATCCATGATGCAGCTCTGATGTTTCAGGTGTGTACCCAGCGATAACATTTTTTTATTTTGGAGATTATTGCCAACTATCAGGTAACATTAAAATCTAATAGAAGAAATCATTTGGCTATTAACTGTAAGGAAAAATAATATAAGGAACATGACTTCACATTCACTACCCAAATTCAAGAAGCTTCAAAAAAATCTTTAATTTCATGTTTTTAGATTGTGCTTTTGATTTAATTTACCTTACGTAAGGTAAATAATCCAATACTCATCTTGATTTAGTTTGGAAAAACTGTGATGTAAAGACAATTAGGCTCAAGGACCCAAAGACAACTTGCAAAAACAAAGATTAAATGGGCTAAAGAGGACCGCTACATCCGAAGACCTGACATCATTATGGCAGCTGTTTATATTTATTAGATACTCTTACTGTCCAATTTAAGAACTGATGTAAACATGTTTTTATCTGTATTTTTGATAGCTTATTCAAAACAGGGATAGTGATGTAGTCTATCGAATGAGTAATGTAATAAGGGATGTCAGACATCCGCAAACAAGTAAAAAACAGACATTTGACCCTTAACCTGCAGTATTGACCTGGATGTTAAAGGGACAGTTCACTCAAAAATGAAAATTCTCTCATCATTTACTCACCCTCATGCCATCCCAAATGTGCATGACTTCCTTTCTTCTGAATAGAAACAAAGATGTTTAGAAGAATATCTCAGTTCTGTAGGTCAATACAATGCAAGTGAATGGTGACCAGATATTTTAAAGTCTAAAAAGCACATAAACGCATAATAAAAGTAATCCAAACAACTGCAGTGGTTTAATCCATGTAATCAGAAGATATATGATAGGTGTGTATGAGAAACCGATCAATATTTAAATATTTTTTAATATAAATCTCCACTTTCACATTCTTCTTCTTTTGTTTTCGGCAATTTGCATTATTTGTGTATACTGCCACATACTAGGCAGGGTGGAGAATTTACAGGGGGAAAAAAATAACTTCTAAATGCCATTCACTTGCATTTTATGGACCAACAGAGCTGAAATATTCTTTTAAAAATAATTGTGTTCAGTAGAAGAAAGTCATACACATCTATGATGGCATGAGGGTGAGTAAATGATGAGAGAATTTTCATTTTTGGGTGAACTGTCCCTTTAAGTGTCTGTGACTGAACAAAACCATTGGAGTCACATCTTTAGTGCTGCTGGCCAGTTTGTTCATATTTTATTGGTTATGAATTGGCCAGTTCACAGGTACTCAAGGCTATATAACCTGAATGTTTTGAGCGATTTACTTTTTTTTTTTTTTTTACAGTCTCAGAGAAACTTTTAAGTAAGGCCCAAACTACCTATGCAGTCACTGCTTATTGTTTTTTGCTCCTGGAAGTAATTATTTTTAACATGAAAGTTAGATTGGTATGCTTTGATTTATAAACTTACTTTATCAACCAGGCTAGATACATTTAGTGAAACAGAGTTCCCAAACACTGTTAATCACCACACCCATATTGTTTTGGTAATTTTCTCCATCTTAATGTTCAGCTCAATTTTTATATCTTATTAATACTGTGCGTTTATTTATTCAGAGTATATCTGTGTAGTTCAGTTTCGTTTTTTTCTTGCTAGTTTATTAAATATGTTGACATGGCTCTAGAGATTATTTGAAATATTAGCGATGCTGTTTTTTTCCTGTTGAGCAGGTATAAATGGGTAATCTGTTTGGTCCAATGTAATTATTATTATTTTTCTACTGAACACATCCTTAACTTTGTCTTTTACTAGTTATGGTATACTAGTCTGTAATTGGTGTACTTTGATAGCATCATCTTGATTTTGGAAAACAAATTTCAGTTGTCACTATTCATCAAGACTACACTACTCATTTTTGGTCTTTGTACCATATAAATTCAAATAAACATTTATTTATTTGTCAAACGGGTGTTCGTAAAGTGTAAAACAAATTCTAAACATTTATTAACATTTTCCAAGGTACACTTAAAAATCACCCCTGAAAAAAACAGTCCATTTGTATGCAAACAAAATAATAAAATCAGTTTGTATAAACGGCCCTGTTCAGTTTCGCCTGTGTTCTCCTTCACGACTGCGATCTCTGTCTCGGTCCCTTCCTTTGTCTTGGTCTCTCTCTCTATCCCTGTCTCTCCCTCCATCTCTTTCTCTCTCTCTTTCCCCATTACTCCCTCTTCCTTTGTCCCTGTTGTCTCGCTGTTGTGTGTCTTCATGTCTTTTCTCCCCTCTGCTCCGGTCTATACTTCTGCCTCCTTTATCCCTGTCTCTCTCAACTCTCCTATCATCTCTATGTCTGTCTCTGACTCTCTCCAGCTCCTCTTCTCTGTACTGTGGCTGTCCTCTTGACTCTTGTCCAGGTCTGTCCCTTCTGTTTTCTGCCGGTCCTTTTATGGCATACTTCTCATACACTTCATCCTCTTTCTCCTTCTTCACTTTGACTGGCAAAGACGTTGACATCTCAGTCCGTGCCTCACGCTTCTCTACCTTTAATGCCTTTTTCTTCTTTTTTCTTCTTTTTCTTCTTTTCCTTTTTATCTGAAGTATAAGAAGATCAAAAACATAGCCATTCAGTCTTAATCTTAATAATTTAATACAGGAGTGTAGTTAGTTTTACCTCTTCTCACCTTTTTTCTGCTTTTTCGAAGGTACAGCACAGTCTTCCTCAGATTCTGAGTCAGAGGAGGGAGGGGGCAGTTTGGGAGCGCAGCCCTCTTTTCGCAGTTGTTCAGTGATATCATCTATGTCATCTGTGTCTTTAGGTGGCCGATAATTTGCTACATGGTCCACGCGTATGGTCCGGCCTTTAATCTATAGAGAACAGAAAAAGAACAAATTAGTTCAATAGACCTATTCAGATTAATGGATGTGTTTCAGGTTCAAAATAAGTGAAGCTCATTCGACAACATTCGTGGCATTATATTGATACTTTCAATTTGTCCCTCTTTTATTTCCAAATTGCGGTTACATTGAGGCACTTACAATGGAAGTGAATGGGCCAGTCTATAACACATTAAAATGTGTGTTCTTTCAAAACTATAGCCACAAGATGTGAACATTATACCTGTTAGCATGATTTTAGTGTGATAAAGTCACTAACTAACCTCATCAGTGAAAAGTTAAATCCAATATTACAATTTAGTTGCCATGACGATGCAACGCTGGTAAACCCGGTTTTCGTGTGACCAAATTCCACATGCGTTAACACTGTATTTTGGCTTCGCAATGCATCATTATATTTAAACTGACAGATTTCAGTTCAGGAGACTCTGGTTGTCAGTAAAGGGTTTCAAATTTCGACTCATGTGACAAAACATCAAACTATTTTATTTAAAATTTCACAACTTGTTCCACATATTTGGCCATGATTTTTTTAGGAAAACCACTTGCTCTAGAATTGTTATTATTATTTTGATTGTTTAGTAGATGCCTCTAGTTACAAATCAAAAAGGGAAATGGAAAATGCACACCGCAGTCACACTCGGGTCTCAGGAGGCTAGAAGCTATTTTATCACACTTAAATAACATGGAACAGAGATTTTAAATCGCACTACAGTCATATTAACACAGACAATGTTTACATCTTCTGGCTATACTTTTGAAACGGTGTGTATTTTAATGTTCATGGACTGGCCCCATTTACTTCCATCACACTATAACCGCGATTTCTACATATTTTCTGTGGTAATCATTATGCCATAAATGCTGTCGATTGAGCTTAACTTGCATTGACCTCAGAATATTCCTTTACGGCTGCTATTCAACGCATATGAAGTTTAATGACGGAAATGTATACTTTTATATAGTTAAGAACTAGTTTAACTAGAATAAAAGTATGCAAGGTAATATTGGTATTTGTATGGCAAGTAAAACTGATCCAGTGCAACATAGAGCTCAACAATAAAGATCAGCTGTTTAATGTTCAGCTATTACTGCAAATTAAAACCAAGTAAATATTTTATCTACAATATGTAATAAAATATTTAATAACAAATATTTTTGAACATTTGAAAATAGGTTCCTAAAATAAAATGCATCTTTTTTGTGGTGGAGCCAGTGACAATAGCAGGGCAAGTAAAAAATCGGGACTACTGGCCCAATTCGGCCAAATAAAATATCCAAAGAAATCTGTTCACCTTGATTCCATTGAAGTTATCCACAGCCAGAATAGTGCTCCTTTGATCCTCATAGCAAAGGAAGCAGAATCCCTTTGATTTGCCCGTTTTTTTATCTCGAACCAGATTTATGTTAGCAATCTCTCCATACCTGAGAAACACAGAGGAGGATTAAAGGGAGACAGTTCACCCAAAAATGAAAATTCTCATAATTTACTCACCTTCATGCCGTCCCAGATATATGACTTTCTTCTGTAGAACACAAAGATATTTAGAATATCTCAGTTCTGTAGGTTCATACAATGCAAGTGAATGGTGACCAGAACTTTGAAGATCCAAAAAGCACAAAGGCAGCATAAAAGTAATCCAGAAGACTTCTAAACCGATAGAATCACTTTAGGTGAGAAACGGATCAACATTTAAATCCTTTTTTACTATAAAACTCCACTTTCAGAATGCAAACAGGGATATTTATTTTAAAAAAGGACACAGTAAATATTGATCTGTTTCTCACCCACACCTATCATATCACTTCTGAAGACAGAATTAACTACTAGAGTAGTGTGGATTAATTTTAAACTGCCTTTATGTGCTTTTTTTGGACCTTCAAAGTTCTGTTACCCATTCACTTGCATTGTATGGACCTACAGAGCAGAAATAGTCTTCTAAAAATCTTAATTTGTGTTCAGTAAAATAAGTCATACACATCTGGGATCACATGAGGGTGAGTGAATGATGAGAGAATTTTCATTTTTAGGTGCACTATCCCTTTAAGCTTTACTAGTAGAAAAATGCAATAAGTATTGAATTCTTAAGCAAGGAAAAATACGTTTGAAGTGTAGGTTAAAAACAAATGTTGGTTTGAGAATTTAGGACCTACTGAGAGAAAACACAGATGATGTCTCCTTCTGTCAGCTCATATGGGAAGCCACCTGCAGATTACATGTTTAAAGTCACATAACAGTACAATGCTAATTTGGTCACCATTCTATAAACACTATTAATTTACATATTTCACTGACAAGTTATTTGTACGATCGGCAGATCATAACATTCGGATTGGTTTCACAATAAACACAATACAATCATTATTTTACTGTACACGGTGTACCAACATGAGTATCTAAGAAAGACTAAGACTGTAGAGAAATTGGTGACTGCTGCCACCATCTGGTCAAAAGTAAACTTTTAATAGGTTTTAAAGAAATCGTGCAGGCCGAGTCACAGTGAACTGCCTTGTCTTGTCAGCATTCTTAAACATCAGGATTAAACAACAATGTGCCTATGATGCTCATAAATGCTGTCTAGGTAGGTAGTCTTGGGATTTAATGCCACAAACAGTATATTCTGTTAAAATTTGAGAATGAGATCAAACTGCTCACCGATGAAGATCCAGGCACTGTCCTTATAGGTTGAATGCCAGGACACATTGTCTTTGACTCCCAGTTCAGCTTCTCTTTCATTCAGTTCATTGATGAGCTTCACTTTGGTGAGCGGACTGTATGGAGGTAATGAATACAGATGCGAGATTGAGGCTAGTTTTTCGCTTTCTGCTCAACCGACATGCTTTCATCGTGACGAACAGTTCAAGTAACTCTATTCTCAAAATATTACCATAATAATAAATATATGACTACACATATAGGGGTGTTGTTTCTATTAAATGTTAAGACACAGTGTATCACTTACTTCATTATGATCAGCCAGCAGTAACTCCGGAACCGTTTATGTCCACCAACACGTGATGCTATTTTCTTCCGGGTTGAACTGGGAACGGGGTTGTGGGATTTATAGTTCACAAGTGGCCTCAGACGTGTGGCTCCTCACGCTCTACGATGTGGCCTTTTCTTGAGTATGTTTTAAAGTATATTTCTCGAACTTTACAACCGGTTCTACAATTCAAGGACAATAATCAGATATAAAGCATATGCTACATATAGATTCGGGCTCATGAATATTATATCCATGCAAATAGATACGTAATCTAATTTAATGTAGTTTATTCTATTTTTGACACCATAACAATGCCAAACGGTCCTTAATGGATATATGGATATATTATGTTACGTAATAAATAGTAGATAGATGTAAATTCGGACACCTTTAGCACTGTGAACGTCTAGAAAGTAAAGTCTCAATTAAACATTTTTCACACTCTCACAGAATTTTTTATTTTTTTCCCTCCATTTTTCTACTAACAAAGTCCAACAGTGTATGTGAATCACAGGATTTTTTAAAAATTCATGAACAAAATACCAACCACTGTCATTTCCACCACATTTCAAATTCTGAATTGTGATTAGTTGAATTCTGTGGTGGAAATCACATTTTTTATGTTTTTGAAATAATATGGATGACTCTTTTGTCTTGCTAAAGCTAATTTTATAGCTAACATTTTATGTATCCGTACTCACAGGCGTCATTTATGGGTGGGACTGGTTGGACATGTCCCTACCATTTTTTGCCTTTGCCAATTTTGTCCCACCACTTTTTTAAATAGCTTTCATCAGGTAAGTGTCTAATGCAGAAGAAACTTATTCAGTTCTTGAATAGAACTGAATAAGCTTTTTATTTCGCTTTTTATTTCGTTTATTTGTGTTTTAATGAGTGGTGATCCAGCAATGGAGTTTGCTATAGGCAAATGGAAAAAAATGGTGGACTGTGTGTGTACATCACTCAGGGGAGTATCAATGATAATAGGGTGGAATCCGTCACAAGTCGTGGGTGAGGCCTGCTCTAACATGACGTCATGTTAGAGCAGAAACGAAAACCATTCATTTTGACACTGTTTTTGATCAATAGAAATATAAGAAAGAGGAGTGGGTGGACTTTTAACATTGTAGGGTGGTTGTGTACACACACTGCCGACTCACATTTATGTACAAACACCATGTAAATGTGAATTTTGGATAATAGGTCCCCTTTACTAAGGCAAAATTGTTTGTTGTGGAGGAAATTATACCACAACTGCTGTAATTCTTTATAAATTTATGGAAATAATTTTTACACAAATTTTGAAATGATAAAAAATGTCAAAGTCACTTTTAATGTGACCTTTATTTGAAATCTGTTCGTTTTATAAAAATCTATTTAAAGAAACTAAATTAAAGAAACACCCATAAACAACTTGGTGATAATGCATATATAATATTTAGTTCCTGTTTTTCCCAGTAATTCTGGGAAAATTTCAGAGTAATCTAACGAAAATCACATTATTTGTGAATAAATATTCACAGTTGCTGATTAAATGTTATACACAGCTTCATTGGTTACAAATTCATAAGTGTTAATGGATGAAAAAAAACATTCAAACATTGTTGTATATAGCCTGTATCTAATACAGTCTCTTATTGTACAATGGATAATATCAAACGAGTGGAAACTGGATAAGAACTAAGTGCTCTGGTTATTTTGAATGCCATGTGTTAAGTGCAAGGGGAAACAAAAAGCAAATATAGACATCTGCTCTGTTTAATGTGCAGAAGATCAGATACTCTGCACTTCACATCCATTAAGGAACATTTGCCATTTGATTGCTGATATTGAAGATCTTTGACAGTGTCCTAAACTGACATTCTCAGTCTACAGTATGTTGATCAGGAATTGTGACAGATTCACTGCAAGTTAAATGGACAGGCAGTGTCCTGTCGTGAAGTCTTACAGCCTGACCAACAGTTATTTGGTCTGTGTGGCATCTGTCAGCTGTCTTAGAGTGTGTCATACAACACAACCTGTCTTTAATATGAGCAAAGACCTCACAGATCTGATACCTTGCTTCCCTCTGCCAGCAGGCATAAACAAGAGGATTGATAAGTGAGTTTGTGATTCCCAGCAACCAGAGATGGTTCTCCAAGAAGTGATAAAGTTTACAGGTGGGACACAACACCTGCACAATACTGACCACAAAGAAAGGGCACCAGCAGAGTGTGAAGCAACCAACCAGAACAGCAACAGTACGCAGGGCTTTTACGTGACCCCAGTAACGTCCGGGCGGCAGAAAGAGTGAACCCATTTGCTGAATGCGCTTCTGGTGGCCACAGGCAATTTTGAGGATGTCCATATAGAAATAAATAAAGACAGAAAGTAGGGGGAAGAAAAAAGCACAGAAGACTACAATGATGCTATGAGGCTCTATGACAGAGAAGAACGAACAAACATTCTTATAATGTTTCTGCTGCATTGGCTCCACTATGCAGGGCAAAAAACCCACAGTTACAGACATTAGCCAGAGCAGAACCAGACCTCCAGCAACCATCTTCTTGCTCATTAGTTGCGAATACCGCAAAGGAAATTTAATGGCAACATAGCGGTCCATCGAGATGAAGAACATGGTGAGGATGGAGGCAGCAGTTGGGGCTATGACAAAGGCCATGCGCAACAAACAAATGTCCTTTTGCATAGAGGCCGTCCGTCCTTCAAGAGCATCAGTGGCAATGCCAGTGATTGCTACACCCACTAGAATGTCTGCAATAGAAAGGCTTAAGGCGAAGCACCAACTGTGGTAGCCCTTCTTGCGGATGAGCAGGACCAGAGCAATGGCTACTAGAAGATTGGTGGAGATTATTGAAATAGATCCTGCACTAAGAATATAGCCCATGGTTGTAACTATGCTTTCTATTATTGCGGGGGTTGTAAGTACTGGATTAGCCGATGTCATGCTGTAGTGCTCCCTCATTTTTCGTGAGGAAGTCTCAGGAGTTGCGTTGAAAATTATCATCATTGCATCAAACGTTACTTTTCCTGGGTGAATGGGTTACACACAAAAGTTACACACTCCTTAAGTCTCAATTTATTTTCAAGTTCAAGTTAAGAGGACCTCAAGCTCCAACAGACAGATACTGTTGATTTAAAAAGGAGGAAATGGATGACAAACTCTAGATTTGTCTTTGCTCCCACAGGGTGGAATAAAATGTATTTCCTCCTTTTCTCCCATGTTTTTAATTGTCTGATCCTTGTTCTCTTTGGCCTTCATCCAAATCACATCAGTGTTTCTCAAGAGCCTACTTCCTTCTGAAAGATGTGGTTATCCAAAGATTTTGATTATAAATTTAAAGCATAAATGTACTGAATAAGAAAATGCTCATCTATTGATCTTCATCCTGATTGTCAAAAAGGATTGAATACTTCAGTTTCCAGATGTTTGAGTGTTTAAAAGTGTCCCTTGCCTGAAATAGTGATGTGAAGCAGATGAGTTCCTTTAATGAAAATCCTGGGAAAGTCCATTCTCATCATCCTGGAAAAGTCCAATAAATTCAGCAGAAAAAATATTCTGAATTAGGAAATTGATTCCAAGTGGGATAATTAAGTTAAGCCTCTCTCGGTACATCTTTGTGCCAGTTGGGATGGTTAGATATGTATGTATGAATGTAGATAAAGCTCACTTTCACCAGAAAATGGGTAATCCATTTTGATGGCCGCAATATACCCAATAAAATTATCACTGCAGTCCAGCGTTTGTCGTCATCTGATTTCTCTGATTATTCCTAACTTTATACAAACTAAAAAGGGTATGAGAAACTGAGAAAAAGTGAGAGAGAGAGGGTTGGGTTTGCAGACTTGTCTGGGAGGTGCATTGGGGGATGGACTCACAGCATTGTCATTACTCATGCGTGAATGAACTCTGAATAAACAGAATCACTCATGGGTGAATAAATATTTACCACATAAAATCCCCCCCCCCCCCCCCCATATACTCTATGAATGCATAAAGTACCTTTATATTGTGACTACAATAATGAAGCAACCCATTCAACTTCCCTTTTTATCTGAATAGTTGAGTCAAAGCCCCCAAGTACAATGGACTTAAAAACACAACTGGTTTTTAATTTGGACAGCCCTCCATATCGAGGAAAGATCTTTTTATGACAATGCTACACAATAAAACATGACTCCCACCCACCAACAATGTGGCAGTGCCATTCACCCCTACTAGACTGTTCACTGCTATTGACATGCCATTTTGGTCAGCAGTTGTTGTGTCCGCCACTCTGCTCTCAGAAAGCTCTTGGATGCTGTTTGTGCCGAACTGTGCCCACTCCCTCACCTACACTTACCTTGAGCTCTGTAAATAAGGATCTTCCAGAGTCTTTGAAAGGAGGATTGAAGATTTGAAGATCAGTTTGGAGCAGTGGGCAGTTTGTTTAGAGGACTTGACTGAAAATGTCCTTAAAGAGGAGACTACTCTCCATGTTGTTGTGCTGTGCATATTGTGTGGCGTCACTCTTCTGCCTTCACCCGGACAGAAACAACTGTGTCTCGCATGGTACCAGGTGAGTTTTTGTTAGCTGAGTTATGTATTTCCTTATGCTAGTCTGTAAGTTTTAGTATATGTTGGTTTGCTGGACTCAGCTTGTCTTCCAACCTGGCCGGGCTGGTCTGTTGACTGGCTTTAGAGGGATTTTAGGCACTCAGGTTGGGTATTAGCTGGGAGGCTTTAGCCAGCTTTAACCAGCTAAGACCAGTAAACCAGTTTAAGCTGGATGAATATGTTTTTTGTCCAGCAGGGATATTGATCATTCAGTGATATGTTGTGTCTCTGAATCTTGCCAAGACATCAAGTAGCTTTTACCTCTAGTTTGAGTAAGAATGTAAAAGGTTGGGGGCAAGGTCAATATGTCTCAGACTTAGTCATGGGCACTCATAAAATTTAGTCTAATGTGTATTCTTTACACATTTTGGATAGTACAATCCTGTTATTGAATAACTTCATATGAAACTCATGAAGTAATCACTTTTGAAAGCATACTGTGCGTCTCTTGTTTTTCTTATATGTGTTGTAGGAATCGGGTATCAGTTGTTCAGCAGCTGTACCAAAGTGTGATGAGGCTTCTACGCACCACTCTGTGAGTTGTCTCAAACTAGAGGGGAGTTGAAACCACAAGGATCATCTACAGACTACTTATCAAGAGACAGATCAGTATTACTGATATAAAATTACGGACTTTTGAAAATGAACACTTTAAAAGATATTCCCCAACATGGTTAAAGGTGCCTCACCTTGTAAGAAAGGTTTGTGTATCCATAAACATGCAATTTTACCAAAAATAACTTGATATTGCATATTAAGCCATATGGAATATTTACAATGGAAGGTAATGTCACTTTATTTGATCTCTCTGCTGGTTGAAGTGTGCATTGGGAATGATACCGGTGTGCCTTTGTGGGAAGGTAGTCCTGAAAAGAAGTAAAATTTTTCTTGTAGTAAAAATCCATGCAATATGATATATCAGAACTTAAATGATGATCCTTATGACAGTATTTAGACCAAATGCTTAGAGTACATATAGAGACAAGATTCTTTGGTTGAACAAAGATACATTATTATGAATTAACAAAGATTTTTTTCTTTGCAGTCTTTAAAGTAAAGCTGAGGTGTGGCTGACATCCAGAGTTTCATATAACACAACCTTCTTAATCCTGAGTGATAATTGTTATAAAAGGTTATCCGCAAAATTTAAGTTGTACAAGGTCTGCTGTGAGAATGTACAGCATTTGGCCAGACATACTGCATGTACACAATAAATAAAAAAATTCTTTATTTTATTTTCTTACACCTCGTTTTACAGGGAAAGGTGTGCAGACTGTTGAATAACTTATTGTACTCCTTACTGAATGACACAAAATGTCAAAATGTTTAAAAATTAAATAAACTTGCTAAATACTGCTTGAAGTGTTCGATATTGTCGTGTGTCTGTGGATATGACATAAAATATTTTTGTACAATATCAAGCTTCTTCAGCATTGAAGATAATCTACAAACAAAAATGTTTTACCTCACATACTTCATTTGGAACATAAAGGACATTTGATTTAAACAAAAGACTCTTTTTTTGAAAACTTTCAAAAAATAATATCGTATATGGACCAGTTATTTATTGGTGATTTAGACATCAGTCTTCTCTTTAAATGAGTTCTTGATGCATTATAATTTTCCTGTACCACTTTGATTATAAATACAGGAGAATGTTTGTTTATCACTCTCTCTCTCTCATACTACACACATACTTAATGGACATTATTGGATTAAATCCAAACTAATTTTCCCGCATTGTTGCACACTGGACTGCGCCTATGAGGGGTCGACCCGCTTCATGAAAAATTTAACTCATTTAATTAAGTTACTGACATGAATCGAGTCTTTTTTACACACTTTGTGTAAAAAAAAATAAAAATAATTATTAGCAAAACGTTACTGATTAAACCTTTAATATATCTGTTTGAGGGGCAGGGTGACATTGAAGAGAGTGATGAGTGGGGAGGAGGGTCGCGTTTTTATCAAACTTCCGGGCGGGAACTTCCGCTTGCAGCGAGTTGAGTTCCTGTTTGACCCGCACGATGAGAAAATGAAAGCTGCATGCTCGCTTCAGGAGTTTTTACTGCGAAAAGTACAACAATCCTGCATGTGGTCTAGAAGATGGAGTCAAAAATAAAATAACAGTGGTGACTGAAGCGCCAGTCCTCAGGTATGTAAGTTCACAAGGTGATATTGATGATAGCTTCGTGTTAATTAAGTTTGTACTTTTATCATCGTGTGAGTAGTTCTCTTCTAACTGGCTAACAGTCACAAGCCGTTAGATCATCACTAGTTGCCCGACACTAACTCGAATACAACGGTTTTTGAGGCTACATCCACGACATCGACTCATTCAAATGTCAATATGCTCGATATGAGTTGCTCTTTTTAATTTAAAAAGCAAACCAAAATAGTTCAATGTTACATCGTTTGCTGAAAATAGGCGAGCCGTTGCTGTCACTCAAGCTCCTTACCGACGGAAGTGGGTGGAATTGTAGATCATTCTAACCAACCAGTATAGCTTTCGAAATGATTGACGCAGTTTTCAACCAATAGGATTCCCGCAAATTTCCTATGGCGCTTGCGATGAATCTTTAATGCGGGTCCGTGTTATTCCGGTGCACATTTGTCTATGCATCTGCGAAGGCTGGCTGTATTACGGACGGGTAGCGCTATGTTGTACAATGTGAGGTTAAAACAGCTCGTTTACTCCTATTTTGGGTTTTTGCTGTTTTTAGTAGGACTCCATCAAGCCGAGGGGGCCGCAACAGAAATGGCAAACCTGAACTGGAAGCCGTTTATCTACGGGGGAATGGCCTCAATTGTCGCAGAATTCGGTGAGTCTGTGCACCTGCTGTTTTTGCATCATCACCATTCATATCACAAAATCACTTATTAGATCATTTGAATGTAGGTCTTTCTTGTCACAGATGCTAATATCTCTAATAAAAATGACAGAATTCATATAAATATTTGCTATATCAAAATATCGGCATCGGATGCACGCATAGAATATTGCATTACTGTGTAAGCGATTCAGAATCAAATAAAGCTGGTGGGAGCGATTAGTGACGATTTGCCTAAGTTGCTGTTTGGAAATACTATTATATAGATTTGTACAACTTCTACCATAGTGTGTGTTTAGAATCACTTTCACAATATTTGCCATGCTGGAGGTAAGGTTGATTATAAATTAACTACAAATTATGGCGTAAAGGGTAAAACAACATTCCTCATTGCACTGTGTGTACAGTGCACAAAAAAGGCATACAACAGGACACTAAATATAATATTTGACTGGAAATATGCAAGTAAATAGTTGGTTACATCTCTGAAATGCTAGCATAAACAAAGGATTTGAAATGTAATCCGTGATTGAATCCTGCAGGTACCTTCCCCATTGATCTGACTAAAACACGGCTGCAGGTTCAAGGGCAGACGCACTGTATGGAAGTCCGCTATCGGGGTATGTTCCATGCTTTGTTCAGGATCGGACAGGAAGAAGGCATCCGGGCATTATACTCCGGGTGAGAGCAAATTATTTGCATATTCTGATTGACAATAAAGTCTTAATTTGCAGTGGGGCATTATTGTTTCAAGGTGGTAACATTTGTGCTAAAGTGTTTTGTTTTGCTTGCTGGAGGGCTGTTTATATCAGAGTTGTGTTCCCTGTTAACAGCATATTTGCAACCCATACTGTGGTTCAGGGGTCTTAAACTATATATAGATGATATTAAATCCACATGATCTGCACGGGCCTGTAGAGGAGCTGAGTCAAGTGTAACTGGCCCACTGATTTGGCATGAACGGTTTGACTGCAGTCTCTTGAGTTGAATTCAGTGCCTTTATCTGTGTATCAGTGAGCTGCTTGTTTTTAAAATGATCATCTTTTGAAACTAGTGGCTAGTAACTTTATTTCTGATTTTTTTTTAAATGTACTTAAATATCATAATTTTAGTCAGGTTACAGCATTTTTAATTAGGATTTTGCATTTATTACTCAGGAAAACGCCTTTCAAGCCAAAAATAAAATTATTGACAGCAAGGGGAGAAATACTTTTTTAGGGGTCCCTATAAATCCTGATGCTTTTTGTAGGCTCCATTATTTTTTATTTTTTTTTATTAATAGTTTCCATCTTTTTTTATACAAAGAAATGGATAAAGCTGTAATAACTTTGTGGCCGTATGCTTAAAAGTTAGCAAACACAGGTTATTGTTTGTGGTTTATTTGATCAATCTTAGAGGACAAATTGGTGCTCTAGTTGCCCAACAATGGTTAGTAAAATGTTTACCCAGGGTTGGGTATTGGTTAGGGATGGGCATCCATCAATAATTTGGTATTCGAATATTTAAGTTAATAAAAAAATTTATATTTGAATATTCTCTTATTTAAATGAATTGAGAGAGACAATTTATTTAGTCAAAGGTTGCATCACCATTAAAAAAAAAAACATGCTACTAATTATAATCAAAACAAGCTTCTCATGTCGTGTTTTTTTAATTTTTTTTTAGATATAGTTAAACATGTAATACGTGAAAACAAAGTATAGAATAAATGCATTTAAGCTTATGCAAATCGAAGAAAAAGAAACCGCTAATGAAGTAGACTGACGCAGTTAACCTACACTCAGCATATAATAATTATCATGTTTATATTGTATCTTATGTCATATCCATGTGCTCTGTAAACTATACTCATTTATAGACCAGTTTAAATTATGGAATATTACTTCAGCTAGCGAAGTCTTTCTCGGATGCCATGTTTGTTGTTTACAGAAGCGTTGCAGGGATTACGTTGCTACGGGGACGCTGCTGTCTGACGAGCTGCACATATACGAGAGTAAAGTGTACACCACTTATCCAGAACATTTAAACAGGAACCCAGCTCTCTCACAGTACGCCACATTCTCACATTAACCCGCTTGTCTGGTGTCCATCTGAACGTACGGACCGAACGGTTTGCTCAACAAACGTGATCAACTTGTGTCCACACTCAACAGCGCCACCCAGTGCATTCTGTTATAACTGACAGTTTTAGTTTGTGTGTTCAGGATTTAACATGCATCTCAGTATATATATATATATATATATATATATATATATATATATATATATATATATATATATATATATGGCCAGCAAAGCAAAATTTGCGAAATTCGAATTGTATTTTTATTATTCGACTAATTATTGCGGAACGAATATTCCACTACTCTTGCACATCCCTAGTAATGGTACAGATTTGTTTTATTCGGATTCACACGTTTTGATTTGATTCAATATCGATATATATATGACATCTTTGGTTGAAACTTAATTCAAGCTGTTTGCCGAAGAACACATTACATGAGTCTAATGGTGAATGAATCTCATGATTTGATCTTACCTGGACATCGCCTGTGTGTGATCGTGGCTGTGAGATATTCAGAGCCGGAGTCATAACAGGCTAATTTCATGTTGATATGTTATACAATTAAACATTTAAACCAAAATATTACTTTGCTTTGAAGATAAAAACACACTTATTTACATATTTTGAATGAATGACACTTCTCTGACTCTGTACTCAAAAGCGCTTTTACATAGAGAACGGGGGTCGGGTCAATCACAACCAGTTACCAGTATATTTTTCATGAATATTCAAGTCTTTATCTACAATTAATATTATTATTGTACTACTATTGTAATTTTACTATTTATAAGTATATACATTGATTTGTTGAACATGCTGTATCCGGTACTGTATCTTTAACAAAATATATATATATATATATATATATCAAATGGCTGGTAAATGTTTACATTTCCTTCATCAACAATTGTGTAGTATAGTGGTCAAGTATTCAGCGTCAATATCTTTTTGAGAGTAAAAGTTGTTCTGTGTAATGTAATAATGTGTCCAAAGACGAGATCTATGCAACCCATTTGTAATTAAATAATGTCTCTCTTAATACCCTTTCTGTTCTCTACAATAAGTTGTAAGTCTCTGTTTCCCACTTTTCAACAAATGTTCCTTTTTTTGTACACATCAATATTCTTGAGAAATGCTGATCTGATTTGCACAAAATTTGCATGCATGCTTTGCATTATTCTTTCTTTAGGTTGTCTTCTCAACAAGTTTTCCTTGCATAGGCTTATAAGAATGAGCATGATAAATGACTGATGTGTGAAGTCTTAAGATTGGGATTGCAGCGGTGTAACTCTTTTATTAAAACTGGTCTTGACTAACTTGGAGCTAAATTTATTTTTAATATATGAAATCTATGTTACTAGATTTGCTTGTTAATCTTTTCCAGGGTTTTGTGAATTGTTTTAGTCTGTAATTTAAAAAAAATTCTGTTTAAAGATCCCTTACCTCAATCTGGAAATGAAGTGCTGGCCTTGAAATTTTCTATTTCTTGCATTTCTCAGGATTTCCCCTGCACTGCTTCGTCAGGCTTCATATGGGACAATCAAGATCGGTACATACAACACACTAAAGAAACTGTTTGTTAGCCATCCTGAAGGTGAGTTTGGAGAATGAAACCTTTCATCATACTGTTTTCTTCTCCATTCATCATTTCTATAATTTGATTAAACATAGACACAGAGCAATGCCTGGAACAGTTTTATCTTATGTTTGTGTCTTCTGATAAATCATCAATTGCACTACATCTACCTTCACACCAAAATATTTTCACGTATCCAGATTTCCTGACTAACCACTGGGTGGCGTCATTATTATTCTAATTGCCTCTGGACTGTTCAAAAGTTTACATAATCTTTTTGTGATAGTTGTTCAGGAGACCCTGCTTTGTCCTGAGCAGTGAACATTTTTTTTTTTGTTTTTCCTTCATCCTCTTCACATTTAAGTTTGTTCCAACAGTGGCTATATGATGTTGACTTTAGAGTTAAACCCATATATTGGTTTTACCGGTAGTTGCAGATATTTATATTTTCATTTTTCTCATTTCTCTGTGTTCCTCTGTTAGAACGTTCTACAGTATAACAGCAGCCTCAATAGATGAAATAAAAACAATCACTGATAACTTGTGGGGATGTGCTGAATTGAAATCTTTCATCATTGACAATATTCATCTATATTTTATGAGATATTTTATATTTATATGTGTGTAAAGCTATAAAAACCTTAATTTGATAAATACTTCATGTAGAGCGTTCTGTAATTTCAAAATAAAAGTCCTGAAATAAGTGTATTCTGGGCTTGTTTCTAGTTAAAAGTTTAGTTTAGCATTAGTATTCTAAACAACGTTTGAGTTAGTTATTATCAACTGACGTCTGAGATTTCATGTACTGATTTGGATAGGACTAAATATGCGTTTATTACAGAGGTCGGATGTTGAACCTCTGTAATAACCTCTGTAACCTTTATCACATAGGTGATAAAATTAACGTATCTTTTAAAACCGGTCAGTTTAATATATATATTTTTTTAACATTTAAAAAATTTATACATTTTTATATATATTTATAATTTATTCATTATAAATTTGCATGAGTTTATAGAAGTGGCTGCTTATAATAAACCCAATGAAATAATACAATTATAATTATAACATTGTGTAATTGAGTGGAGAAATTAAGGTATCTTACCAGACGCTGATATTACAATTGCCAGTTTTAGCAGTTTCTGTGATTGGGCTGTCCCTGTTAATTGTATTGTCTTATTTCTTTTTGGATGGCAAAAACTCTTCATCCAAATATACGCAGCAGGCAGAAGATTGGTGCTCGTTGCGATCTTAACGGTATTTCATTTAGGTCTAAATACATGAGAAAGCATTGTGATTATTCAGTATCAGCAATCACAGACATTCGCATTCGGACAGGATTAGGACCTTTGAGTTAGCTGAAAACAGTAGGTAATTTGCTCTGTAATTTTTAGAGGTTGTGTGAGAAAAATACAGACTTGTCAGATTCAGACGGGATTAAAATCACAAAGTATGTCTAAAGCCCTATTCGGACGGCAGGGCTGGGCGATATGGCAAAAAATATCACTATATTCTTTTTCATATCATGTGATATTCATCACGATATTCAATCACATTTGCACATTGCACATTTTTGTGAATTTCCAAAAAAAGAAGAGAACAAAATCCTAAATAGTCTTTACCAAACTGCATTGGGGCCCAGACACTGTGTCTGTGACACTGTATTTTATAGAGTTTATCAGTTGAGTGCAGTTGAATATGAATGTTATAAGATGATCTGTTCATTTTGAATCATAATGAAGGAATATATATATATATATATAACATTAAAATTATTTTCATATTTCTTTACATACAGATATCCAAGTATGGGGGCATAGAAGCCCTGGTGACTGAGGAATGATACTATATGGGGGTTCAGGGGTATCTCCACAGAGAAACATTTGAAAATGTAAAAGTCTGAATGGACAATTTTCCTATTTTTATTAAAGTGAGAAAGACTAGGCTACAAACTAGTAATTGTTTTGTCTTTCATCCTTGTCAGACATTTTAACATCTGAATAATTTCACAAAATTAGAACTGAAATCTATTTGTTTATTATTAAAGGCTTGGAACATTCTGATTAATAAAACTAAATGTAGAAAGAAAAAAACGTTATGATTTAAAGGCGCTATAGGAACATGCACCTTATGTTTATGCACATGTGGGGAAAAGAGTAAGCGAGTGCGGCCCGGGACAGGGCATCAGTGAAGTGTGTTTCAGTGCTAGAGAAACATATTCAAGAATAGAGCGCAGAAGGATCAGATATGATGTAACAGACACTGTTGTTTTGTCGCGCTGCTCATTAGAGACGGTGAGAGTGCGTAACCGTAGTCATGATGTCTTGCAGTCAAGATGGTATCAATCTGGGATCCGGAACGTGGTGGCCTGCGTAGCGGGGGCAATGGCAACTTTATACAGTCCGAGACTGCGTTTCCACTGAAGCAGAAGAAATCTGCACAAAGCCACTCCCAACTCTAGGGAACCGCTTGCCCGACGCTGCTGTAAATTTTACAATCCACCTTGCGAGCTTGACACTCGGCTTTGGAAGGAATTGAAAGTGCTCGCTCGCATTCGCTCAGCATGCGCCAGTGGAAACATATGACAAGAAAGTCATACTGCTAGTGTTTTTAGCTACACGCATGTCTAGATGTAGAACACAGGCTAAATATCGAAAATTACTTAAAAGCTTATCATCGATATCATGGAGTTTTTTTATCGTGATAAATATTGCTATCGTTTTATCGCCCAGCCAGCAATTGTTTCTCAGGGTGATGTCTGTAAAAGGACATTTTCATGGTTCCTCTGTGATATAGCTCTGCATTCTAATGACAAATAAATCACAGGGGGATGAGTGAGTCTTTTTGTAGATCACATGATTGCTGTTGCGCATATGTGGATAATTCATCAATCCACAAACTGTGTCCTCTGCATTTGCATTTAAATATGTTTGGAATAATACTAAAATGAAAACTCAATTTTTTTAAAGCATGAGAGAATTGCTGCAAAGAGCTGCATACATTTACAGTGTACATTTTCTCATATGGAACAAGCCAAAATTCTTGCAAAGAGCATTTAAATGAATCAAGAAACTGTAGGGACAAAACTGTTTATCCAGGCAGCTGAATAATGTTTCATTACCTGCATCACCTCAGTTGCGCTGCTTGTGCGCACTCTCCTAAACACACTCAAGATATCGAAGCCGCATAAATCAAGGACAGTAAAGATAGTTAAAATGAAATTTGAGGAGTAATGGTAAAAATGGTTTTCTTGTGTTTTATCTATCAAAATGATGGACATAATTTTGAATTATCTGGCAGTGTTTACAAAGTGGAGGTGGAAATTAAACCTTTTAAATAAGATGGACATTAACCCGGCAACTTTTCTGGGATGACTCGAGCGAGTACTCGTGCAAGCCCTATTTATAAATGTATTTAGTAAACGTTTCTACATTAAATTGTGAAATATAAAAATGTTATTAATTGCTGCCATAATAATGGACTATTTCAAAAGTTTATGTGATTTGGCTCTCATTTTTCTTTCCCTTCTACTTAAAAGTACCCACTCACTGTGGTGGAGCGGTGACGCAATTTTATTATTGTGAATTATTTCAAAGATTTGATACACAATCCTCCAAATTTCACAGCTGTTCATTACCACCAGAGCTGTTACCACAAGCAGCGCAAACGTACGGCACGTAACAGTGGTTAAAAAGGATTTCCAAAATGGCTTTTGGATTATAAACTGGATTTGGACGGTAATTAAATTAACACATTACCTTGGTGTTTGTCAAAAAACAGTAGGTAATTTGGCTGGGAATTCTCTCACGGGAGGTTGTATTACTCCCTGTAAATGCTGGAATTACCTCATGTCCCCATGTAAAATAATTGCCATCTGAATAGGGCTTGAGAAACACTAATTACCCATTTTAGTCTCGTCTGAATAGAGCTTTTGTCTGTGGCAACACTGTCTGAACATTTTGTTCATTTTTAGAGAGAAATGCAAATTCGGGTTGAGCAAACAGACGACGACCTCTGGGATCGATGATGGTCAGAGTGATCGCCAATAGCTGATGCCTTTGACCACATCAAGACGATATGTGTTTTCCCATGTATTAAATTATTATTATTATTAGTTGCTTTGAGTTCAGTTCACTTTATTTTTACAGAGCAGTTAATTGTGACCAACTCTGCAGCCTCTACATCTGTGAATAAAACATCAAATAATACAAACACATTCACCTCAAACCATGATTTATATTTCAGTCATTATTATCATCATTATAATTATAATTTTTACAATCATTGTTTTTATGTTTTAATTTGTGTAAGTAATTTTCCATCTGCATGTTTAGACAGATACTTGCCTGATAGAAAATGGAAAGATGGTTATTTATTTTTATTTATACATGTATATCTCTCCATTATTTTAATAGTTTTTTTTTTTGTTTCATTTGGAGTGGAATTTGAATATAGAAATGTATTTTGATTTAAGTTTTTCTTTTTTTAAATTGATTATATTTTCAATGCAGAATCACTAAAGCATGAATATTAACCGATCTTATCGTGAAGGAGTTTAAAACATTTTAATTGCACACATTTTTTCTCGGTTTCATTTTAATTTTTAGTTAAAATAAAGTTCCGAGTTTGAAATCAAAGTGTATTAATTGTGTAGGTTTAACCCTAACCCTGCTTAATGAAAATTACCCCATGGTACCACCAAGCATCCAACCAGTGCTAATATCGGTGTTCGTCATTTCTATGTGGAGTTTTTTTCTGCGACCAACTGACCAATCAAAACTTGGTCGACCAAGACTCTTCTCATTGACTAACATTTGCTTGACTGTCAGGTCAACACTATATTAATCTAAATTCAAATATAAATTTTCACAAACTATATAGCCTATACGTTTAAGAACCAGAAGTTTGCATAACCCTTTTGTTTTTAAAGTTTACACTCCCCTTTCAGAATGTATACAAATAGCCTATAAGAGATTGTTTTATGTAGTACTGCCCTTCAAAAGCTACAACACAAAATGTCTTATTTACACAAATCATACTGTTCTGAAGTTTGCACCCCTTGGTTTTTGTGTTGCCTTCTTGAGCATCAGTAATGGTTTACACCTTTTGTAATAGTTGTGGATTAGTCCCTCAATTGTCAAAATCTGGACCTCATATATAGCCACTGTTGGGAAGAACTCAAATGTGCAGAAGATGCTGAGAAACCAAATACTTTTACTGTAGATGGATTTTTTCTTAAGAAAAGTGGACATCTTCACTGCTCAGGACAAATCAGGGATTCATGAACAATTATTACACAAACAGTCATTGATCATCAAGAAAGCAACACACCATATTAGAAACTAAGGGAATGTAAACTTATTCAGTTTCTTTTTGTCGTGTGGAATATATGTGAGGATGTTATGTGAAATAGCTTCTTTGGGAGAGTACTACATAAAAACAAAATGCAATTGTGTTCTTTTCTATTTATCAAAATGGACATTGTAACAATTTTACCCATATGTATCGATATCAAATCGAGATCAGAGTCTTATCGAATCGAGGGCTTGTATATCAGAATCGAGTCAAGAAATCTATATCAATACCTAGCCCTACTGTCAACCTCTAGTTGACATCCAGCTTTGACATTTAGGACAGTTGAGGGACTCATACACGGCTATTAAAAAAGATGCAAACTTTCATTGAGTCTGAAAGAAGCCAACACAGTATATTAAAGAATTAGTTAACACAAAAATATAAATTCTGTTAAATCTGCCTGTGTTATGACCCATATGACTTTTTCCTTAAACCAAAGGGAGAAATTGTGGGGGGGAAAAAAAATAGAATTCAGAAGTCTAATAAATTATTCCATGAAACTTAAGATTATGAAAGCATACGAGAGGCCAGTGCTATTATTCTAGCACTGAATCGCATTAAGATGGAACCAATGGAAGATTTTAACCAAATTGTCAGCTCTGGAGGCACAGAATTTTAAGTTTTGCTTGGTACCTGGCCATTGTGGAATCTGAGGAAATGAACAAGAACAAGAACTTTCTACAGATCTTAAAAAATGCTCCATACCACCCTCAGCTCTGAAACCTACCAGTATCTCTTAAATCATCAACAAATGGCAAACAGTATGGGACCAATGCATTAACAACCAATTGCATGAAATTAACTCTGTAGTGGGCAAAATACATATCTTTAATTTTAGTAATAGCTGGGGTCAGATAATTTACACCTGTTGCTGAATTGGACATTTCAGACTCGCACAAGATGTTAATATCAGATGAAGATCCACCATTATGCTCCGCATGTCAGAATCCATCTTTGAAGTGTATTTTATTGGATTGTGCTGTTTTGTTTAATTTTTAAGGAATTTAATTTACTCTGCAAACGCTTTTGATGAGGTTTTTAACAAAGTTCATCCTGAATCATTTTTAGAGTTCTTATCTAAATAAAATGTAAAAAAATGTATAAAGGTTTTAATTACTCTACCTTTTTAAAAATTACTACTTGTTTTTAAACTGGTGTAAAATCACTAACTAACAAACTATGAAAGCATACGATAAGGTTTGGTGTGAAACAAATCGAATGTAATGTACAAATCGATTTTATATCTGGAATCTGCATGTACGTCCCTACAACGCAAACGTCCTACACATGTAATTATTAATTTAAAGTCTGGAATTTTTCCTGTATCTTGAAAGCCAGAGTTATGTATATCTACTGTATATCAAACTTTATCCAAATCTAACAAATTAATCGGTGAACAGATCAGCTGAATGTAAACAAGTTCAATGAAACTGAGGTAAGATACAAACAGGCATTTTCAGACTCTATTGTGAACATCAAAGGGTATTCAGAATGTTTTCATCAAAATGTGCCTTGTTCTCACTTGAATAAGAGTGCGCGTTATCTCCCTAGGGGGCACCATCTTACCCTAGGGGGTTATCAGAAACTCCACAGGTTGTCGCCCATTATAGGTTATTTAAGGACCCGAAAGCAGTCGCAGAACACAGACGATCGCCTCACGCTTGCACCACACGTCGCATTCGTAGCTCATATTTATGGGGCACAGCGACAGACCAATGTCTCGTTGCTCTTCGCTTTTGCTTAGGACAAAAAGCTCTGATTAACGTAGAAAAGTGGCATTTGGCTTCTGAGTTGGACACTGTGTGACTAGCTAACTTCACCCCCATCTCTCTGTTTGAAATGCACCTATTCTTCCACTACAAAATCTTTGGACATGTTTGTAAGTTCTGTTCACTCGTTTGTGTGCAGCTATGTTGTGTTTTCTGTTGTTAATATCGCTGGTGGTCCTGTTGATTTTTTGCTACGTAACTACTGTTGAATGCAGACTCATGATTGCGCACTGGAGAATAACGGTCAGCAAATTATTTTTCTAAGTAATACATTTTTGTGTTTGTTTCACACCAAACATTATTGTTTGCTTTCAGAACAATCACGAGTCTAATGGAATAATATATTAGACTTCTGAATTATACTTTTGTGTTCTTTTGAACCTTGAAGAGGAGGTCACCATAAACTGCCATTGTATGACATCGCTGTGTGTGTGTGTGTGTGTGTGTGTATATATGTGTATATATATATATATATATATATATATATTAGGGTTGGGCGATGTCCCCTAAATTGGCAGTTGACGATGTTGACAGTAAAACATTGCGATGGACGATGATATCGTCGGTGGGGGGGGCGTTTTAATATAATTTCGTTATTTTACTAACCCAACTAATGACTCGGCGCTGTATCAGTAGGTTGCACGACACGTGAAGCATTTTTTTTTTTTTTTTTTTTAGCTTTCACTTAAGAAGAGTTATGCACTTTTTATTTTAATATATCTCTTTACATAAATACTATTTTCCACTTAAAAACGATAATTTCGTTATTTTACTCACTGATGAGCAAAAGGTCGAGGCAGAAATGACCATGTACCTGCAGGAAATGGCTATTGATGGGGAAGAGGACCCGCTGACTTGGTGGAAAACGAACGACAAAAGGTTTCCGTTCATGGCAAGATTAGCACGGAAATATCTGTGCATATGTGCTACCAGTACTCCATCAGAGCGGGTCTTCAGCACAGCGGGTAGTGTAGTTACTCCAATCCGCAGCTTATTAAAACCAGATAAAGTGAATATGTTGCTATTTCTGGCCAGAAACATCGAAATTGAAACATGGTCTATGGTGAAAGATATTAGACTTCTTTACGCATTTTTCGCCATCCGTTGCGGAGCTATTCGATTTTGCATATTATTTTTTAAACGTTCATTTGTGTAGTTCACATGACCACTTTACAATATTTCAATAACATAATTTATTTTGTAGCCTGTGCTGAAGTTAATTGTGCTGCTAATTATAAGTGAAATGTTAATGCCGAGTTTCGGTCTGAGTGTTGTTCCCGTTTCTTGTTCTTTATTTGTTGTTCTGTGTTTTAATAAATGTGTGTTATTCATATTCACCTTGTTTCTTTCATTTGATTTGACATTATGGATTTATGGCCAAGGAAATTTTTCTTTAAAAGTATTAACCAGACAAAAGTGATTTGACGTTTGCTGGTCTGGGTTTATCTTAAACTGCCGCTTCAGTGTATACAAGAGTATGTGACAATGAGCAAGATTTTCTGAGACACTACAACTACTAATAATTAATTAATAAAGGCTATTTTCTTGTAGCCTACAACATAACATATTTTAATCTAAATGTACAGTGTAAGACATGTAAAAAAAAGACAAGAAGCTAACAATGTCAAGATCAATATTTGTGCAGCCTGCCTGGCACGGTATTTTCACAGACTAACACGTCACATCTCTGGCATATACTACAGTATTTAAAATAGCATATATGCATTAGTTATATTCTCAATTTAATTTACAGAGCAATCCCTGCAAAGTTTTTAGGTTAACTATAGAAGAGACTTGGATTAGTGAGTCACACTAGCAAGACTCGCAAAAGGGGGCGTGGCATCACGATGGTGGCTCGACATCGTGATGTTGGTCAGCCATCCCATCGGCACAACCCTAATATATATAAAATATAATTTTTTTTTTTTGTACAATTTCTCCCTTTGTGTTAAGAAAAAGAAAGACATATGGGTTTATAACACCACAGGGGTGAGTAAATAATGGAACGGTACATAATGGAACCGAATGCAGAGTCATTGACAAGTTTTTATAAATTTGACAATTTTTACTCATGCCAACTTCAATGCAAATCTTCTGGCAGGATGCTCAATTATGATTTTTTTTTTTTTTTGTAAACTACCATACATTGAAAGCACTATATGTTTGAAAAGTCACTATAAATATAAAAACTAAAAAAAATTATTGAAGGAAAAACTGGTTGACTTCACTAAAAGACCTGTTGGTTTTTGGAAAACTGGTCTTCCATTGTGACACATTCCAGGTTGAGCTCAGCTCTTCAAATACAAGACTATTATACGCTAATATGCAGTCTAAACGGCACATGCCAAAGAGGCTGAGAGAGCATTGCCTTGAGACTGTACATCTCCAGCATTACCTTATATAAAACTGGTACATTTCTATCAGACAGGGTACAGGATCTCCTGTTCTCTGCAAACACCATCTGTATTTCTTGAATCCCTGCCATGACCTCTCAAAGAAAGGTCACAACTACGCCAACAGGGGCTTATTATATTTAGCTGTTTAAGAGAGTATCCAGATAGCTTCTTTTTTGCCATTCTCTGATTTCACTCTCCATACTATTTTAAGGATGTTGCTACTCTGTGTCAAATACTTATTTTGATACAGGCTTTGCTTTGCCTGGTGGTGTTGGGGTACCAGTGCCGTTCTCCTGCCAAAATAATCTGTGCATGCTGGACCACACTAACTTTTGGTCACATTGATCAATGATTCAGTCATTACTGTAATTATCGTTCTAAAATGTTTCCACATTTTTTCTTTTTTTGTCGTCTAATTTTCACCAGTGTTGTAACATCTCCCAGCACTATCACTAGATCTGAACCGAATCTAATACTAATTTTGTCCTTACTCAGTATGTTTACATGTGCTGTTATTACTGAGCTACAGCTGTGTTTTTTCGTTGTTAAGCTACAGTTTTCATCTGTCTGTCCAAGTATACATGAGACCGTGCTTAATCGATTGTTTGAAGGAAGGACATCAGCTGAGGAACTGTTAAATTCACATCTTTTATCTTTTGATTAACTTGTTCGTGGACAAAGCTGAGCTACAGTTGCATTATCTAGATATGTTAGTCAGACTTCACAAAAATTGGGCTTGTAGTACGATTTCAGTCGGACAAAAGCGTTTACATGCCATTTTTAGAATTTTGCTTTTATTAAAATGCATGTAAACGTACTGACTGACTGTATTTACCTCTGAGGTAATATTGGTGCCATGCTCTAGGGTGCTATATCTAGTGTTTTCTAAAAATTCTAAATGTTTATGGCTAGATTGTCATAGTAAAATGTGAATGTTTTAGTGCTAAAATGTAAAGGAACATGTCTTAACCGAAAGAGCATGTTTTTGAAAATGGGGCTTTTTTTAATTAGTTCAACTTGGCATGATTACTTGCTACTATTGTAGTTGTGAAATGTAATGATGTTGAAAGATGATTAACAGATTATCCTTCAGAATTAAACAGCTCTTTGTTGTGTGGCTTCTCTTTTGTTCTTGCATGTTGTCCTGTGTCTCTGTGACTCTTTAATGAAACTTTAATTTAATATTGTGAGTCTAAAGGCTGCTGTCATCATTGCTCTTTGCAGATGAGACCATGGTGATTAATGTGTTCTGTGGTGTAGTCTCTGGAGTTTTGTCATCCTCTTTGGCTAATCCTACTGATGTTCTAAAGGTAAGTAAAAGCAAAATGAAATATAGCTGCAAGCAGCAATTACTAAATGGCAAGCATTGAACAGCATTAACCACAACCCAAATATCACATATGATGTAAAGCACAAACACACACAACATTACTCATCGCCTCAGGATGGATTTGAACCTACAAATTTGTTCAACAGGTCACTGCACAACATTGACAGTCACCAAAAGGACATATCAAGCATAGATTCACAGTGTAGTCACCATAATCTTCGTATTCATGTTACATACAAATTTGATTGGAGAAAAGATTAGCAAACATTTAGTAAGCACAATGCAAAGATCTCCGTTACAACAGAAATTTTAACTGCATGATTTGTCGAGGTGGAATTTGAACCCAGGACCTTTGAACTACAGTCCTGAACAGTAACACACTGAACCACTCAGCTAACATGCTCAAAGAGACACTGCAAGTTTAGAGTCAACACACAAGTGTGGATAATCTTTTGAACTATGTTCTATAGGAACTATAGTTATCCTCAGGACATGTTTAAGATGTATAAGCTTTTGCTTTTAAATTAGACAATGCTTTTAATATATATGTAACTTTTTATTCTAATTCAATGTGGCGGAGGGACAGTATTGCTGACATGAGACAAATTGGTATCGTTGAAATCCACATGACCCATTGAATCCATAGACACCCCATGACATACGGTTCAAAAGTTACAGGACTTGTTTTTTTTTTTACATCTTTTAACCTATTGGTGGTGCTGTCTCCAAACTTTGCATGTACCCTCAGATCATGGGTCCTGATAAAGCATACACTGTTTTGATGGGACAAACCTTTGCCAAGATACAGCCTCACATCCAGTGTTACATCGACCTTGTTAACTTTTAAAGGTTACGTCAGCACGAAGGCAAAAATATCAATTATTTACTGTAATTTCTTTGCGGCTCGGTCTGGAGATAATTTTGAGCCATTGTTTGGAAAAATCAGACAAAGTTTGAAGGATGTGAAACTTTTAAACTAAATATTATACAAGATGGCATCTAGTGTAATGAAACAGACCGGTCATAATATATTTTGCAAATACTCAAACATTTTCCAAGTTGCCCCTAGCTGGTCTTGAACCAGCAACCTTTCAATCACCACAGCAAACGGGTGTGGTGCATCATACCACTAGACCACATTGCCACAGTTAGCTAACCAATAGAGACCCCACTACAGATGCTGCCATTTTTCACTTAAACTGAAGAAAACCATCTTTATTGGTCAATATGTGATTCAGGCGGTTCAGGTAAGTCAGGTTTGTTCTATCTAAATTTAGCTTCATTAATCAGCATTTTATGAGTCTTTTTTTTTTAAATGAAAGAAACAGATTTTTTGTGAAAATTAATTGGATGGCAAGGAAATGCATATTTATACTTAAATTAAGCAAACGGTATTTTAATGCTTCACTGTTATGTAAATTGTTTTAGTAAATTCTCACTTTAAGGAAAATATATAAATGGTAAATTCAGACTTTGACATTTTTATAAAAAATTCTCTCTCAGGGCACACCCCTGAACCCACAGTGTTATTTTATCCATCAAAAGGCCTACTATGTCCCATAAAGTCAAACAGATTTGACATTGTCTTTTCTAACTTTTTGTTTTTATCTGATGGTCTGTTATTTACTTTGGTTTTGTTCTCAGATCAGAATGCAAGCTCAAGGCAGTCTGTTACAAGGCAGTATGATGTCTAACTTCATCAACATTTACCAGACAGAGGGCACACGAGGCCTGTGGAGGGTGAGTGCTTGACTCGTCTTCCACAACTGTGATGAGATATTAGTGTTTAGTGTGGTCAGAATTACTCCTTTTGCATTTCAACTTCTTAACAAAACTTGAAGCGGAGTCAACATTTATGAGCTTTACGATCAACCAATATTTTTATTTCAGGGTGTCATTCCCACAGCACAAAGAGCAGCCATCGTGGTGGGTGTGGAGCTACCGGTCTATGACATCACCAAAAAGCACCTGATCCTTTCAGGCCTGATGGGAGACACTATTTTCACACATTTCATGTGAGCTTCTCCAGACCAGTACTTTGAAACTGGGACCAAATTTTATATGAACACAATGTAATTATAAACCCAACCAGTGGTTGGCTGAAGTGTATTTTTCATAATACGATACTTATTTCTAAAAGGCATTGTAGTAGATGGCGATATACTGCAGAATACCATTAAATGGCTGCATATGAGATATACGCAATACTTTTACACAATATTTAATCAAATTAAAAAATATTTAAAACATGTGCATTATCCATGTGCATGGCTGTTGGTAGATTTTGAAATTGTCATGGTGCATTGCTCATTGTGAGTGTGTTTACTTACACCCTGATATGATGATAAATACTAAAAATCAGCTTCTTCAAAAATATCTGACAATATGAAAACAATTTATAGAAAGTTATTCTCTGCTTTAGATGTCCAAATGTAGAGGGATGAGCACACATCGGATAAGCCAGTAACAACTAGGAATGTGCATGAAAGTACTTCAGCTTTAAATATTCGTCTAGTAAAAGCAATTATCGAATATAGCAAATATTTTATGTGCTGTTGCCAGTTGTGGGCAGCAATGAAACCGCTTCTCTCACCTAAATCTTGCTGTTACAACTCAGTTCTTTGGTTGGTGTTGTGGATGCATGACGTTAAAGGAATGGTTCACCCAAAAAGAAAATAGTTATTTTTTGAAGCGATTATATAGCTTCAGCTCTAGATGTTGTCGTTTATGCATAGTGCTCATTCTTTTAAATAAGAAAAGCAGGTTCAAAGGTTGAAGGTTTAACTTAAATTCAAAATTTCAAGTAATTGATTACTAATTTCTTATGTGTTGGAGTACTCAACTACAAAATTACTGTAAATACCCATTCCTAGTAACAATGGTGGTAAAGGTGTTTACATGCAATTTAAAATCAGTGTAATGGGCAAATCAGTTTATGCTTAAACCATTTATGACATTATCTCGATAAAGGAAAGACATTAAAGGAATTTACATGACCTTACACATTGTTGGCTTATTAAGGATAATCAGTGTAAGATCGTGTATGTAAACTCACTCACCGATGGAGGGGACAAAATGTAAAAATACGTTGTAACATTGACCTCATAATGAACCTGACCCATATTGTTTCCTCTCTATTCAGTTCCAGTTTCACTTGTGGTCTGGCAGGGGCTCTGGCCTCCAACCCAGTGGACGTTGTGCGGACACGTATGATGAACCAGCGTGTGTTTGCTGGTAACCCTCTGTACAAAGGTACCCTGGACGGACTCATGCAGACCTGGAGAAATGAGGGCTTCTTTGCTCTTTATAAAGGCTTCTGGCCCAACTGGCTGCGTTTGGGGCCCTGGAACATCATTGTATCCTTAAGCAACAAAATATCTGTTTGTTAACATTTTATTTAAAAATGGTACCCTATTTTTTTGGTGTTTGCATAGTCCAATCACTAGAGGTCAGCACATTGCCACAGGAAGTTTGGCACATTACTGCAAGGCACATTGCAGTCATTATAAAACGAGATGTTTTTATTTATACCAGTAATTGTTTTTTAAATAATACAGAATGTCATGAATGTTAATCTTTCATTCGACAGAAGTTACCAAACTTTAAATGTTTAAAATGATTTTGTTGACAAAAATAAATTCATATACATAGAAATGTTGTTACAAAACTACAATTTTAAGTAAAATAATTGAAATGGTAAATTTGGGAAAAATGGTGAAGGAAAAAGGATCTAACAAGTTCCCAGTATACAAAAAAACTGTTGAAAACTGTTTTAACAGCATCCCAGGTATGTGTGGAAAAATTATATATAACCCAAATACAGTTTGCCTGTTATTCTTAACTTAAATTTCAGTTCTTCATCACATTTGAGCAGCTGAAGAAGCTTCCATTGTAGTCGAGTGAATCTGTGACTCTTCGCTGGACTGTCTGCGCGTATATGCAAGGCTTCTGTTAAGCTTTCACCGCCCCATCTCCATCACTCACCTGTATGTTTATTTAAGAGCTTGTTTTATTTTAGTTCTCATTTGTATTTGTACATATTTGACATTTTAAGACACTCCTTTTTGCACCTTTTTATTCCTTGAACTCCTGGCAGCTATCTCATCTGTCAGCGCTAATGCTCAGAAGCCCAGTGTAGTTACAGTAATGTATGCTTGCCCAGCTTGTAGCCACACAGGTGTACATTTGATGGAAAGGGCTATTTGTTAAACTGGAATACACCAGGCATTGTTTCTTAGCTCTGGCTTGGGAGTTTGGCATCTTTTTGTGCATAGGATATACTGAATGTTACTGAAGACTGGTCCACAGGATGGGAATGTAGAAGGAGCAGTAGTTTAGTGTTTAACTGAACAATGTTTGTGAAAGGAAGCAGAAGCTGCTTCATATAAGAACCCATAGAAATATTTGAGGTCAACACACTTTAAATTAGCCTTTAAATTACAAGGGTATAAATTAGTTATGGCTTCAGTAGCAGGAATGCCTTTTTAGATTATGCATACAGTGCAGACGTGATTGGCTCTCTGTGTTTCAAACCATGAATATTGAATCTTTGAACACAATGTACACAAAAAGTGTTCCCGTATTTAAAGTTTCGAAGACCTCTATGATATTGCACAAGATATGTACTGTTTATTTTTTCTTTTTCTTTCGGTGATATCTTTTTTGCCATTTGCATGTGTGTTTTGTATGTAGAGTGTGCTTGTGTGAGTGGTTGTGTTCTGTGAAACACATGTAAAATGTCAAATTTTTTGGCAGGCGCCAAAGTGTGTAAATATTGCTACTGAACGATAGAATAAAATATTAGAATACACAGTTTTTTTGGTTTAAATCAGACTTTGTGCAAAAAGGGTGGGATGCATTTTGGGTGCTTGCCTTATTGCCAAAGTGTACATGTATTGAACCAGAACTACATTGTTGTTGCGGAGTTTTCAAAAGTAATACATTATTATAATTGGGTAAGTACTGTTATATATTCATTACTGTTTGACATCAATATTTCAAGCCTTATCACTTGCTTTAATATGTATGCCTTCGCCCGATCTGTTTATGCCTCCTGATGCGCCCTTGTTCATTACTTGTAACATGTTCATTAATAAATCAAACTGGACACTTCTAAGCAAGCATTAAGTCTTGCGTTTTGCATAAAGAAATGGTTCACCCAAAAATTTCAATTCTGTCATTTACTTAATAATTACCCTTTCGTTGTCCATATGATTTTCTTCCATGGCACGCAAAAGATTTTTGTTAGTTTTTAGCAAATGCTAAAATTATGCTTTCAAATTCTGAATGTGTGCCTAGCATTGATGATAACCTAGGTACTGTTCACGTTCTTGCGCTAAAAAAGCAACGGAGATGTCTCGAAGCATGTTTTTAAAGGTTTAAGCTCTTTTTAACTTGACACGGCATCTAAAAAATGCAGCATTCCTCCGAAAGGCACTGAAAAATCAGCAAGATGCAAAGCAACAGTGAAAAACTTCAGTCTAGCGCATGTTTACACAAACCACTGAAAAATGGTGACACAAAAATGTTCAGTGTGATTTACCCCCTTAGGTGGAGGTCTTTGTCTGTTGTGTCTTGCAGCATAAGCAATGCATTTTAAAAACACTGTTTCATTTACATTTATGCATTTGACTTACAGAGCCCTTATTACAGGGACAATCCCCCTGGAGCAACCTGGACTTAAGTGCCTTGCTCAAGGACACAATGGTGGTGGCTGTAGGGATCGAACCAGCGACCTTCTGATTAACAGTTATGTGCTTTAGCCCACTACGCCACCACCGCTGTTTCAAGTTGAAAGGAGTTTAAGTGAGTTTTGAGAGTTAAGATTCAATAGGCCCTCTTGCAGACTTTGGAGATGATGTTGATTAAAACAATCTGAGAAGGTTATAGCTGCAGGCAGAGCTCCAAAAAAGGTGTGGGAGCTCCAAACCGCCATTAAAGATATAGGGAGCCCCTAACCGAACTCTTTCCCTTTCCTTAACTGTGAGTGGAAGTGCAACTCCCATTTAGAGTAATCACACCCCTTTTAGAGTAACTCCACCCTCTTTTGGAGATCCTGTCCCCATTTGTAGGTCTCCGGCCTAATTATAGACACACACAAAAACAATCACACATCCAGCAACGTCAGATAACCACCTAATTT
Organism: Xyrauchen texanus; assembly: GCF_025860055.1. NCBI lineage: Eukaryota > Metazoa > Chordata > Actinopteri > Cypriniformes > Catostomidae > Xyrauchen > Xyrauchen texanus. The sequence goes on along the minus strand of NC_068309.1, from coordinate 28,113,699 downwards.
CTCCATAAACTAATTTAATTTCCCTAGTCTTCTAAATGACCCTACTTCAAAGGCCGCCAACCTCCCCATCTCAGAGCACCACTCCAGCTGACCTCCAACCCCTTAAAATAATCTTAGTACCCAAATCTTTGTGTCTATTCTCAGCATAGATGACTGCCCCATCAGCCAGAATACAGAATCTGGGGCAAAATGAAACCAGAGTGCCCAATACATCACACACAAGACTGAACCTTCAACACAAACTCCTGGATCTTAACACCCCCCAAAAGACATGGGTTATGTCTCCATCCTCTGATTAGACATTAGTGTCTTTTAGACCAAGCCAATACAATCTTGAGGGGATCCAAAATAATCTATGTAAAATCTTGAAGTGTATAAGGCACACACTTGCTTCTCTAGATGCAAACTTTTTTAGAATCCTAGCCTTTCTCTCCAATACCAAGTATAAATCTTTCCTCTAATCCCTTGAGAGAAGTTGAAGCTCCGTCCCCCAGACTCTGAATTAGCAGGGAGTAATACACTGCCTCATGACCTTTTCCAAAAGCCGTAATCACCACTCCCAGAGTATCTGCTGCTTTAGGGGTGTGTGTGCTACTCCCAAAACTAGTACAGAGCAAGTGGCGCAGCTATAAATACCTAAAGAACTGAGATCTGGGAATCCCAAAATGTTGAACCAGATTTTCAAAGGATTTCAACACTCCGCTCTCATACAAGTTACCAAGTGTATTAACCTCCCTCACAATCCACTCTGACCAGCAGAAAGGGTACTTATTAATACATAATTTGCGGTTCAGCCATAAGCTTGGGATAACATTTAAATGTCCGAATTAAACACTCTGGACACTTTTGTCCATACCGAGTGTAAATGCGAGATAACTGGGTGTAATTTAACTTCTCCAGTTAGTTTGATAGGCTTTGCAATGGCGAAGTAGGGGCAAGAACTTCCTTTTCAATACAAAACCAGGAAGGGGCTCTCTCAGGTGAAAGCGACCAATGAGCCAAATGTCTGCGACCGAACGCATAATAAAACTAAACTATAGGGAGTGACTGTAGCAGGTAGTTCATTTTAATAATATTAACCTTCCCAATCATCGATAAATGTAACTAATCCCACATCGCTCAAACCTTTTATTAAAGGGTCAAAATTAACTAACTAAATCACACACATTTACTGGGAATAAAATATCCAAATGCATATTTCCCTGTTTGGGCCACTGAAAGGTACCCGGGTGAAAATCCGTTATCGGGCAGCACGCTGTCAGAGCCAAAGCTTCGGATTTAGACCAATTAACTCTGTATCCCGAGAACTTAGAAAAGGAATTAATAATTCTGTTACGGCAAGGCATAGATCTAGAAGGGTCAAAGACGAATAATAAAATATAATCCGCGTGAAGCAGAAGCTTATGAGCCACACCTCCCACCATCACCCCTGGAAAATCACTCCTTCCTGCTAAGTGCAACCCTGCCAGGTACCCCTATCCAGAGTAAAATAATCTGAAATTAATACATTTGTTTGTACCTCTGCTACAGAGTGTCTATAAAGTAACTATACCCAAACCCGTATATTTCCAAAATCTTAAAAATATAATCCAATTCTACCATATCAAATGCCTTTTCAGCGTCAAGTGAGATGGCCATGACCGTAGTCTGATCATTTGTCACTGACAACATAATATTGATGAAACGCCTAATGTTATCAGAAGAGCTGCAGCCCAGAATAAACCCACCTGCTCTGTATGTATAAGAGATGTGATAACTTAATCGGTTAGCCAGAATTTTTGACAATATTTTTTACATCTAGCTGGATCAGGGAAATTGGATGGGAACTCTTACACTCACTTGGATCTTTGTCCTTTTTAAGAATCAGACTAATCCGGGCTTGTGTTGATATGATTTCATTTTTTCCATATGTGGAAACACCTCTAAACTCACCAGGGTGTGAGCTGAGACTTAAGATGTTTCCAATTGAGCAATTCACAACCGATGCAATGAGGGACTTGGATATATTTAAATAAATCTATTCTAGAATAAATTTTATGTACTGATGAAAAAACCAGATGGGTTCAAAAGTTTCCTAATATCTGTAAGACAAAGATTTTTACACAGCATGTGATGCGTCAATGTTGCTCTAGGGATCTTACACACTTCATTATGATCAAGGACTGAGTCCATCAATAGAATAAAGTCTCCTCCCAATATTATATAATGTGGGGTGCCAGCGGCTTTGTTATTGAAGACAACGTGTGCAATTTGTAGTATTTGGAATAAGCCAAAGGAGATACTGAGCATAGATCATCATCTTTAGGTGTGTAAATATTGGCCAAAATCAACCTTTACCCCTGAATTTCTGATAAAGCAATAATGACACTTCCTAATTTATCTTTAATCTGTTAAACTGTTTAATCCGTTAAACAAACTCCAGCCACAAGGCGGAACCAGCACAAAAAGAACCAAAAAAGGCACCCAATTTCCTTGGAGAATCAAGTGAATGTTCTGTGAGTCAGACTTACTCGGGTGTTACATGAGTGCAAAAAGAATGCCCTATTCACTCAAACGTTTTGCAAGAAATATTCCACAGAACAAACTCCAACTAATAGGAGGCGTAAGAACAAAGAATGTGCAGATTCATCCACAAATGAATCTGCACATTCATCTCCTGAATTAGTGTTTTTCTTTTTTTTTTTTGGAGTGTTACTGCACAAAACATACTCCAGAACAAAGCAAAGAAGGTGCTTAGTTCCTCGAACGATCAAGTGAATGTTCATTGAGTCAGGTCCACTCGGCTGCATAGAAAGTATCAAACAATGACCTACTCATTCCATTGACTTTATGAAGGACATTGCTTGCTGTGGCATGTAAATATTTTGTGGCCATCCTTGGTATCTATTCTCAATTTAGCCGGGGTCATCAGTTTAAAAGCAACCTTCCCTTGATGTAAGAGTTTCTTGCACTCCTTGAATCGATCATGTATCTCTCGTTGAATTCACAAAGCCTGGGAACAAGAAACAAGAAAGTGGTTCTTCCAAGAAAGCCTTCCTTTACTCCTTGCCTCACGTAACACAAGATCTTTATCAGATGATTTCAGAAATTTGGCCAGAATTGATCGGGGCCTGTCTTCCTCAGCGGATCTCCGAGCCATAACCCTGTGAGCTCAATCGATTTCCATCTCATGGCCTGTTATGTCGAGCAGACTCTGGAAGAGCTTGTCTTGGAATTTCACCATATCTTGGCATTCTTCGTTCTCAGGAATTCCAACAATTCGGACGTTGTTTCGCCGGCTACGATTCTCTAAGTCTTCTAACTTTTCCAAAACACGCTCCAAGTCTATCTTGGTCGCTAGCGGGTTAGCAGCTAATTCCCCCTCCAATGACTCCAGATAATCGATCTGTTTCTTAATGTCCGACACTCTTGTAACCACCTCAGAGAATTTCTTCTCCATGGCAGTGATCGATCGACGTAATACAGCCAGATCCTCCTAGTCAGCTATGACCTTCGCCAGCATTGCCGAGATGCTCGACAGTTGATGGCGAATCTCTCCTGCCGCACCGTCCAAACAGAGTCCCTAGTCTGCGGCCCTGACAGGGGTATCAGCTTGAGCATGTAAGTGTCTTTTAATGTCTCCAGAGCCTGAGACCTTATTTTACATATAGTCTTCAAAGAACAGTTATGGTTCAGGGTGTATATAATCTCACCGGTTTATCACATAAAAAGTATTAAAAACCAGCAAAGTGCGCAGATTTGCCATTCACACTTCCTAAACTTGCATGGCGCCATGCGACTCCAGTTTTGGTAATATTAAAGTAAAAAAAAAAATTCTCAGCCCTGTTGACAAGCCCTTCTGTCCAACATCTCCTTTTATGTTCCATTGAAGAAGAAAAAAAAAGTCATAAGGGTTTGAAACAACATGAAAGTAAATGATGAATTGTCATTTGGGGTGAACTATCCCTTTAGGTTATATAGGCAAACTTGTTCATATGACTAAGAGGTTGAGATCAAGGCGTCCTGTTTGGTATACCTGCTTTCAGTTTTTTCTCAAACTTTGGCTTCTGCTGGATTGGTGACTAAAGCATGGTGCATGTTATGTTCCTCTGAGTAACTTGTGAAAATGCTTATTTCCATGTGTAAGAAAGACCAAGAACCACATTAATCCATGTGCCAGTATTTTTTCTTTAATGTACTTTTAGCCTGCTCTTGGATCAAGCTCGAGAACCTCACAGTCTCTGCTATTACGTTCTTATTTTCATTATTTGCTATTTATTTTGCTTAGCAGATATTAAATTAAATTTTTATTTAATTCAGAAGATATTTTATTTACACATTTCATATTTCTGAATGAATATACTGTTCACTATAGGTAGGCCTACTTTGAGTGTGTTAGATGTCATTTTAAAAAGACTATAAAGGTTTTAAAATGTAACGTACTGTATGATGAATGTTCAGACTGCACAATGTTGTATATTGAGGAAAACAACGGTCAGCTTGACAACTGACATGGCATAATATTTTACCCATGCTTGATATGTTAAGCATCTAGAACTGTTCTTTTGAATAACTAAATATGATAAATTAGATTATGAAAATGTGCAGTTAGTTTTCAATTGATTTTTTTTATTTTATTTTTACTTCACAACAGGAGAGTTTGGAATTAGGTTATGAAAATCAGATTTGATCAACGTATTAAGTTCCCATCATTGTTTGCTTTATGTATTTTTTTTTATTTTTATGCTGCAACGTATGCCATTTTACTAGATTATTTGTCTGCTTACAGTTGCCTTGTGATTTCTTTGTGACCCGCACTTTGGTTAAGAGTCTTTGGTGAACATAAACATTATTTATTATGATCTGCTGCTTGAAGAAATTATAAATTGTATAAAGAATGACCTTTTTGTGGATTAGTTTTTTCATTTTGCTTTGATGTAAGTGTGCACCCTGACAATAAAAAAACAATGTTCACTGAATGTTGGTTGAATTTAATTGTTCTTGTTCAACTGAATTTAGCTTTTAATAGACACTGGTGTTCATAATAGAGACCAACACTTGCTTAGCATAATAACATAATTGGGTTCTACTGCTGTAGTATCAGTAAGTAATATTGGGGGAGGGGGGCTGCATGCCAAATTTTTATTAAAACTTCATGCCAGGTTCTAAACTTGTTAAACCATGTCTAGAATAGGAACCTCAGGTTTTGAGAAAAAGGCAGCTTCTCAAAACCTAGGAAATGGCCTATCTAGACAGCATTGTCAATGCTTGCAGCATTTTGGAGCATCATACACTGAAGAAGATCCATATTTTTATTTACATGTAATACGATAATCCCATTATTTCTGGATATGTAGGATACCATTGTAGGCCCATGGTATTGTTTGAACTGGTAGTGGAGTACAATCTAAACATCATTACCACCTGACTCTACCATGGTACTTAATTGTGTGGTGCCCACAACGTTGTCTAGGTAATACAGGTAGACAACAATAGTTATTCGTCACCTCCGCCCTTGCCTGTAGCTTCCTTGACATTTGAGCTAAAAGAGAGGGAGAGAGGAGACCGCCTCCTCATTTATACAGCTTCACTTTAAGAGATTTCAGGAGTCAAACAAGACCTTCGCTAACTTTACACGGCCCGTTTCTTCGTCGATGTTATGTCTTTAATTTCTGGACTTAACATGACCGAAAACATGACTCTTCCCTACACCCAAACCGTGAGGACTCTCAAAACCGTGAACGTCTCGGGGCAGAGCTCACCGACGCTCTTGTCACCCACTCCGGTCGCTATAAACGAAGGCGCGACGACCTACCGAACGGTGAATTTCTCGGGAGCTCAGCTGCAGCCGGTGCAGTACATTAACAGCGCGGTGGACGGAAATGTTGTGTATGGCGGAGGCGCGCGTTACCTGGTGCCCGTACAGCAGCGGCCCGCGGAGTCGTTCGTGTACTTGAGTCAGGCGCCGCGCGTCGTCTCACCGGTGTACGTACAGAACATACAGCCGGTGAGCGTCAGCAACTTCGACGAGACTGACGTCTACAGACAAGTAGTGAGTTTTTCTTTAAATTAATATGCAGTTTACACGTTATGTAGTAGCTTAACATATAAGATAGTAATATTACTGTATTGCAGTAGTAATAACAATGTAACAGTTAGTGTTGCAGCCCCGCAGTAATTACACATTGAGTGCATTGCGATGTAATTTAATTGTGACCCACTTTTCCACGACTTTGATCATATGTAGGGTGAATACATTGTTGATAAATTGTTGTGTTGTTCTTTTAAAATATGATTATGCCTAATACATTTTCTCATCAGACAAAACCATTTAAAATAGCTAAAAATGTCCTCTACGCTATACTGAGAAAAAATAAATAAATGTTAAATGCAAAGGCTTAAGTGTCTCACTTAACCAGTTGTCCTACCTGATTTATGTTCACCGCAAGTCATCAGTTATATAATGTTAAACAGGTCAATAGTTCATGAACATTCAAATATTAATATGAATATATGAAACATTCAAATATGAATTTGAAAATATATGAATCGATTCATGATTTTTAAACCATATACTATACTGATCTGTAATGCATTATGTAAGGTAGTAATGTTTGATCATGTTATGAATTTTATTTTTAAGAGTTAAACTTTCCTCCGTCCTACCTTTTAGATATCAGATCTATAACAACAGATAACCGATATCAGAAGAACAGAATTAAGTAATTTTCAAGTCTAATTAATGCGCACACTCACACATAAAAAATTAATGTTAGGCAGGTTTAGATATGAAACATGCATAATGCAAAGATTTTAATCGTTATCATCTTTAGACCACATTGCACAAGAGGACCAGTTTGTTGTATTTTATTGCTGTATTATGAGCCTTGTGAAAAATCAGTAAATTATAATATCAACTATTCCCATTTGAATTATCATCCATGTTGTACTCTGTTTTTGCTTTCCACAAGAAGTCCTGGTTCAATTGTATTTTCTTATATTCAGAGCTTCAATGGACAAACTTCTTCTGTCTTCAGCCAGTCCTCCAGTCCAGTCAAGAGCCCTGAACCCTCAGAGGTAAATAACACCACCTTCACACACAGGCAGGCAAACACATGTGCTTTGAGCTACTCACAGACTGAGTTACATTAAAGGCTGAGTACAGTATGCATGCACACCTAGGGTTAATCTTGCACTGCACACAAACATACACACCCAAATGTGTGCTTGACCTCCTGACTTTGATGCGTTTACCACGAAATACTTAAAAAAAAATATTCCATGGTATAAGTATTCATCTGTGTGGGACAACATCATACATACTTTCTGTTAACTGTTCTTATGCCTCTGGCTTGCGAGATGAGCTGGGAGAACCAGCTTTAATGTAAGCGTATGTAGTATGTGGTTGCACGCACATGCTAATGTTTCAATTTAATGCTTATTATGAGTTAAATTGTAGTACCTGCAGGGTTTAGGGTGTGTTTCTCAGAAAGAATGAACTCAGTATTTCCCAGGGTAGACACCCATTATTTTTGGGCCTCCCAATATTCATAAGGGAAGTGTTGGAGGGAGTTGCCCTTTAATTGCAACTGTATCTGTCAACTAACCTGCAGGTGAGCAGAAGGTGACTAGTGTGTACTGGATGGTTATCGCTTAATGTTTAAAGTAACAAAGATGATGTTTTTGATGTTTAAATATTTTCTTCTATCCCAGTTCAGTGATATAAAAACTTTAAATAAGCCATTCGGATGATTTCTCTGAAAAGTGTGCACACTGTGGCACTTTTAGAACAATGTTCATTTTGTTTGATTTGTTTGACCCAAAAAAGATTTTTAGAAGAATATCTCAGCTCTTTATGTCTATACAATACAAGTGAATGGTGGCCAGAACTTTGAATCTCCAAAAAGCACAAAGGCAGCATAAAAGTAATCCAAATGACTCCAGTGATTTAATCAATATCCTTTTTTACTATAAAAGTCCACTTTCATATTCTTCTTTTTTTTTTTTGCCGATTGACATTCTTCATGCATATCGCCACCTACTGGGCTGGGAGGAGAATTTAAAGCAAAAAAGGACTTAAATATTGATCTTTTTTTTTAAAAAAAAAGGTCATTGTTGAAGAATCTCTAGTGTTCATTTCACAAGAAAAGTTCCATGATGCGTACAGCGAAAATAATTTTGTAATAAAAATGAAGTTATAGTAACGTAGATTCTATAAGACCCAGTTGATTATTTGGCAGGTTTAGGTTTCATTAGATTGCCTGGTATTCCACTTTCTCTCTGACATTTTAATACATGGACATGAAGGTGTTGTGTGTTCCATTTATGGATGAGTCAACAGGCTTTTATATAGTCTATCCTTAATTTTCTAAAGCATTACAAGCCACACAGCAATTTAAAGACAGTTTTCACAGTAGGGCTGTGCTTGTGGGCATGCTGGGACAGGAGTTAGAAGGACATCATTTGGAAGTTTCATACACAAAGGTGGATTTAGTTAGTTGTAATAAGGCGTATTTAACACAACACACTTGGGTTGTCTTAAATGTTAGGGTTGTGATGTGAGGCAGCATTGAATTTGGGTAGGTTTTCATCATTATGATATCATACAGTTGTGGTGACTGAATTATGCAAAATATTGATTCTATAAAGTACACAGTAGTGGCTGCAGCAAATGATAAACTGAGATTTGGAAATCAATAGATGTAAAAAGCAGTTGCTATTTATTTAAATTCTTATGAGGCTTAAGTCATACGTTAATGAGATGGTGTGATGCATAATAATCATTTCATGATAATATGCATAGAAGCAACAATTATGAAGTATACACAAGTCACTAGCAGTCATGATTTAATTTTGACACAATGACACAAGTTTGTAATTCGGTCATGCATAGTTGCTGAGCTCAGACGATGGTTCGATTATGATGTAATGTTAGGAAATGCTGATTGCTGAGTACTGAATATCATGAGTTACAAGTACAAATTATTATAATTGTCTGTACTTTCAGCTAATTATAAGGAATAGTCAAATCTGGACTGAAATGTAATTGAAAACAATGTCAAATATGTACAGTTCACACCATTATATGTCACTGAAATCTTTTTTTTCATACAATAATGCATGTCCAAACTAATGGATGACTGAAAACAATTGCCAAAGAACTTATGTTATACACAGTACGGTGGGGTGAGCTAGCTATTGCCGATATAACATTAGCCTATTTTATTTAGGATTTTTGCTGCTTGTTCAATTGACTTAATTAAAATAAACAAAAGCAACACAATTCGGGAACATTTTGTCACAACTTGATTTCATTGTATTCTATAATTTAAATGTGTAAAATGGAAGTTTACTAAATCCATTTGAGTTGGGACTACCTTAATACTTTTTGTGGTGTTAATGTAGCATTGATGAAACTGGGCAGGTGATTTCCATATTCCAGCATGCTTTACCTGGTCCTCGATAGAGTAATTGTTAAAATACAAGTGATATTATAAATATAAGAGTTATTTTATGTTTTTTTGTGCAAGATGAATACAAAGTGGGATACGTGTTAGTGTTTAGTGTTTTGTTATGATGATTTAGAAGAGTTTCTGTTATGTTGGAGTTTTAGGGGTTACCATTATGGTGAAGAGGATCAGGACAGGAACATGTCTCATATGAAATTGATTGGTTGCTTCATTGAGCAAATGCTGTGCTAACCATAGCATAGCTACTAAACTACACTCTGTAGTGCTTCAAACCAGCATGTGGTTAGCATGCTATCATTCTATTTCACTAATTAGTACAAAAAGAAATAAAGATTTATTTTAGTTACATTGACATGTCAACTGGGTTCTTTATACACAAAGTGTTTGTGTTGAGATTACATAGTCATTTTAAGTTAAGAAAACTAATTTCAAATACGTGGAACCACTGTTTAATCAAGTTCAGCCAAAGAGCAATTTCTTTGGGTTTGTGGCGATATCAAAACATTGCTCTGTTTGTTTGAGAATCCTGACCGTCCTAACATAGCAACATTGACAAGACCAATGGCGTGAGTTTTGGGCAGGACTATCTGTCTGCCTGCCAATGGAGGTTGGATGGGTGTTTGAGAAACCTGTATAAAAACAGTAATTATTTTTGCAATTCCATTTGGGAGGCTTTCTGATGGCACAGAAATGACAAGTGGGCTTTAAGGTTAAAGTTTCAGGTTAATTATTACATGTGAAATTCAGATTGATTATAAATATGACATTATTAGAAATAAAATAAGAAATGGTTTGTAATCATGCTTCATTTATACTTTTTTACCATGTTAAAACTGGTCATGTGCAATGTTGCCATAAGCAGATACTTTTACCTAATGTATTTAGGTTGATTCAGTTATGTTAAATAATATATTTGATTTCAATCAAACCAGATAATTAGATGTAACCACATGAAGCACGTAGGTTAATGGTTTTTATTTCCAGTGCAGTAGTTGGATGTTTTAAATTCAGAACATGCGTCAACTTGAAATAAACTCAGTTATTAGCACTTGGGACGATTTAGGGCTTGCCAAACAAGGACTTGGAGCCAAATCTCAATGTTAAAACCATGCAGAGGGATTTGTTGAAACCCAGGGAAGAGATATAGATATGGCCACTATGCTTTCAGCCAAACAAATATTTGTATTGTTTCAGCTCCTCAATGTGGAGCGTGATTGAATCTTTCTCTGAGATATTTACCATATTTATGTCTCCACTCCACTTCAAGTCTCATTAGGATTTTGACACCCAATCTACACTGGAAGCGAGTTGATGGAAATGTAAATAAATAATGTTAGGTTTGATCACATGACCACATTCCATCATCAGATTCATTGCTCATAGGATAATGCCTTACAGTGACAAGAGGACTGGCCTTTTTCATTAGGATAAAAGACTAAACATCCTGGCGCTTCAGTCTTTTAAAATGTTAAATCTCTCACTTTCTGTAGATATCTCTTCAGTAGATTCCTGTGGCCAGACAGCTTTAGTTTGAAAAATGAGCCCCATTTTCCTTTCACGGTAGAGCAGAGCAATGACCTGCTGTTCTTACACTGAACAGAGAAGCTTTTCGCTTACTCATTGACCTATTTTTGCACACAGCGAGGTATTGTGGACCAAAGCAATAGCCCAGAAAGGACATCCCACAGTTGCAGATTCAGTACAAAGTCAGTCTTCTAACAATTCTTGAGAATTCCCTTATCAGTTGGTCAGACAAGATATAACTGTTAGCTTAGTTTTGTGTTTTTCCCTCATACCCATATGACATTTATTCTCCAAACCAAGATGTTTGCCAGAATGTTAGGGACTTCTGTTTAACATCTTGTGCATTCCACAGAAGAAAGTAAGTCATAATGGATTACAACAACATGAGAGTAAATGATGATCACTTTCATTTTTGGGTGAACTTGTTAGAATATTAAAAAATAACTTTTTATGGAAAGTATAGCGTTCAGTAACATTTCCATTATTTTTGCGTTTCTTTTTTCTCAAACCACTTTCCCTTCTGCTTTGCCACACATTCCGTACAAATAAGCCATGCTTTGTATACAAGAGATTTTACAGGTCATGCTAGCTACTGAACAACACTCATGTCAAAACTGTTTTAGAAACGTATGACATTTTCTCTGTCTACACAATTGAGGTAGAACGTTGCTCGGAACCACTGATCCAGAGTCAACTTTTCTCATCCCATTCTCCCAGTTACGTGGAGCTGTAACACGGAGCAGTTCGGCTGCATACATCAGTGAATTGAGCGAGTATTTCACCCTGTGTATTATGTCGTGTCCAGTGGAAGACTATTCTTATAATCCCTCTACCTAAACTTGTTTTCTGATTTTTTTAATGCAGTGTGTATTAACACACAAATCAATTGCTATTCACTCAACCGAATGCTGTCCACATATTACGCTAAAACATGCAATTTTCACGACTTGTATAGCTAATGCGCATGCGTTATTTTTTGATTGACAGGCGATGTCTGTATCTAAAAGGTTATTAGCTCTTTTACCTGCAAGGCGGGACTTCCTTTCTACATCCATTGACTGTTGGGTGCTAGAGCTTCTTGATTGGGCGTTCCAGTTTCTCCCATTCATTTAAATAGAAGTGCTAAATAGTCTCTGGCCTCACACTCTATAGAACTACAATGATCATCATGCATTACATCTCCTCCCTGAAGTTTGTACTCTTTTACTCCTGATTTCTCACATTACAGGGAAAGTAGAGATGTATAAAAGCAACGCGTTACTTTATTAAAAAGTAACTCCGATATTATGGTCTAAAATATAAAACAATATTGCGTTACTTTACTCATTACTTGACAAAGTAATCTGATTATGTAACACACATTAGTTGTGACACTTTACTCCCAACACTGATTACCTGTGCATTAGTGGAGGAGAATGTAGTGTTGCTCAACACTGCAGTGGAAATCAGGCCCTGTCCACTGAGAATGAGACTGCAATACTGCTAGTATTTGCATTACAAGAGAGAGTTCTAGAGGTTCTCATTTATTCCCAGAAACACTATGAGAATTAGCTCTTCACATTACCCATATATAATCTAACTCAGGTGTTGTTTTGTAATACACAAAACAAATAGTCGTTTATGAGTGGGAATTTTAGAAGTAGTTGGACTATTAGTTCTAGTGATACTACTTCTAGTACAGTCAGTAAAACTACAAGCACTAAACTCTATTATGTGCCCTTGCTTGCCATGTGCAGTACCTGCTGCGACTTGTCAGACAGTAAAAGTTATACTGTAATGTCCAAAAGATGTCTCATGAACATTGATGATATCTTATTTTCCTAATCTCTGAACAACACACCCAGACACAATCTTTCATTCATGGAACTCCACATTCACACCCAATCTACTAATCCTTCTAAAATATGATGATATATCATAGCAGAAAATATTGCAAGTTAGTAATAGGAGCAACTGTTAATAACTCTGTCTTTTGTTGTTGCGAATTCAAACTGGTTTCGGCACAGCAGGATCAATAGTGAGCCAAAGACACACACACACACACACACACACACACACACACACACTGTTAACACCATCAGAGCTGGTGTTTTTTGCCACAGAATGTGTGGAATGGTGTGACACACCCATTGCCAGAAGCACTTGTCTTTGTAAAGCACTCACACTAAACATATATTAATATTTGCTGGCCAAATATTTCAAGACAGGTTTCTTTTTACCGTGATATCATCAGCTGCCTTCCCATATTTTTGCTGCATGCGTGGAACAGGGTCATGCATTGATAAGCTACTTAATAAGCTATCTCATCATTTACTCACCCTCATGCTATCCCAGATGTGTATGACTTTCTTTTGCTGAACACAATTTTTTTTTAGAAGAATGTTTCAGCTCTGTAGGTCCATACAATGCAAGTGCATGGGTACCAACATTTTTACGTTCCAAAAATACACATAAAGGAGCGTAAAAGTAATCCAAAAGACTCCAGTGGTTTAATCGATGTCTTCAGAAGATATATGATAGTTTTGGGTGTGAAACAGATCAAGATTTAAGTCCTTTTTAACTATAAAGTCTCCTCCTGCCCAGTAGGTGGCAATATGCACACAGACTGTGAATTGCCAAAAACAAAAGAAGAAGGATCTGAAAATGAAAGTAGGGATTGACTGTAAAAAGGACTTAAATATTGATCTGATTCTCACCCACACTTATCATGTCACTTCTAAAGGATTTAACCCCAGGAGTCTTATGGATTACTTTTATGCTGCCTTTATATGATTTTTCCACCTTCAAAACTATGCTATCATTCACTTGCATTGTATGGACCGACAGAGCTGAGATGATATTCTAAAAATCTTCCTTTGTGTTCTGCAGAAGAAAGAAAGTCATACACGTCTGGGATGGCATACGGGTGAGTAAATGATGAGAGAATTTTCATTTTTGGGTGAACTAACCCTTTATCCTAGATGTAATATAAATGAGGAGTGTAACCAATCAAGGATCAGAATGCTGATTATAGATATTGTAGTAAATGTTTACCAGTTTATGGTCCCTATGTAAATCTGGTTGAAACCAGACCTTGCGTGAGCACTCCTTGTCAGATTCTCTCTCACAGTACATTGGAATCCAGCCTGACCACTATGACACACCTCCAGTTCTGGATGTTATTGGAGGACTGACAAAACTATTGCGCTATGTCATGAATTAAATGTTACACCACCAATCAGTTAAAAAAAATTAAAACCACTAAGAATGCTTCTTGAATATTATTCCATGAATCATTTTGAAACGTAAAAAAAAACACTTAATAGGGATGCACCTATATACTATGTTTTTTGGCATAAAAAGATATAATGAGCATTTTTATGTCATGACCAGTAGCTGATGTGTTTGCTGGCATTGTGAATGTATAATAAACAGCTTTGGCACTAAAGCTCCAAACTATAATTTTACACTTTTTAAGTGAAAGCAGACATCAAAACATAATGTCCAGTTGGAAAGACTGATAATTGTTTAGAACCAAGGATGTAACCACATGTTCAAGATTGGGTCAAATGGAAGAAGAAAATAATAGAAAAAGGGTGTACTGTTTGAACTGGACAAAATAAGACCTGATATTATCTGCTTCCCATATTTGCCTAATTAGACTAATACCAGTAATAATAATAAATGCAGTCTGATATGAATATGGACATACCAAAATAATGTGTATCTCTACAACTAATGCTTCTGGAAAATAAAAATTAAAACTACCTTCGATTCCAGTTTAGATGATAAAGAAACAAGAAAGATTTCACCTTTTGAATTGGTCATTATGTTTGGTGAATATTGATGCAACTCTTTTCATATAAACAAATTCAATCTCTGTGTTACAATGTACAAAATACACAAGCATCTTGACCTTTCTAGGAACAGCCTCAGTAACCACACACAACAAACATTTTCTCCAGGATGACTTAAACATTTATGGTTAGGGCCTGCCCGTGGCATACTCTTCTGTTCAAAAGTTTGGGGTCATTGGCGGAAATATTTCTCATGATCTTATCCTTTTGATCTGAATATTTCTCATGATTTTAATCCTTTTGATCTGAATATTTCTCATGATTGTAATCCTTTTGATCTGAAGGCATATGCATCAATGTTTGAAATTAGTTTTGTAGACAAAAATATAATTGTGCCAACAAATTAATTTATTTCATTACAAACTAAACTAAAAATGTATTTAAAAAAAAAAAAACTTTTGAAATTGATGACTTGGACTGAATAATTAAGAAAAGCAGCCAATAAGTGCCCAACATACAGCCATGGCCAAAAGTATTGGCAGTGACATAATTTTTGTGTTTTGCAAAGTTTGCTGCTTCAGTATTTGTAGATAATTTTTTCACGTTTCTATGGTATACTGGAAAACAATAAGCGTGTCATAAGTTTTAAAGGCTTTTATTGGCAAAAACATTCAATATATGAAAAGAGTCAATATTTACAGCGTTGACCCTTGTTCTTCATAACCTCTGCAATACGCTCTGGCATGATGGATATCAGCTTCTGGGCCAAATCCTGACTGATGGCAATCCATTCTTGCCTTATTAGTGCTCGGAGTTGATCACAATTTGTTGGCTTCTACTTGTCCACTCGCCTTTTGAGGATTGACCACAGGTTCTCTATTGGATGAAGATCCAGGGATTTGCCTGGCCATGGATCCAAAATTTCAATGTAATGATCTCCGAGCCACTTCATTATCACTCTTGCCTTGTGACATGGTGCTCCATCATGCTGGAAAATGTACGGATCATCAACAAATTGCTCCTGGATCGTTGGGAGAAGTTGCTCTTGCAGGACGTTTTGATACCATTTTTTATTCATGGCAGTGTTTTTGGGCAGAATTGTGAGAGAGCCCACTCCCTTGGATGAAAACCCCACATATGGAGGGTCTCATGTTGCTTCACTGTTGGCACAACACAGGACTCATGGTAGCGTTCACCTTTTCGTCTTCGGACTATTGATTTCATCAGAGAAAATAACTTTGCACCAATCTTCTTCTATCCAATCCTTGTACTTCCTGGAGAATTTCAGTCTGTCCTTGATGTTATTCTTGGAGAGAAGGATGCCCTTCTTGATACCTGGCCATTGTCCAAAAGTCTTCGCATCACTGTGCGTGCAGATGCACTCACACCAACCTGCTGCCAATATTGAGCAAGCTCTGCACTGGTGGTGAAACAATTCCGTATCTGACTCAGTAGGAGATGGTCCCACTCTTGGACGTCCTGAAGCCTTCTTCACTGCAGTAGAACCTCTCTCCTTGAAGTTCTTGATGCCAATGAAGCTTTTTGCAATTATTTAAAAAGCATCTGATCACTCTGCACAATAATCTAGAAACAATGTCAATCAACACCACAACAACTGAAGCAGAAAACTTAGCAAAACACTAAATTGATGTCACTGCCAATTCTTTTGGCCACGGCTGTAGATAGGAACTCCTTCAATACTGGTGATACCTCAAGAAGTTGGTTGAGAAAATGTCAAGAGTACATTTCTGCAAAATCTAGGCAAAGGGTGACTACTTTAGTCTCAATTTAAATCCCATATTTTCATTTCTATTATTCCATAGTAGTGATGACCTTACTATTATTCTAAAACGTGGACATTTTTTTTATAAAAATTAGTAAATTACCCTAAACTTTTGAATGGTTGTGTAGGTGGTTGCCTAGGGTGCAAAATGACAGAAAGGTGCTGCAGGATAGGGTTCTTTTATTTATCTGTCTTTGGGACCTATCACAAATCCACAAGCTTTTAATATGCTCAGGGTTACCAGAAAATAGATGCAACACCCCATTCAGATATTTACTGTATACTTGCACAAATCGAAAATAATTAATTAATGCAATTTGGCCACCATGTATTCGAGTGCGCGGTTTCTCCTCTTTGAAGAAAAGTGTGATGCAGCCACTCCGTGTCCATTCATGATGCTGAATGTGCTGCTTAGTGACAAGTCTGCGAGCAAACCTTTTCAGTGAAGAACTTTATTAAAATCCCAACAGATCTTCGCATCATTCACACATGGAGAGAGGAAATGTTTGTTCTTTGTGTTATTTGTAAAATGCTTTGTGTTATTTGTATGTGAATGTTACTCTGGCAGTTATCATTTATCAGAGTCACACAGCCTGTTTTATTCAGTTATGTGCTGAATGCCAAACAAACCATTGTCGAGACCCACATCATGACCCATGAGCCTGTAAACAGGTTGATAATGATAATATATTTTGTAGGACTATTTTGACAAATTTAATATTGCTTTATCTTTTTTACCCTTTGTTTTATTAACTACTTGTGTAACCATAGGTACAGTTGTTTATGTGTGTGTGTGTGTGTGTGTGTGTGTGTGTGTGTGTGTGTGTGTGCTTGGATTTCTTTATTTGGGTTTGAGTAAAGCTCATGTCTGGTCTCTTCTGGTATCTTTTCTCAAAATAAGTAAATAAGTGCCAATCTAAAATCTCGCCTAGGGTGCCAACAGGGCCTGGGCCTGTTTATGGTTGACTCTGTTCCAGACATGTAGTTCTATTAGATTCTTCCAAAAGGATTGTCATTCAGTACAAAGAGTCAAGCAGGAATGTCTGATCTGGATTGATGCATAGGTGTGGTGTTTAACTTGCTATTCATGAAGGTGCGGCCTCTTGTATTATGCAACACTCACAGTTTAAAGAATGCATAGAAAGTGGCTTTGCAGGTTTTGCATATAACAGTTTTAATCACATGCAGGTGTGGGTTTACGATTTCTGAGGCCCCAAGCAACCGACCAACTGAGGCCCCATTTCGAAAAATCGTGCTTATAAAAAAAGCTATATTTACTGTACCTACATATAATTTTACAAAACTTCTTTTGTGCATCCTTTTCTGCATATCGCGGCGACATTTTCTGGTGTGTTCTGCATAACGCGGCAGCCCATTCGACCCAGTTCTCCTGATGGCCAGTCCGCCCCTGGTCTAGACGTAGTGCAACGACTGAAGCAGAACGCACCAGAAGACCTGTATTTTTTCTTTCATAAATTTCAAACCTGAACTAAAAGTCCTATTGACCTGAACCTGGCGGCTTCCTGAAACGCTCTGAGACCACAGACAACAGCGTATTCATACATGTACCCAGAACAACATGTCACCCCTCAAGTGGTTTTATTGGAGCATTCCTACTGGGGCGGGGGGCCCTCGGGGCCCCACACAATTGCGTGGTTCGCGTGGTGGTTAAAAGCGCCACTGATCACATGGTTGATTTGTTTGAGTTAGTTAATACTAATCTGAAAGCAGAGTATCTGATAAAACCTGTTTTCAAATTAAATTCGATAAACTTATAAACAGCTTTGATTACACAAGTCATACACTCTCAGACAAAATTTAGCATTTTTCATTATTGTAAGTTATATTGTGACATTATAGCATAATTGCAATAGTGAATTTCAAGTAAATGTTGTGCAAATTATTTTTATTTTTTATTATCAACATGATCACACAGGAAATCAACATGTTGCTTCTGAATGTTCATGTGCCTTGAAATCAACCCTATTCTGGAAAATGACTGACAAGCATCATCAGACATTTGCATCAATTCAAATATGATTACCTTTCCCTGTGGCGCTACTGATAGTGTGATGCACAAGCAACCTCCAAGACATGGGTTTCTGTCCAATGGAAACCAGGACATAATTGTGTTCACCTAATCAATGATGCGTGATCCTGAGATTACAGTTTTGTACTAAAATAGCATTTCACTCCACTAATGGGTATTTCACCCAGAAACTGGAGCTCTCACTTGACCATATGTTTCTGGCCTTTTTACAGACTGATTTTATTGGCAAAAATTTCTACCATCAACATATTCACAGTATGTAATTACAGTGTATATGTGTATATCTCAATTGCTATAATTAAATTGTGTATTAGCCTATTTCACATAGGCTTTATATTGTCATTATATCAGCCATCGGCCACCCTTCTCTAGTTTTCATATCGGCATCGGCCATTCAAATTAGAGGTAGGCCTATATATCATTTTTACAGATTAATCGGTGCCGATAGTTGCTTTTTGGAACTATCAGTTATCAAAAATCTACACAGATTGTGTTTTCGTCATTTCAAAATAATTGTCCCTGTTATGTTTTTGGCTTATTTACACTTGAAAGTCATGCGTTATGCACCAAATCTTCATTTATTATGGTTATTATTGAGATGTTGGTTGAACAAAAAACTGCATCTGGGATTTGATTCGTTTTGGTCTCTTTGGCTTTGCCCGTCATAGTAAAGAAATATTAAGAAATTCTTTTGACATTCTATTAATAGTTTTTAAAAACTAACAGCCGATTAATCGCTTATCAGTCTTTCCCACCACCTTAGTTATTGGTATCAATAAAATCCACTATCAGTCGACCTCTAATTAAAAGAAACATGGTCAACCACCACTAATCTGAGTCATTCATAAATATCTTGTCTTCCTCTTTCCAGCCAGAGTTGGAGGAGCACAACAGCTTCAGGAAGGAGGTTGTGGAGGTGAAGAATGGTCTTTCCACTGAGACGATCACTCAGGAGATCGAGGTGCAACCGGTTGCCAAGATGGATAACCGCTACTTTGGGGAGCTTCTTGCCGATGTCTTCCGCAAGAACTGCGACATTCACACCTACATCTCTGAGCATGTGAACAAGATCCGGGGAAGGTAGATGCTGTTTTTCATTTAAGGAAATAAGTGTGAGAGGCCATGCTATGCTGTCAATATAGTCATTGTGAAAAGGCTGTTGTTAGGCACAATGGTTACTATTAAGTTTTTAAACTGCTACTACATAATAGAAATACTGAGAATGCAAATATGGATGGTTCTAGATGCTTTTAGCCGAATGTCTAAGGATATGGGCTATAGACACCAATGCAGTAGGTTAAAGGTCCTGATATATACTTCATACGAAATTCTAGAACAAAAGGGTGTGACATAATTTAGAACAAAATCTGGCCAAAAATGAAGGTGTTTTTGAGTTCGTTTTAGTGGTTTGTAACAGTTTTCCAATGCGAACTTTCAGGATAACTTTGTACCGCCTACTATACACTTTCTTACTGCTATTGGTCCATGTCATCAGACCTACTTTGCCCTTAAGGACTTATATCATATGTGTGTTTTGATAGAGATTTTAAGTTAAAGATGTGCTTGCAGATAAGACGAAACCACCCGTTAACCCTGTCAAGTTTTATCTAGGTGACTGAAGAGATGAGAATATTGAGAATGTGCGAGGAAAGCTATTGCCACCTGCAAGACATCGCTATCTAGTAAAAACATCTTATCTTTTACTTAAAGGAAAATTAATAGCAGGTATATTTTGTCTGACAGTAGTTACTTTCTCAAATGAATCATTAGAGTGAAACCCCTAGGCCTTGCCCAAAACTGTTTAAGAGCAATGCTCAATCCTGTGACTCACAATGACTTCATAGCATCTCTACTTTAATCTTACAACCCATTATGAGAACATTAACTTCTCTAGACGCCTCTGCTTTAAGGTGTTTTTTTTGTGGCTCATTTATATTGTTCTCTGTCTCTGCAGGAAACACCTTCTGGACCCCACCATTGACTACAAGGTAGGGAGTGGCAGGTTTATCGGTTTAATGAGTGAGATTGTCTGAAAGTTATATTCCAGCCAGCTCTGTGAGCTCTTTGATTATAGTTTGGTACTATGTTTTATAGTTATATCTTAGTCTGTCTAATTATTAAATTCAGTCATCATTTAATCACCCTCATGTTGTTCCAAACCCATGTTATTTTCTGTCTTATGTAGCCCACAAAGGAGATGTTTATCCTGCTGTTTTTTGTAGAATTAAAGTGAAAGGTGGCCAAATATAAAAATAAATAAATAAACAAAGCCAAAATACCTTGACAATAGTCCATATTACCTGTGTGATATATTCCAAGTCTTTAAAGGCCATACTATAGCATTGAGTAAAGAACCAACTGAAATTGTAATCGGTCGGTTAAATTTGTTAATCACTGAAAATCTTCCACTTTACCTTAGCTCTCTAATCTAATTTGGCCATATTCAAATTCATCTCATCGTTATTGGTTATAAGGCACACAAAGACCAAAGACTTTTAGTATCATTGATGTCAAACCTTGCATGAAACGTCTTGATTCATGATATTTGAATATATGCAAACAAGATTAAAAAGATTTGAGAGCATAGGAGGATGGGAAGCTTATCAGTCAATAAAGACTTAAATTTCGAATTTTCATCTTACTAAACTATCAAATTGATTCAGAAGACTTGGAATATAGTGCATGAATCATATGAACTACTTACAATACTTTTGGTACTTTTTGCAATTTTTGTAGCTTTACAGCCCCTGGTCACCATGCACTTTTATTGTAGAGAAAAGTACGGCATGAATATTCTGAACATCTGAGAATAACTTCTCATTTTGTGTTTGACTAAAGAAGGGAATTCATACAGGTTTGAACAACATGAGGATAAGTTTTTTTAACAGATTTTTAATTTCTGTGTGAGCTATTTCTTTAACTGTTGAAGAAAAATATTGTGTATACATCTGTTGATAAATAAATGTGTCTGTCTGTATATGTGTGTTTGCAAAACAGGTGGAGAAAGAAGAAATAGAGGCTCTTATTCCTAAAGGAGGGTCTGAATTGACAAAGCAACAGATCCGCTACCTGCTGCAGGTGAGAGCTCATGGTCACATGGTGAATGGCCACCCTGACCACTCCCACTCAGCTCCACCCGTCTCTCAGTACACCCCACCCACAGACACCTTTTCCTGACAACTCATTTAGAGTATTAATCTTTTCCTGGTACACATGTTTCTGCAGGCATCACAGAGGCATACACTCATTCATTTAATTTGTTTTAATAAGATTAATGTGCACAGTCAGCTGCACGTAATTTATGTTTAATATGTTTAAGATATGGCAAATTAATAGGGCTGACTAGGGCTGCAAAAGAGAATGGTCACATGCTCATAGTATAAAGTATTTGAAGACTCTGCATTGTGGAATTTCCTTATCAATGAAGCTTAAGAAGTCTAAAATGCAGTACCACCTATTTGAGTGAAACACACACAAATTATGATATAATGTTATTAGAATGATAGATGGCCACCTGTAAACTGCTGCAGCCTAAGCAAAATATTACAAAACATTATTTTGCTTTCTTTCCTTAAAATAGGACCTGAACTTAATATAATGTAAATGGTTTATAAGATAATAAATGCATAATACATTTTGGTTTGGTTTGAGTAATTTGGCTCTAATTTTATTCACTATGCTCAACCTTAACAGTCTTGTGCTCTCTCTCTCTCTCTCTCTCTCTCTCTCTCATATCTAGACTCGTATGACGGCTGATAAGACCATGCGTCTTTTGTTGACCACATTCGGCAGTCTGCGAGAAGAGCTTATGCATCTGCAGGAGGATCTGAGGGTAAGAGATAATCATTCTACCACTAACCCTCCAACAGACTCTTGTCCTGCGGAAAGTTTCCACTGTCAATGATGAACTCTATCAGGTCTTTCCCTGAGGGCGTTTGTTTGTTATGTCACATAGCTTTGAGCTGACCTTGACTTTTAAAAGGTGTGATGCCTGTGTAAACAGTCAAGAGTATGATGTGACATCTCTGGTGCTGACACAAGCCATTTGCCATTACAACAGCTTCTATTTTGATAGTTTGGTAGTTGAAATGGAATTTCATAAAAAGTGCGTCTTTCCAATTCTTTTCTTTTCTTATAGTTATTATTCATGACGTTTTTATCACCTCATTTTAATTGAGAATATTTGTAAATGTAAAAATACATTTGTCATACTGCAGGGATATTTTAAGTAATTTTCTTGAACTTGTGAAGGAAAAAGTTGATTAAAAATATGGATGGACTATAATCAGTCTGACCAATATTTACTATCGATATTTTTCCAATTCATTTATTATAATTTCTTTAATATTGATAAATATTGAGAAACATAACATTTTAAGCTGAACACTTTGACATAGCCCAAAACTAAGATGAAATATATAATATTTCATCTTAGTAATATATATATTTGAGACACTTTAGATAGAAAATCAAATTTGCATACATATAATTGCATAAAAAAATATGATTATATATTTTTTTTATACATTTAAAAAAAAAAATGTAAAGTGTTAATTATGGCTTTTATTAAAATATTTGTAGTGCATATTATGTTTTATTGTAGTGTAATGATTATTTTGTTAATCTTGTGCCAAAAAAACCTAGGAATAAAACAATAATTAAAATATTGGTTCTGCATATCGGTTATTGGACACACATAAAAATAATCTGTATTGTCACAGGGCCTAAGATACAGTATACACTTTCCATTGTACATATATGCACATTTTAACTAGGGATGCACCGATGTATTGGCTGCCGATATTTATCTGCCAATTATGGACCAAATTACAACCATCGACATATCAGTAATTGGCATGAAAATGCTGATATGAAATACAAACAGTTTATTTATAATTAATTAGTTATACTTTTTGTAAAATCTCTTTTAAAGGGTTAGTTCACCCAAAAATAAAAAGTGATCTCATTATTTACTAACCTCAATGCCATCCCAGGTGTGTATGACATTCTTCTGCTCAGTAGGTCCTTAAAACGCAAGTGGATAGTGATACGACCTTTGAAGCTCAGCATAAACATCATCCATATGACTCCAGTGGTTATATGTGTGTCTTCTAATGAGAAACAATCACTTTTGCTGCAAAAAACATCAATATTCATGTACTTTTTAACTAGAAATCATCGCTTATGCTCAGCAGCAGCACACGTCATGTGTGACGTTATTGCTTTGGCATGTTTACGCGAGAACAGACACACCCAGAAGAGGAGAGCTGTTTACAGCTGAGGAACGCTGTACAGAAGCTCCATTGGTTTTGGTTTAAATCTGTATTTGTATCTGTATGTTTACTGACAATGTCTCAACAGAGAGAAAAATGTGAGATTACGTCCAAACATGCCAGCGCGAATAAGTCACACGAGAGACCGTGATGATTTATAGATAAAAGTACTTAAACATTGATATATTTGCAGCAAAATCGGTATCGGTCAAAAATTTTCACATTGGCACATCTCTAATTTTAACCTAAAATTCAGGGACATGTTATATGTCAACTGACAACTTTTGTAAACTACCCACTTTCAAATTAATAGCGGGCCAAAATGCAGTGGATTATAAGCGTTTCTGAACTACTGCTACATAATAGAATATATACAGTATATTGCTCTGGATACACAAGGCTTACAAGCACAAATTCTGATTATTGTGGATGCATGCCACAAAGAACCTGTTTAACATCTGTTTAAATTAGTTAAACATAAACTATGATAGGTTTACCACAAATAGGCGGAAGCCTACATATTCTGCCAAAAACGATTTATAGGAAGCAAATTTGCCAATGTTTGTGTTTGAGGTTGTGATGGCATCCAACAAAGTTATTCCAATTCTCAAAAGGTACTCGTAATTACTTGTAATTAAGTTTGTGTGGTCTCTTTTGAAACTGGAAATATAATAACATGAAAATATGCTGAATGCATAAACAGCTAAAAAAAGAGAGGGATTATCCAATTCATTGTTTTTTTTTGTCTGCGATCCACAAGCAGATTCAGTTTCAAAGGAATTTGTCTGCATTTAAGGCATCATCAAATTGTTTCCTTTTTGCCAGTTTAGTCATTTTTAATCTTTAATCAGATTGCTGATTTATTAAAGGAATTTTGAGAATTCTGTCAATACTTACTCATCATCTTTTTTTTACTAAGCGTACCAAGATCATTTTCAAATAATCTCCATGCTGCTCTCTTCCATACAACAACAGTTTATAGTTCACAGTGACCATGTCTTTCAAGCTCCGAAAAGTACAACAAATCACCATAAAATTACCGTAACGATAGTATACAAGTAGTCAGTTGGCTATATTCCAAGTCTTCTGAAACCATGTGATAGCATTGTGTCAGGACATCAAACACGGAACAAAAAGAGCTTCATGAAGATTCTTTAAAATCTCAGTATACAGATTTGGAACGATATGAGGTTGAGTAAATGATGACAGAATGTTAATTTTTGGGTGAACTATTACTTTAAGTGAACCTGATTGGAGGATCCTTTCCAATACAAAAAACATTATCAGTGTCTCTGTGTGTCCAGTTGTAAAATGGATTAGTTGTGTTTGTTTGTTGGCAGCGTCTGGAGAGTGAGAAGGAGGAGCTGGAGAGAGATCTGAGCTTTAAATCCAATCAGGCTTCGGAGTATGACAGACTACTGGAGAACGTACGCGAGCACAACAGACAACTGCAGGTAGGGGGCACCACTACAAAACCATGACATATAAGCGTCACTTCGAAACATCATTCCTGCCAACAATACAACGCTAGTAACACTCAATTCATGGCTTTAGATAATTGTTGCATAGTTAACGGTTTAGGTGGTAATTTGAGAACTGATAACAACTAGAATTTTTGTATGCTGTGAGATGTCATCTCAATCTTCATGTCTTTCACTATCTTACTCTCTTAGGTGGCTGTGAAAGAGAGTAACAGTGCTCAGCGTACTTTAGAGAGCCAGCTCCTGGTCCTCCAGAGCAATGAACCCAGCAAAGACTTCCGCATCAAAGAGCTGGAGGGCAGCAAGAGAGCTCTTGAGAATGAGAATGAGCTCCTGAGGAAGAAGGTGAGAATGTCTAAAGGACCTCGTTGTGATTGCTCAAATACAGCACTCAATGGAAATTCTGTGATCATTTACTCACCCTTATGATGTTCCAAAACAATCGTGATCTCTTTCGTGTGAATGTTTGAGGGTGAGAAAATGATTTCAGAGCCAGTACTATACATTTGATAATTTTATGTTTGAATATTTGTTGACGTATTGTTCAATTCACTACATTTGTAATTAGCAGTCCTGCATGCTGTGGCCACTGGTATCATTGTAAAGTTTCAGAAACAGGAAACTAGAGATTATGCAGTGGAAATTCATATAATTGTAGTCTCTGATTCTACATTTTCCCCTCTCTATTTGTGTGTGAATGTGTGTGTATGTGAAATTGTGGGTGTTTCTTCCACAGATGGCTGGTCAGTGCAGTAGTTCCACTGTCCAAATCAAAACACAGGAGCTGTCCAAACAGTATGAACAGATGCTGAATGAACTACGAGAGGAGAAGGAGAGAGAACTCAAGAGCTTGCGGGTAAATAATTCAGAAATAAAGAATAGATAGGGATTGATGAATTTGTACTAAATGTATCAATGATGACTCCTAAGTAGGAATATCATGTTAAGGCAATAAGCTATCAGAGGCAGTGAATAAGCAAGGGTGCCTTCAACCCCAATAACCATGTCCAAGTGTGATATAACAAACACATTTTCAATGAATAGTTCGATTTCTGAATGTAGCAACTTGGTGCATTAAAAAAGAATGTGCAGTCACAGACGTGTGTTTTATGTCCGCTCATCCAGACAGAATTTAGAGTCGGAATTATCCAGACGTCTTGAGTTAACATTTTTAACAGTGATTTTACCATGGTTAATGTCTATCATTTTGTAAAAGGACTGTAATGCACATCCTCTCATGGCATATTGCTTTTATAAAACAGAAATATGATAAAAGAATGATTAATGTATGAATGAATAATCACATTTATTAATACAAATTACTAGAATAAACAATTCTTCCTAAAATAAACTGGACACAATTTCTAGTTGCCATAATAAAATAATTATTGAAAGAATACAGACTTTAATTAATATTCAAGGGAAATCACTGGTTTATGTGTATATACTTTATTCTGTAGAGGTCGACCGATAGTTGGATTTTGCCAATACCGATAAGTAAGGTGGTGGGAAAGCCTGATAACTGATAAATCGGCTGATTTGTTTTTAAAATCGATTTATAGAATGTTAAAAATGTTCTTAGTCTTTCCTTACTATGACAGGCACAGACATGGAGCCTCTGACAAGAGTCCCAGATGCAGCTTATTGTTCAACCAAAACCCGATAATAACCAGAAAAAAATGAAGATTTGGTACATAACATGGGACTTTTAACTATAAACAAGTTTGAAACACACTGGGGACTCTTATTTTCAAATTATGTAGACTTGGCCCCATTGCAATGCTCTGTATTAAGTATTAAACACATTTAGCTTTTTATAGCCTATATATTCACCATGTGTATATAATTACACCAGGTAAGGTTTAACAAGGAATTAAGTTTATTATTATTTACAAAATATGAAGATGAAGACACTATGTATGTGCTGAAGGGCAAATTTCCATATAGTTGCATTTTTCTTTGCACGCCCTCTCTAAAAATGTGGATACAAATTGTCAATAATCAAAGATTTAATACAACAAATCACCACAAGGCATCTGTGATTGTTTTTATTTCATCTCTAGTGGCCGCTGTTGTACTGTAGATTCCTCCAGTGCCAGCTACAAAGGAATACTGAGGAATAATATATATATATATATATATGAAAACTATCGGCAACGATTAATCGGTAAAACCGATATATCGGTCTACATCTAGAATATTTGTATTGCTGTTTTGCAATGACTTTTAATGTGTCTCATCTAGTTAATAACTCTATCTATTTCATATGTTGTATTTTTTGTGTGTGCATTTTAGTCTCAGCTGATAAAGATTCAGACAGAGCGCACCACCATCACAAACACCTCTGACAGTAGCCTGGAACTGCGTATCACTGAGCTCCTCACCAAACTCGAGCAACGTGAAAGTGTCATCAGACAAAAGGAGGAGGTACATAAACATAAACCTACATACATCATCTGCCGCACACACAAATGGGCTTGTTACACTTTAAATTGGTAACCCACTCTCATTCTAAACCCTGGATTAACATAATCTTGGGTGATCTTGTTTCATATTTCACACTGCTCATGCTTTGGGGCAGCTGTGGCTCAGGTGGTAGAGAAGGTTGGCCACTAATCAGAGGGTTGGTGGTTCGATTCCCGGCCCACATGACTCCACATGCCGAATTGTCCTTGGGCAAGACAACCCCAATGGCAGGCTAGCGCCTTGAATGGCAGCTCTGCCATCATTGGTGTGCGAGTGTGTGGGTAAATGACTCTGAGAGTAAAGCGCTTTGAAAACCGCTAAGGTTAAAAAAGCGCTATATAAGTGCAGACTATTTACCATTTACTATATGGGCACAATAATGTGAACACCGGAACACCACACCCATGTGTGTTTGTTAAACATGTAATTTTAAAACCATGGTCATTAAGAGGGTGTTGGTCCTCTCTTTAATACAACAGCTTTCACTATTTCACTATTCTGGGAAAATTGTGGGGATTTGCCCCATACAGACACAAGAGTATCAGTGAGATCGGTGTTTCAATTCATCCCAATATTCTTATTTGCATAGTTTTGTTCAGTTCCTGATTAGTCTGTTGCTAAACAACTGGCCGATACCACATCACTTCACTCTGTATACCTTTGGCACTACAATATAGTGTGAGCACCTCAAAATCAGACGAACAGTGTTTCATAACCCAGAGTTAGATGTGGTACTAACCCCCTTTCAAAATGACTAGAATGAAAAGTTAAAAGTGGATTTAATTAGGGGTTTCGTGTAATGTGTAAAGCATCATCTAAGGGCTGGTAAGACGGTGTTGATTTCAACAAACACACAATGTAGTTGTCATCTTTTCTGCAATGTAATTTGGTTGGGAAGCATCTTCCCAGTTATTTCTTTGAGTATGGCTGTTGTCAAATTTCAGTTACTGACTACTTGAAACAGCTCGGAAGGATGCTAGAAAATTGACCAAATCAATGCTGTTGAGGAGGTACTTTATTTTCCTTAGAGGAAACCTTTCATTTTCCTCAGTCCATGAAATACACTCATTGAGCACTTGCACACCTACTTTGAAACATCTGTACACCTACTAATTCATGCGATTATCTAATTAGCCAATTGGGTGGCAGCAGTGTAGTGTATGAAATCATGCAGATATGGGTCAGGAGCTTCAGTTAATGTTCACATCAACCATCAGAATGGGGGAAAAAATGTATCTCAGTGATTTTGACCGTGGCATGATTGTTGGTGCCAGACGGGCTGGTTTGTGTATTTCTGTAACTGCTGATCTCCTGGGATTTTCACGCACAAGAGTCTCTAGAATTTACTCCGAATGGTGCCAAAAATAAAAAACATCCAGTGAGCGGCAGTCCTGCGAACAGAAATGCCTTTTTGATGAGAGAGGTCAACAGAGAATGGCCAGACTGGTTCGAAGTGACAGAAAGTACAGTCTTTATTCAAACACAAAACATTTTCACACACACACACACACACACACACACACACACACACACACACACACACACACACACACACACACACACACACACACACACACACACACACATTATGGCTACTTCCAGCTTTGTCACAAAGCAAAAGTCATTTCAAACTGGTTTCATGAACATGACAATCACTGTTCTGAATGACATCACTGTTCTTCAGTGGCCTTCCCAGTCACCGGATCTGAATCCAATAGAGCACCTTTGGGATGTGGTAGAATGGGAGATTTGCAGCACGAATATGCAGCTGAAAAATGTACCATAATGTCAAAGGAATGTTTCCAACATCTTGTGGAATCCATGACATGAAGAATTTAGGCTGTTTTTTAGAGCAAAGGGAGGCCATACCAAGTTGTGTTCCTAATAAAGTGCTCAATGAGTGTATATGCTACCACTTTGTATAGACTGGTTGCTTAACCAATATTGTCACTCATTCAATCATTAAACAGACTCAAGAAAAACAACATTCATGTGTTTAAAAATGAATCTGAGAACAAGGACATTGTCCTCATTTTAAAGACTGCCAATTACTTAGAAGCTGACATCATAGACAAATAATGATATAGTTTGTTCCCTCTTTGTATTATCTCAGCTTCATTACCCTTGAAGAATGTGAATGCAGAGTAGACTTGGTGAATTTGATTGACAGATATTTCTCCAGATTCCTGCTGCAGTACTTTATTCTAAATGTATTTGACCTTTGGTGTGCACCCTTAGGAGATCAGACGACTTAAGCAGCAGAAGAGTGACAGTTCCAGCAGTACGTCGAAAACGTTCATTACCAAGAGGTGTGTGTGTCTTTGGTGGGGGAGTGGGGATCAGAGCTTAAACTATATATAAACACGGTTCAATCTCAGGAAACTGCCATTTGTAATTAATGTGTGTCTTCATGACTTATTGCTTATATAATTCACAGGATAGTTAACTTTGTCACATTACTTGATAGATTGAACTATCAAAGAAATAGCAAGACTCTCGTCATATGCAGAAAGAAAATACTTTTTCATTGCTT
This sequence comes from Xyrauchen texanus, assembly GCF_025860055.1. NCBI lineage: Eukaryota > Metazoa > Chordata > Actinopteri > Cypriniformes > Catostomidae > Xyrauchen > Xyrauchen texanus. Next base: position 28,083,364 of record NC_068309.1, on the reverse strand, counting down.
ATAAATATTCAGAATGTCATGTGAGAGATAAATTGTTCCATGCCAGTCAGTCCAAAAGATAAATACTCATTTTGAACTCTGCTCTTTCTTATCATGGAACAGTTACACGAACCAGTACCCTATTCTGGGTCTGCTGAGTGACGATTACCAGTTCACACCACCCATTAAGGAGGACAGGACTGTCATCATTGAGAGCACTGGAGGGAGTACCAGACGCATATTCTAGGCTGTAACATTGGGATTTGTTTGGTACGGGACACATTTTTCTACACATACGGTCTTACTAAGGTCATTTAAATGGCCTTGTCATTAAATTAATTTGCTTGTTGAGTTTCTGGTTTAATTGGTTCAATAAAAGATTCAATAAAGAATTACTATGAATAATATGTTCTCTTTGGTTGAACTAGAACGTTCACAAAATGTCTGTGGTTAGTGATAGATTTCTCTCCCTAGCCAGTGGCGGATTTAGGCATGGGCAGTCGTTGGCACACAGAAAGTGACAGTAATGCCCTAAAATTGGAAAATATAGGGTTAGGAAATGACCCCATAATAAGCTCCCTCTTAACATCTGATCTATTTTCTAATATTTTATTCTAAACCTAATTCATATTATCACAAAATATGTTTTGAAGGTGATTTAAAAATTATAGGTAACAATCTTAGTGAATTAGTTTGTAATTTATATTAATAAATGCCACACAGTGGTTTTTTAAAACGCCCCTTTAAGGTTAAAAAATGCCTCTAAAAATCTGATCCAGAGGGCAAATATTGCTCCACAGTAAAAACGTTAATTTGCCCTCTGATTATGATGAAAACTAAGTATTAAAGATGCTGCACTATTTTTTAGGTCACTAATAATCAAATTTGTGACATTGACCAATAGGCTTGGGATCGATATCTTTTTCATACATCGATAATCAGACGATTTTCCCGATGATTATCGATATACAGCATATTGGGATTTTTTCAGATATAAATAGGGCTGCATGTTGCACAAGAGTCCTTGTCTTTTCAGACATATTTCTGAACACAACTACGGTAAAGCGTGAGTGGCAGGGTAAATTAAAGGGGGTTGCAAATCGGACATGTCTGGCTGACGACATGGTACATACAACAATTTTAAACAGTTATTGTCTATGAAGGTACATACACAGCACGTGCTCGCCCTCTCTGGAGGCTGCTCTGGAGACCTATGCCATCCCGGATGTGTATGACTTTTCCTCTTCAGCAGACCACAAACAAAGATTTTTTGAAGAATTTCTCAGCTCTTTTTGTCAATACAATGCAAGTGAATGGTGTCAAAATTTTGAAGCTCCAAAAATCAAATAGGTCAGCATAAAAGTAATACATATGACTCCAGTGGTTAAATCCATGTCTTCAGAAGTGATTTGATAGGTGTGGGTGAGAAACAGATCAATATTATAGTACATTTTTAGTAGAAATTCTTCTCCATGCTCAGACAATCTCAACTTTAACATTAACTTTCTTCTGGTGTTTTTGGTGATTCACATTCTTCATGCATATCGACACCTACTGGGCAGGAAGAATTTATAGCAAAAATGGACTTAAATATTGATCTGTTTCTCATCCACCCTTACAAAAATTTAGAGTTTACTGAAAATTTGCTGAAAATTGGCCACTGATCATTTTTCATGCAAACTTGAGGCAAATTGTCCATTGTTGCCAAAGGTTTGCCGGAGGTTCACCACTACCGGTGAAAAGCTGCAAACATCTGGAAAAGGTTTGTGGCAAATCACAAGCTAATTTGCATGTGAAAATAACGAGCTGCAAATTAGCTGAAAAATTTTGGCACCCATTCACTTTCTTTGTATGGACTGACAGAGCTGAAATATTCGACTAAAAATCTTAATTTATGTTCTGCAGGATAAAGAACGTCATACACATCTAGGATGGCATGAGGGTGAGTGAATGATGAGAGAAATTGTATTTTTGGGTGAACTATTCCTTTAAATCCTTTGTACGAAACGGTTATATTTCCCTACAACTTTTAACTCATTGTTATGCTGATAATATAATTTGCTTAATTTAATATACAACTTCATTAAATTAGATAACTGCAAATTGAAGCACTTTCACAAGTGAACTTAAACTTTTAAACCCCACTGTACAGTCACTACTCACAGATTGAAAACAAAACCTTAAAAAAAAGAAACGTACAAATTTGCAAAACTTGCTCTAAAATGTTCTGTTCTGTTCTGGGTAGAAAGTTATTACCAGGCCCAGAGCGATTATGGGCGCCCAGAGTGCAAAAACAATCTGCAGATTTCAGCAGAATTGTGACATCTGTCATTTATAAAAGTTGTATGCATTCCCCACCCCTTGCATGTTTGTTCATTAAATATTTTGGCTTATTTCATTATGCTGTTTAGCTATCAATAAGAGTTTAGTGCTCTCTGCTCCATTTAAAACATTCCATTAGGTTTAAAATTATTCCGCAGAATTCCATACATTTTCCCTCAATTTCTGCACAGATAAAATGAAAAAGTCTGCAGATACCAACCAAGAAACTGCTTCTTTTTTGATAGGAATCAACCGTAAGAAGACCCCGAGGCCTCCCCATTTCCTTGCCCAGATGCGATTCCCTGGCTTTCACACTGCATGCTGCCCTCTCCCTCATCCTAGAGGCTGCTAATGGTGATGATGGCTCTAACATTTAATGCTTGACCTGTAGAGTTTTAAAATGTGTGTCCTTTCTTCATATGTTCCACCAAAACCTTCAGCAGACTCTGGTCAGCACTACTATATGCATGTATATATTTGGAGGTAAATGTACCCTTACTTGTAGTCCAGTATTGTCTGTAATGTAAATGGTGGTTGTTGGTTTTCTTCTCATTTATTTGGTTGTGCTAATTTGGGTAATTTTATGATGTTTTTTTTTTTTGCCTTTTATGTTTATGTTCTGAAAACATCAGAGAGGTGATGCTTTATATGCAAAGGGATGCATACATGCAATAGTGGTCCACTGAAATAGGCTTTTTTTATGGCCGATGCCGATATCTGCAAAGCAGAGTGACCCATGGCTGATATATTGAAAATGACCAAGAGATATACTCAAAATGTTGAAATAAACATTTATTTTACATAAAACGTTTTTCAAAATTCAGAAAAAATATTTGAAAACCTCTAGCTACATTATTGATTTAAAGCTCTCGGTAAAGGCACAGTTATTGGCCTATGCTGATAGTCTAAAAATGCTAGATATCTGGCAATTAATCGGCCTTGCCAATATATCAGTTGACCATTAATATGGAATTTAAGATGGTGAGGGTTTTTACTGCTTATAAGTGGTTTACGCCGAATGGGATAACAGTGATGGGTTTAAACTCTGCAAAAATCTTACAGATTGGATAAATCACTGCTGTATTTAACATAATAGATAAAATAGATTATTATGGCTCTTAAAATGTCGTTTTTGCCCTATTTATCACTGTCTAAACATACATAGGAAAAAATATTTTTAAAGGAAAGTAAGCTGCTGGGAGTATTTCTGTTATGGTATATAGAGTCTATTTCTACAGTGTCTGCTGTAGTTCTGAGTCATTCTGTTTTTCACTCATGTGTTTTCCACCGCTCTTAATATTCAATGTAATGAGCCTAAAAGGAATCTTGGACTTCAAGGTACATTCTGTTGTATTTAAGTGTAAAGTTTTGCTGGGTTTACAGTGCAAATTGTTTAATTACAGTGCAAAATGTCAAGATTTAGTTTTGCTCAAGTTAGTGGTTTAGAGAGAATGGCAAGAAGAGAGCCTTTCCTGATGTCACCAAGAGGTAAATTTTAGCAATAACTTTTAAAACATCTCTTTTAAAAAAAGAAAAAAGAAAAAAAAAAAAAAATACCTCAGAGTGGAATTAGAAATCCAAAGCTATTCTAAGGTTCTTGCTGTTTTCAAAGAAAATGATATGTTGTTTGATATGTTATAACCTGACTATAATGCACCTTTTATTGAAATATGTTAGAGTGCCACTTTTAATTCATAAACTTCACAATTACAGTGTGGCATCTGCAGCATTAACTGTTTAAACAACTTGAAATAAAGTATATTTTGACCATTTAAGGACTTTTAAGAATGTTCATTTCTCTTATATTGAAACTGAAGTTTCGGCAAAGCACCTTGCTTTTTGCCACATTTGTTTTCTATATTGGAATATGTGTAAGTATATATTCATTCTTTGTTGTCTTTCCTTTGCCTTTTCACAAATTACTTTTCCCAGTTTAAAAATATTGTAAAGTTAAATAAGTTATGTATTTGAATATATGATAAACGTATCTCTTAAATATGGCAACAAAAAAAGAGAAAAAAAGCACAACTTACCACGTGCCCCATTGAGAGCGAGAATCACTTATCGTGACCACGAGGAGGTTTCCCCATGTGACTGTACCCTCCCTAGCAACCGGGACAATTTGGTTGCTCAGGAGACCTGGCTGGAGTCACTCAGCACACCCTGGATTCAAACTCCAACTCCAGGTGTGGTAGTCAACGTCAATACTCACTGAGCTATCCAGGCCCCTTTCCTGTATTTTATTAACATTTTATATTTTTTCAAATGCAATTATAAAGAAGATTTGGTTCCATTTATGGTGCTGAATTCTACTACATGATTCTATACTCTCAATATTTTTAACAAACCCAGATTCATGAAAAATTACGTTTGAATTTATTATTATTAATATTATTATTACTCATAGGACATTTACAAAACAGATCCTTAACCTTAACTTGTAAAGCTTAACAAAAGTACTATTCATTAAAGAGTAGGTGTGGGGGAAAAATCCTCCCAGCAGAGAGCAAAATGACACCAGAATCATTTTTTTTATAATTCTTCCCAGCTGAAAAAGACATAATTATGTTACTGATTACATACATTTAAAGTATTTAAAATGAATATTGTAAGTTTTAAAAAAAGTATAGTCACTCATTAAAAAAAACACTTTTAGTGGTAGTGTATGCTTATCCTGTAAAATAATGCTTGCCATAGTATAAATTTACTGGTGAAATCAGACATTACATGTGGCATGTGGCACTATCAGGAGGACTTTTAAATATCAGGACCCTTAGCATTATTATACATTATATTCAGCATAAAGTTTATATAGTACAATCATCAGATTCACTCTTGTGCTGAAAAGTCTCATCCTAGACTTTTTGTCTAGACATCCTAAGATCATTGTATTAGCTACATGCGCTTGCATTAATGTGACCAGATTTCTGAAATGAAAATTGGGGACATTTAGGATATGTATTTTAACCATGGTGAATGTAGTAATGTGATGTACTATGGCATATCATACTCTGTTGAATGTCTCAATAAAATTCTGAAAGAGAGGTCAAGTAGATTTTTTTAAATTATTTTCTACACTGTATACAATAGATGACATTGTGACATAAAAGTGAACTAAAACACAAACAATGATTGAATATAGGAACTTTTGGAGCTGACTCCATAGCACAGGTACATATGCCCTTGGTCACACTCTTTACATCACTCTTCTAAAATTAATTCTCTTCTCCTCTTTTCCTTCACCTTTACCTGGCACTTAGATGGTAGGCTGCTAACTTGCTTGCTGGAAAACTGGCAGAGGAATTCCAAAAGAAACGAGCTCACTCGACTACCATTTCCCTCAGCATTACAAGTGAAATCATATGAAACACTTATGTACTATATGAGGGCCTGAAATTAATTCCTGAAGGGGGTATTGCCCCCCTTAGATGCCTCATATTGTTGGGGATTTTTTTCCACTTTGTAGTCAAGACACAAAGTTATTCAATATTGTAAATTAGCAGTCAGTAGGTGGCTCGCACAGACCCAACACTTATAGTGCAGTATTATATGACTATATTACAATATATGTTAATATACATAAGTATAATATCATTATTATATGAATATATAACTATTATTTACTTTTGATATTTGTAGTATTTTAAAGATTCAAGTATTGAAAAATAATTACAAATGTTCACAAAAATAGCTGCAAAATTAAAGGGCATCTTGTGGAGCACATGTTTCTGTTTCACACATGACAATTAAAGACTGAGCACAAGCTGGACATAGAAAACAGAAATTAGCAGTAAAATATCAGTTGTGCTGGGGAGAAACAAGTCTTTAGCTCAAATGGCACAATCTCTCTGTCAACGCCCTTGATGCAGCAACCTCTCCACTATAATCTGTATGTTTTTATGATCTTCTTTGAAGTGTTTATAAAGTGCTGTCATGCGATGGGCATCTTGGGTCATGATTTTTCCGCTTCAACTTGTCTCAGTCGTTTTTCAAACGAGTTTCATCAAGCAACACATTTTTCACTGGGCTTAAAGTGACGTCACTATCAGATCTTCTCCGTGTTCGACGCAAATATCCAACTAATCGATCATGAAATGAATGATCGATAATGATCAATTTCATCGATTAGTTGTTGCAGCCCTAGAATATTTAACTCAACAATGGAAAACAATCCTATATTATCGTTTGTCAGTGATGATGTCTTAGTTCAACAGCATGTTATGCAGATTGTGAACGACTCACTGCTGCAGGTAAACACATTTCCACCAAAAAGAGTAACAAAACTCTCCACGTGAAAAAAGTAGACTACCATAAATTTACCATGTCATTACACGTCTAAGTTGTTGTAAGCCTACAATGATATCCTTTGAGATACCTTAGAGTGCCCTATATGAATATGGTAATATCTCAGCATATAGAAGAAATATATCAAAGCCATCACCGCAGACACCATATCGGCAAAGTTGGCTAAGTTGATTTTTTGATAAATTTCAGTGGTAAAACCGAATAACACACTCACAGCATAGCAATGTAATTCTTTGTACTTCTTATGGAGATGTTTTTGTTTGCTAATAAACATGCAAATTGCACTTGAATGGAGCTCGCTGCTTTTGCAACGTACTAGCTTGTAGAACTTTCTTTAAAGGATAGTTTGAAGTTTTTCAGTAATAGTTTAGCTAGTTTTCTTCTGTAGAGTTGTTGTTAGCTTTGTGATTAGCTAGCCCAAAACGGGCTACATCATAAACCTTACTTTGATTAATCTCATGAAAACATAAAACGTGACTGATTTGTGTGCAGTAAAATTAGACAGTCTGTTACTGATCTCATACTGCAGATGTTGGTTGTATGCTTACCTCAAACATTGGCTTTAAGATGGTTAATAATGAGTAGATTACCTTAACAAATAGTTTGCTGGGAGTCAGGACATTGTTTCGCTTCACATCACCAGAGGGCGCTAAACAACAACATTACAACATTCTCATTTAAGAAAAGTGAAATCAGTTCTGAAAAAGATCATTTATATGCAGATGACACTTGTTTTAATATCTTGTTATCTATTGCAATGACATTCATACAAAAGTGTGACCTAGTCTAAGGACCCAAATACATTTGGTGTCATCATAAAGCTTTAAAATACTGTATTTTATTCATCATTAAAGAGATTATTCAGAGTTTTCTTTTTTTCTCCCTTGTTCGCAAACTCATGTTTGGCTGTTCACTTGCTTTTCCTCCTTCTCATGGTTGGTTGCTTCATGAATGTGTGTGTGTGTGTGTGTGTGTGTGTGTGTGTGCATACCTGCACTGTATTGTCTGTGTACTGTATGTTTGTGTGAGTCAAGATGTCTTTCTTTTGTGTAAATCACGTGTTCCATGATCTGTTTCCTGTGTTGCTCTTGTGTGTCTCCACTGTATTTATTTAGTTGTGTCTGTTTGTATCTGGAATCGTCTGCTTACTTGCTTTTTTCACGGGGTGTTTTTCCAGTTCCTTCCGACACAGTTTCATGTGAATAGACAAAAATTAATTTAACAAAAGATTAAAGGAACCAGCTTATTTTGAAAAATCTGTATTTGAATGAGACCGTCTGATGTATGCTCAGTTGGATTTTTTCTTTTCTTTTTACTTGTATTTCAGTCTGAATAGCTTCTAACAATTTAATAAATGTTTATTTTTTTAACAGCAAATCCACAAAACATTCTTTGCTTATAATAACTATAAAAATGTCTCTAACTATCTGTCACAAGTATGAATGTCAAACAGGGCTACACTTTATGATAACATTCATTACTAAGTCATTAGCAAGCAGATCAGTAATCATGTGTTTCATCAACTTCAGGCATGTCCTAGATATGTCCTATATATATATATATATATATATATACTTATTATTATTATTTCAACTTTTATAATTTAGTTATATAAAGGTCACATTAGAACAGACTTGAACACTTTTTTTACCAGGCCATCATCGTTTATTTTTGCTACTTTTCAAATGCCTTCAATGTACAGATTTGATTGTTTTGGCATTGTCTCAGAACAAGACTTTCAATATGAAACTGTGCAAATCTATTCTAAAAAATAATGTTTAAAACCTTTCAATATTTACTGTGTGAAAAGGAAAAATTACAACTGTCCCACATTTATGGCTTCATTTCCACCACTCCAAACAATTTTACACAATTTTGTCATTTCCATTCGTCCCCTCACAGGACAGTTCTGAAGCTGCCCCTCCATCGGCACAATGAGCTCATCATATCTGGAATAGCTTGAATGGCTGACTACCATTTTGGTTCATTCACAGATTTGGTCAAATACCATTGTTTTTCTTTCTAAATGCCTATATTAAGTACATTTTCAAAACTATAGAGGGTAACAGTGGTAGTGTCATCAAATACAATTTACTTATTATTAGGCTATTGTAAATACAAAGATAATTGGTTAAATTTGATATAAGGGTGCAGCCTATATTTAATATCAAACATGACTGCACTTTTGAATATCGATACAGTTTAAATGCAACCTATTGCACATGTAAAATGTGAGGTACAGGAACAACTAATAACATAATACAAAATAAAATATAATCTAATATTTTGCTATTGACAAATTAAGTAGACCCCGTCCAAAATGTAGGCCCACTTAAAAGACCACTCCCATCAACAAATTGAGTGTGCAGTAGTCCCTAAACTCTGTTAAATGTCCATGCAACGAGTGTTTTACAAGAGTCCCACAGCACCTAAAGTACAAAGACTTTAAGAACAGACATCACTCCAGACTAATGACATTTACCCCTTCACTTGTTTGCTAGCTCTCTCTCTCAGTCTCTCTCTCCGGATGATCCCACGGCCCTGCTGTATTTCACAGTACAGTGGGAGAGCAGGGTCAGTAATGCAAAGGCATTGATTATGGCTGATAATTCAGAGCTTTGATGTGGATAATGCAGCCCATCTCTTCCTGCACTGGCCATGCACTCCCAGCCCCTGGGGCCACAGAGGATATTGGGTTTACAGACACTGCTCGCTCAATCCTGCTCGCTCTCTCTCTCTCTCTCTCTCTCTCTCTCTCTCTCTGTCTTTGCATCATTCAATAACGCTCTCTCATGCACACTTTTTGCAACATACTGTATTTTCTTGTTCAGTAGCCCCAAAAGTATATTTCAGCTGTGTGGATCCACACAATGCAAGTGAATGGTGACCAGATTTTTGAAGCTCCAGAAATCACATAAAATTCACATAAAAGTAATCCAGTGATTTAATCTATATCTTTCAAAGTGATATGATAGGTGTAGGTGAGAAACATATCAATATTTGTTGAAGTACTTTTTAACATAAATCTCCACTTTCACTTTTACATTCTGAAAGTAAAGTGGAGATTTAAGTAAAAAAACAAAATAACAAACATGTATGGTAAAAAAGGACCTAAACATCAATCTGTTTCTCATATCTGTGTATTCAAACAATGGAGTCGTATGGATTACTTTTATGCTGCCTTTTAGTGCTTTTTGGAGCTTTAAAGATCTGGTCAGCATTCACTTGCATTGTTTAGACCAACAGAGCTGAGATATTCTTCTAAAAATCTTAATTTGTGTTCAGCAGAAGAAAGTCAGTCATTCACATCTGGGATGGCATGAGAGTAAATGATGAGAGAATTTTCATTTTTGGATGAACTATTGCTTTAAGTGTCCAAATACATTTGGTGTCATCATAAAGCTTTAAAATACTGTATTTTATTCATCATTAAAGTGATTATTCAAAGTGAGTTTTCTTTTTTCCTCCCTTGTTCGCAAACTCATGTTTGGCTGTTCACTTGCTTTTCCTCCTTCTCATGGTTGGTTGCTTCATGAATGTGTGTGTGTGTGTGTGTGTGTGTGCATGCATACCTGCACTGTATTGTCTGTGTACTGTATGTTTGTGTGAGTCAAGATGTCTTTCTTTTGTGTAAATCACGTGTTCCATGATCTGTTTCCTGTGTTGCTCTTGTGTGTCTCCACTGTATTTATTTAGTTGTGTCTGTTTGTATCTGGAATCGTCTGCTTACTTGCTTTTTCACGGGGTGTTTTTCCAGTTCCTTCCGACACAGTTTCATGTGAATAGACAAAAATTAATTTAACAAAAGATTAAAGGAACCAGCTTATTTTGAAAAATCTGTATTTGAATGAGACCGTCTGATGTATGCTCAGTTGGATTTTTTTTTAAGGGCAATTTAAGCAAAACATCTTGTTTTTTTATACAACATCCAGCATTGTGCATCTTCATGCATGACTGCTGCAGCCTGTGGCAACACTCATTTGGAGCCTTTACAGATTTCTGAGAAATTTGTTTTATGTAGAATTTGGAATTACTTGCTTCTAAAATGTAATAAATGTTAATTTGTTTTTACAGCAATTCAACAAAATTGGTTATTCTAAATGGACTATTAACCTTTTAAAATCATCGCTTTATCTTTAAAGGTGCACTCAGTAATTTATTTCATCATGAAAACTTCTAAAGACACGAATTGTAATTTTGCAATATATGTATGAAATCATGAGCACTCACATTACGACTCCAGTCATATCAGTAACCTTATAAAAGCTGTTTTAGAGGGTCCACACATGGGGGCTGCCATGTTAGAATCACACGACCAGTCAAATACTACTCGCTTAATCTCAATAACTATCCTGTTATTTGACACTTTCACTCAGTGATTAAAGTAATCGTGGCTGACTGTGAATAGTGAATTTCTACAATGGCATCTGAAACTGAAAACGACTGATTTTAAATGATGCTGCATCCAGGCCGCTAGGTGTCAGTGTAAGTCCAAGATCACACAATATCAAAAGTTACTGTGCACTCAGTTACTGTTTCACTTTAAAAGTAAAAATTTTGTTTTATTTTCATATTATTGAACAAAACCCTATTATAGACCTAACTCCCTCTGCTCTATTTTTAATTGTTGGTCATGTACTCATGCGTCAGACAGATTTATTTATTTTTATTTCAACTTGTAGAAACTGTAATTCTTGGTATCCGTAACTGCATTTTTACAAGTTGAATTTCACAATGATTTGTCATTATCTCAATTCAAAGTACAGATTTCTAAAATGAATTTCTTACTAGTTGAAATTCCAAAAGCACATATCAGCTACGTAATACTTACCAGAAAAAAAAAATTTTTGACAACAAAAATGACACGATTAATGGTACAAATATACTATTGAAAATGCTCATTTTTGATAATCTGTAAATGTATTTCAACCTGTTAGATTTGGTTTTCAGATATCTGTAAATGGATTTTGGATATCAATAAATTGGAGTGTAAATAAAGATATCGAAAAAGGCTTTATTACTAGTTACTAATCAAAACCAAATTACAATTATCAAAAAGTAGCAAAAAATATTACAAATTATAATTTTTAATAGTCAGAAATGCTTTGCTATTATGTGAAATTGGAATTTCAATGAGAAAATGTAATTGTACATATGTAATTATTAATATCAAGAATGGATATTTTCACTGTTAATTACAGTCCTAATATATATATATATAAATTAGCATTCTAACTAGTGAAAATGTAATTGTTAATATCAACAATTCATATCCTACAACTGATTAAAAGTCAATTCGGCTTGCCATAGTCTTGAGATACCTGCATTCTGTTGTGCTTGACCTAGCTGTCATCTCTGGAATGCTGAGCCGCCTGCTAGCTTGTTTGATGAGGCGGGTTTGTCTGTGCAGCTGGTGCATTGACTGCCCCCTGCTGCATCAAGTTGGCACATCAAGCTTGAATTGTTGCAATGGTGGGAACATTCCTTATTATGGAATTGACATAGGTCAGTCTTGGGATTCAGTAATATTTCAGTCCCACAGACATTTTAAAGTGGTAGTTAACCAAAATAATATGTTAAAAATGTTTTAATATGTTGATATGTCCATTATATTCAGGTTTGTACAGTTTGCATATTCTATACATCTGTGGAAAGAAGCTTAGAGGAATTTGAAATCTTCACCACAAAGTCATGTCTCAGATCTGCCACTAAAGCAACTGACCGTTTGGAAACATCTTGCATAGAGCACATGTTTGTTTTATGTGAGGGATGATCCATGCTCACTGCCAGTCAAGCAGATCTGTTTGTGTATGTATGCAGGTCTTCATTCATGGTGTTTATTCTGAAAGTCTTGCCCACAACATCCTCTGAACCTCTATGTGGCTTGATGTCACACACGGTGGGCATGGAATCCTCTCAAAGAGGAGGATCAAACTGAAATCTAATAAATGTCATTAGTTTGATTCAACACAATGCATGCATTTTACTTGACTTCCAGATTTATGCATTTGGCAGACACTTTTATCCAAAGCAACTTACAGTGCAATTATTACAGGGACAATCCCCCCGGAGCAACCTGGAGTTAAGTGCCTTGCTCAAGGACACAACGGTGGTAGCCATGGGGTTAGAACCTGTGACCTTCTGATTAACAGCCCCATGCTTTAGCCACTACGTCACCACCACTCCATACCATAACAAGCGTTTACATTTCAGTGAGAATGTCACAACACCTGCCTGTCACCACCAGTAGGTCATTACCCACAGCCTGTGAAAGAAATCCAATGGGGAAAAACACTCCTTTGGCAGTGATGTGTACCGAGATATGATGATGACCTACCCAGGCATCATCATTGGCATAGATAAAACAAGCCATATAAGTGTCTGCATTGTGCTGGACCAAACCAAATGTCCTGATTTTCTTGTGAAATACATGAGATGATTCCACCTCGGCAGTACGTGGCATCTCACCATCTCAGAAGGTGTGGGCAAGACTCTCAGAATAAACACCAATGAAGATCTTCACACACACATACATGCAGACATGCACACACACATGCACACAGGCACTCACACACTCCTGCACAGGCATGGACTGGCCATTGGGAAGTTGGGGAATTTTCCTGGTGGGCCGGCCAAGAAACGGAGCCAAATGGTCCACGATAAGCTGAAATGGGCCGCCACGTTATGACAGCAACAAACACCCCCTTTCCCCGCCACAAAACAAATTTTGGGCCGGTTTCTATGTAAAATCCCCGGCCCATTTCTCTTCCCAGTCTACCCCTGACCCTGCATGTTTGTGGCTCAGCACTTTGGTTTTTCCTGCAAAGATGGATGTTTTTGACAGCAGTGCATTTACTACTCTTCTGGCATTCTTCTTCCTCCAGAAAGTTTTTTATTCACTTTAATTCAGTGAATTAAACTTCATTCAGTTTCATTCATACATTTTGGAACTATTGTGTATAAGATACTGTTCATGTTACTGTAAACATATCTAATAACACCATTGAATGTTACTGTAATTACAAGAATGTCTTTTTATTTTGTCTATTTCAATTTTGGCTGTGACTTGGTTAATACATTTAAGATTAATGTAAATATGTCTCCTGTCTTCATTAACTGTTGCCTACAATGGACTACAGTGTTTGGGGTAAATCTTGAAGAAAAGTTTATATAAATCAGCAAAATATAAACGTTGATGATTCCATTCAATCCTTTAACGCTGTTACAGTCATGTGACGGGGTTGAGACAAGAGTGACAATATTAGACAAATAAAATTGTATCACAATTAAAAATCAATCTATTGAGTGTTGATAGAGTGTTGGACTTTGGACTTGGTAGACCAATTCAAGACTAGTCAAATATGCAAGCTGACACATGAGATGAGAATGTTATAGAAGTGACACGAGATGACGTGGTTACTTAAGAAAATGTGCTTTCAGTTCCCATTTTGTTGTTGGACATTATCGGTTAGGTTTAGGCGTTGGTTAAGTGTAGATGTACTGTATATTTTATGCGTATCCCTCATTTGAGTTTTGGACACAATCGGTTAGGTTTAGGCGTTGGTTAAGGTTAGATGTACTGTATGTTTTATGTCTACTTCTCATTTGAGTTTTGAACACTGTTAGTTAGGTTTAGGCAGGGGTGTAGCACCAAATGTTGTGCCCCGACACAGAACTATTTTTGGGCCCCCTGACCAATTTGGGATTGTGGAGGTGTTAATATTCAGCAAAAACGTTTTATTTCCAAATGCAAATATTATTCGAATCAAGCAAAATCTTGAATAAACCTACTAACATAATACATTATACATGTATATATTTATGAGTTTTCTTGTTGGCAAAGTCACCATAACACTTCTGAAATGAAAAGAGTGCCAGGATGTTCAGTCAATACTGAGACATTTCTGCTTTCAGGTAGTTATAGAAGGTCTTAACATACTAACTGATATTTACACAGGGTCCAAAATTAACTTAAAATTGTGGCTGGCCTGGGTATTGTTACAGGTTTCCAGATTCTATGTATATTTTGGTTGCAATTTCCATTTAACTTCAATATGAAATCAAAATTGTTGTTAATTATGAAGGGACCTCCTAACATTCTGGGCAAACCATGTTACATTTACAAATTATATTTTGTCAGTTTTTCCTCATTTGGTTCCATTTTAGCTTTTGAAAAATTGTCAAATGAATTATATTCCATCAATAAATGTCTTGAAACGGCATTAATTATTTAGCATATATATTTGTTACATGTTTATTGTTGACATGTATAAATTGACCCATTTACAATTATTTACATTGATACTTGAATTGAGTTGAACATGTTAAATCGGTACTGTCTCTTTAAATAGGGATTGATGCGGGATTGCCACACGGATTAATGGTCTCAAACGTGGAGGCAACTGAGATTCATCCTTTGCCACCTGGATTGAGGTGAATCACTAAACCACAACGAGGACTTAGATAGTGTTGGGAATTGGGCATTCCAAATTGGGGAGAAAAGAGGAGAAAAAAAACAACAACATTTATGATATTATTCATTGCTACAACTGCAAGTTTGCCCTACATTACAAAAAATAACTTTGCTTAGGTGGTTGAGAAAAGAAGTGGTACAAAATTACAGATTAAACTAGATATGTAAATTTTGTTGTGACAAATTTAAATTTTGGGTTGATAAAACCTTAAAATACTTTTAAAAGCTTGAAGTTAGAAAGTTTTACATGTCTTACAGTAAGACATAGAAAGAAAGAAAGAAAGAAAGAAAGAAAGAAAGAAAGAAAGAAAGAAAGAAGAGAGCATCTTAAAGCAAATTAAAGGGCTTGTGTGTAAGTTTTGACAGTTGAAGTTTGAAATCACGAACATGTAGGTAGAATATTAATGGTAGCAAAGCTGTAGGGTCATTGCAAACAGAATTTACAATAAAATGACCAAACCATTATTTTTGAGCCACACACCTTTCAGCCCTGCAAACTCTCACAATGGTGGGTAAAGATTTTAAAGGAAATATGGTGTAGGGATGATCACTTCTGAATGGAATGCACCCCATCATTCAGATGAGTTGAAAAGATATGACAGCACGAGCCAGAACTGCCAGAACTCTTTGCCAAGTTTCACTAAACCCATGCGTAGATGCTGTAAAGGCTGTAGATGCTGTAGTTACCAATCTGTTAAATTCTTCAATATTTAAAGTGTTAAAATAAGTTAAAAGTATAAAGTTAAAATATCTCATAATGTATAATTTCCCCTTTAAATATATGCACACTTACACATTTATTACACATTTTGTTACATGCTTGTTGTTTTTCTTCTTGTTTTCTCATAATTTGTAGTATTTTTAAAAGAAAATTGGCCCCAGGACCCTTGGTAGTCATAATCCGCTCCTGGCTACATTGACATGTATGGCTCACTTTGTTTACTACCTCCCGCTCTTTCTCCACTCCTTTATCTTTTGAATGTCTGATTTTGGATTAATTTCTGTAGATACATTAATGGACTAAGCAAATGACATCATGACGTGTACTCAGTTTGGACCGCACACTGGCTGATGGACCAGACCACTTTCACTTTTGTTGAGGATGATGGGGTTCACTAACATGGAAGGAGACAAGGCAGATTGCTGGGGAACTCCCCATTTTTACAGGTGGAAAACAAGTCTTACAATGTTTTTTCCAACCAATAGCATGTTATTAATATATACAGTATATATAAAGAACAAATTACAATATAATGGAATAACAATGAAGCCTTTCTGTGGGCCCTCCTCCAGTGAGGACCCCTCTAACTCATGTCCATCACTACCCACGGTCCGACACCTTTGGGTTTAGGTTACATTTTTAGGTTAGAGAGGTACTCCCTAATCCTCAATCTAATATTCACCTTAAAAGTCTCATCTGAATACGGCAACATTTCATTTGATTTTGGCACCCACCGTTGGACATTTCACTGGGAAACTGCAGCAAAACATGTAAAAACATGTAATTTCGTTTTGCAGAAATGTTGCTATGGTCACGAATTCCATGCCCAATCGAATCCCAAGTATGACCCATGCACAGGTCGTAATTAAATGCGTAAAAAGTTTTAACATGTTATTAATAATTGAATTAATCACACTAAATTATCGCGTTAAATCGACTGCCCTAATATTAACTAATAATCTGTTAAGCATTATTTAATGACATTCCATGCATCTGAAATCTCATACTGTCACAGTACTGTATTTGATGAAGGACACACTTCTCGGCAAGTAAAACAGTACATTCTTTTGGTATGCATGCAAGTATTATGAATAAATTCCAGACATACTTCTTCCGGGGACATGGGAACTGTTGCGTGACCTGAATTTATGACATAATTACAACAACTGCAAAAATAATCTACTCTGGTTTTGTTAAACAAGCACCATTTAAGCTCAGGAAATATATTTCTTAGTAAACAAGTTGTTCGACTCGCGGTTTACCGCCATTCTTTTAACACCTTAAACTCTGGTGCATCTTTGGGCTGCTGTCTGCAATTTTTCACACTTAAATTTATAAGCTCACCATTCACACATACTGTGGACAAATTGCAATTTTTTTTTAAATATTTTATCAGAACACTTCCCAATTTAATTTGACATACATTATGACTTGTCAATTTAAGTGCTATGTGAAAGACTTTTATATAAACATTAATATTTATACTACATTACCTCTAGGTGGTGCTTTTTTTAATTTTAGATTTTCGGACGCAGCGTTTATGTTTATTCTTAATATGACAAAGTATTTGTCTGTCTTCAAACTGCTAAACACCATGGTAGTAGTTTGATAGAAAAGTTAATAGACTTTCAGTAAATTGTTGTTAGGCCTTTTCTACTCTGTACTCAGCAGTGTGAGCGAGACAGAAGTGCTTCCGTTACAGGTTCATATTTCCTCACTCCTTGCTACACTTCAATAATTAATATTCATAATCGCATATCATGTCAGCAGAACACCCTCAGCTTCCTCTGCGGTATGACTGATCCCATCACCAACATAATTTTCCATTGTTACATCATCATATATTAATAGCTTAATTCTGCATTGCATACAGCCTGAGTTGCCGCCCATTAGTCAGTCTACTGTCAGATATTGTCATTGGGTGGTTGCTTAATACACTTAAGTTGATCAACACAAATACGAGGACACATTTTTTGTCTGATTGTGACGTGTTTGAATATGTGAAAGAGAAGGGATCAATTTCTAAAGAATCACAACAAAAATGTCTGTCTCTTCCTCACACATAGCTGTCATCTGGCTTCAGAAGACTTAGAAAATGAGTTGTATGGATTACATTTATAGTGCTTTTTAGTCCTTTTAGGAACATGACTGCCCCTGGTCACTAAATACATCCGTTGTATTGAACAGAACCGCTTGGATATCCTGCTTAACATCAACTTTGTTGTTCCATAGAAGAAAGAAATTCATATGGATTTGGAACAATGTTAAGATGAGTAAATGATGATATGATGATAATTTATGGGTGAACTATCCCTTTAAAGTCCCAACAGAGGAATTCTTTGTGGTGACGTCTTAGTGTATCTACTTCATATCACCTGTCGACCCCCTGGCTGCTATAACAAGGACCCTGTTCAAGGGTCACTGGAGACCCCCTTCACCCTCGCCCCTCACATACACAAACTCTCCTGACACCGAGACCTCCCTGGGATGAGTACCTCTGTCCTCTCTCAGAGTTCAGCTTCCCTCATTGGCTGTCACTTTCCCTCAGCCACTTGACCTTTCTTCCCCTGTGCTTGTCCGTCAAGTCTTGGTTTTGACGGGGGGCGTGGCCTGGCAAGACACTTCCTTTCCATCTTTTGTTCCTTCTCTATCTCCGGTCATAATCATTCTGACCTCTCCAGGAGAATGATGGCTGACATTATCTCTTTCACTTTGTGTTATTTACCTTCTTGCTCCTTCTCTCTGCCTCTCTGCAGTCTATATACCTGCTATAAAGTGGTGTTAGGAGAAAAGCAATCACTTGGTATTTCAAGTTCTGTTTTGTAAATTTAAATAAGCACATGGTAATTTTTTCCTCATTAAAAATAATATACTGGATAAATGATAAAATAATATATAAAATAAAACTTTTTGAAAAAACATGTTTAAAATGATGTACACTCCAGTCTAAAGTGGACTTTACATAGGGCTGGGTGCACCCCCATGTACACAACAGACACAAGCGAACAGGCAGGTCTGGACTGTTTTAAAGATACTCTTAAAAGGACATGCTGGAAACTCTCTCTCCATTTGTCTTCTTCCCTCGCTCTATCAGAGCTCAATCACACTTAATTCTGTCTTTCGCCTCACTCCATCCGTCTCTGTCATCCTCTCTCTCTCTTTTTCTCCTTCGCAGAGCCTTTGCTGATGCACTCCTGGCCATTAATAAAAATTTTATACATAGTCAGGAAGTGCATTTGCAGCGGGAGCGGCTGGAGGCTCTCAGGACGGCAGGAAATTAGCCTCTGGCTGGCGGCCAACTCTGCTATTCCGAGGGGCCGTGGGCTCAGCCAATCAGAGAGCTTGCTTCACTTAATGGAATATGTGTACTTCACCCCCAAACTATTAGCAACAATTATGGTGTGGCACGAGGTGGGGTTGGGGGAGGGAGGGGGGGTAATGAAAATATGTGTCTGTGTATTGTGAGAGGAGTTTTGGGGTGAGATTTGGTGGATATGGATGGATTTTTACTGTGTGTGTGTTTGAGTTCACATACTTTAGGAAAAGTGTTGGGGATAAGTTAAATAAAGTAGTGATTCTACTAAACATATTTCAGTAGCGTGGCCATCACATTGTGCAGCTTTTTCCGTAACAAGCTACATTTTCCAACAAATAGCGCTGGAGTGTCACAAAATGCTTCATTTGACACATTTTATTGCGAACGCCGTAATGAAGCTGAGGGAGTAATCAAATGCATTTTCCTAAACTGTCCTCTCTCTCTCATTTAGCACTGTAAAATCTAAATAATTTAGGTGAATCAGTTCTTTTGGAATGTTCATCTAAATTAATTGAAAATGATAAACCACTCCCTTATATTTCCATTCCCTTCTTTAGCGTTGGGAACTCTGATTGATTTTAGTGAGTCGGTTTCTTTCAGATGTACAGTAAATGAACTAGTTCACATAAATGATTCACTGATTCAAAGGTACCGGTACTGTGCCAGAAGACACACACAAAAAAAGCATAATATTTAGTTAGTTGCTGCTGTTATTAAGTAAATGTATGCTCAATTTAATGTTGTCACCCTATTTGTTTTATGTCACATTAATTAAATTAAATCAGATGATATAGATGAATTCTGAAATTAGAACTTTTCCAGATTTTTATGTATCAACAAATATTACTATTACAAAGAATAAGCATCTAGACTTCTAGGGTTATGTTATGAGTAACTTGTAGCTTGGGGAGCAACAGTTTCAAAGTAGCTTCCCCAACACTTTTTGGGAACAAAATGTTCGCCGGAAGTTTGCAAATTCTCTTTGAGGACAATTCAGTCATGCCAACTCTCGGAAAGATTTAGCATTTGAATGTGGGTATGACATATTGATAGATATTGGTCTTGGCAGACTACATCTACTATGCTGCTGCTGCAGAAGAGCAAGTACAGAGACTTGCTACTGCTAGAAAAACACACGCATACTGAGTTAGCTGCTGCTGCTGCACAATGAGACAAAACAATCCCAGTGCAGCAGATCTAGGCAGGTGGAAGCTGGGGTGGAGGAGGGTTTCAGAGAAAAACACTCGGCTTGCTGCAGAGAAACCAACTTAATTACAAAATTGAGCCATTTCAATAAAACACAATGAGAGAGACTCAAGATGATTGGTTATACGATATCAAGTCAGAGAACCAATCAGCTTACACTAAAGCTGATCGGCTTCACGTCACATGTGAGTAAGGCGATTGGCGAGCCGATTGGATGGTAAAACCTGGAATCACTGACATTGTGGAAACCAACCAACAAATAAAATGACCAAATAAACATCCTAAATATTGTGCTTATGAAAATGCAAAAATGTATTTGTTTGGGTTAGGTTTAGGTGTAGGGGTAGGAGTAGGGGAAAACTCAATTTTACAAGAATTTAAGTCAATGAAGAGTTTTCATCATGCTAGAAAAACAAATGCTTCTCTTCACCCATGTCCATGTAATGGTGGGTGATGATGTGTAAGTATCTCCATGTGTGTATGGGACCAGGCTGTGAGAGGGGCAGTGGGGAACAAGAAAGAGAGATAGAGGGAGAGGGGTGGGCATTAATTCTGATCAGATACAGATGGTGCTGTTTATGCATCTCAGTGGTACAGAGCAGGAGGATGAGGGGGCTTGACTAGTTGTTTGGAGGAATAAGCTCAGCTTGAGTGCGTAGGGTTAAGACCGATTATAAAAATTATACTTCAAGGAATCGGGCCGAATGGCTTGCTGCGTCATCTAGGGTTTAGTTCAAGCGCTACGGAAGAGACATGGCTAAGGGAGTGAGGGGTGTTTTGTAACTCAATCTAACATCTCCATCTACACTGGTGGCTTGACATGGGAGGTGATTTTTACACTAATACTGTCATAATAGAACACACACGCACATCCACACAAATGCTTCTGTCCCTAGTTATCAAAGTCCACTATCAGACGTCTATGAGCAGGGGGATCAACTTGAGCTTTTGTTTGTTTTCCTGACTAGCTGGTGTGGTCTGCTTTTCATTGGCTCTCTTTTCCTTATTTGCGTTTCCAACAGACAAACGGGCAAATCTTTCCCTCTTGCTTGCACACACAGGATACAGTGCCGCTAGAAATGAATGACTTTGTCAGTGTGCCGGTCATTAACCAGGCCATTTAACATTGATCCTCCTATGGCCCTGTACTCCCTCTCTCTTTCTTTCTGGCAGTATGATTGTGAGCCATGAGGTGAGGTAGAGGCAGAGGGGAACTGCCTTGGGGAGAATGAAAGATAGTCAATGCTCCGTCAGACCCACATACTGATAGAACGAGAGAGTACTCATATATTGGAGGTCACCTTGACTTAAATCTTCTCATTTAAATTTTTTTTCTATCTTTCTGAGGTAACAAGTTAATGAAATCACTGTATTTAAACTGTTATTTAAGAAGCTATTGAAATGCATTTCTATGTCAAATGTAAATTCACAACTATGGAGATGTTTCATCAGTCAACCAAGTGTTTGGAATGTATAGTATATTATTTGGGAAATAAATTAGCTTTAACTAAATAAATACATTTGACATAAAGGCCTCCTTAATACCTCTTCCAGCAGTAGCCTTAGTTTTCCCCAGGAGGTTTCCCATCCAGGTACTGGCCAGGCTCAACCCTGCTTAGCTATAGTGGGCAATCAGGCAAGAGCTGCATGGTGAGATGGCTGCTGGCCATCTGTTGATCACCCAAAGGCATTTGCATTGCTTCAGAGGACATATATTTATCTTTATTTATTATTTTTTTTAGGACAAGAAAGAAAGTCATACACATCTGGGATGACATGAAAGTGGGTAAATTATGATAGATTTTTCATTTTTGGGTGAACTATCCCTTTAAGTTTTTGTCACAGTTCTCATATTAAACTTATGTATACAGTAGATAATTTCAATATACATTTCACAGCCCTGCATCCTTCTATGCTTCACAATGGTTACATTTTCTGATATGACAAATAATACAATTATCAATGTTCTATAAAATCCCTCCTATCCTCATAGCATATTATTTACATTAGCATATAGAGAGAATATAAATGATACACATTACATTTTGCACAGAGTTTATGTTGATAATTATATTTTCTGTTTTAGAGATTGAGCTGTTCTGTCATGCAATTTGGACCTCAGGTTGAGTGTGTTCAGTATAGAGAAACCTGATTCACTCTCCACTCTTAGCACTGTTTGGCCATCCTAGCTATTTCCCTAGACAGGAAGCCAGGAAGCACCCCTCTTCCTGCCCCATTACGCACACAGACACACACACATACATACGCACACACATCCACAAAAAATGTGTCCTGTTACCTTGGAGATACCGTCCATTTGCTATCAATAGGCTGACATGAACACAAATGTATATACTCTATATTTAATGCTCTACATTTCCAACCAATACATTCACAATCTATCACAGTCCATGCAGGAAAAAGATAAAGTTTTAAAAAATGTTAACCATAAGTAATCCTTTATTTACTCTTCTAAATGTCCAATAGTTCACACTCATGGTGCTTCATTTGTTCGTAATTGATCATTTCACAGCCAGCTTGTTGCCATTGTGATAAGGCATCACATTGTCTGCTGGCAATGACTGAACTGAACAGGAAAGGAACATGGGCTGCGTTCCAATCCGTCATGCACTCGATTGAGACTCTGAATTATTCACTGTTCTAGGATGTAACCTGCTCTGTGACAGCTGGTAGCTGGCACAAACACGTCAGAATGGGTCAATTCCCAAATGTTGAGTCTAAATGCAAAGCTCTTAAAAACAGCATGCCATGATGTTCATGTACAGTATCTTCACACTCTGTGCATGTCAATTGTGAAGTTCTAATGTTTCTCAGAGTTTGTCTTTTTTTTTTATTGTCATCTACTTATGTATCGCATTACAGTGCCCCACAATTTAAATACTTAAGCCATAATCAATGAATTTCATTGCATTGATTATATTAGATTCAATAATATTATTCTTATTAGCCATTTTGGCAAGTACTTTCAGTCAGTTGACCTCAAGATCACAGCAGGGCCCTAGCAGAGTAACTACAGGTGTAGTTCATCACATTTACAATGGGCATGTTTAGACAACTTTTATCTTAATTTTGAACAATATATCTATTTCATTTTTATTTTAAAACCTAACAAACTTATTTTTGCGAAATGTTTTGCTTTGAAAAGTGTGCTTGTATCTTTCATTAAAATGAATGCCAGTTGGTTGACATTTTGTTATGTATTGCATTGACATTCATTAATTTTTAAATGTGGCTAAAGTGTCCAAATACTTGTATATCAGGGAAAGATAAGCAAGAATGTACAGAGTAGTTGATATGTCTTTGCAATTCTGACAGAGCGGTTCTACTCTTTATGGTTCCAAGAACTGATACATATTCTACCATGAACTTCTTGCCAGTTCTCATGTTTCTTCTCTCCCTCTCCTTCATTGTTTTCATCACCTATCATATTGTTGACTCATATCGTCTTTCTCTTTCTCTCTCTCTTTCTCCATCTCTCTCAGTCTCCTTCTCTCTCTCTTTATCTCCTGTTCTCTTCCTCCCTCTCTCCATCTTGTTAGGCTTAGCTCAGGGAATCATATAGAACAGTCCCTGAGGGGGAGAAAATGAGAGATTGGGTTTCAGCCCGATGATGCCACATAGCCATTAACTATCTCCAGCAAAACCAAGTGCCCCCCCCCCCTCCAGCTCGGCCCTCCCTCCATTTACCATTCATATCCAAACTCCCCTTCCCTCCTCCCCTTCCCATCTCGCTCCCTCGCTCTCCCCCTTACTGTTTCCCACCCTTCATCTCTATCTCTCTCTCTCTGTCTGTGTCAAACATACACACACACACACATTGAGAGTGAGTGGATGATCGCACAAGCAGGAAGAGCTGACCATACACAGATAGTGAGAGAGAGAGAGAGTGAGAGAGAGAGAGAATCCAGCACTCTCAACTCGTACTGATAGAAGACAAACTGCAGAGCCTCTGCTGCACTCTTTCCACACTGTTAAGTGGAAGTACTTCTAAAAACCCGACGTTACTTTGCCCCCCCTCCCCCACCCCCGAGGACATTTTTGTTTCTTTATCAAATAAATTGGGATATTCTGTGTGACATGTTGCCCTCATTTCTGCGAGAATCGTGGCTTTCCTCTGAGTGCTCTTTGAACGTGCAGTGCTCTGGCTGTTCCCTGATAAAGGTTGTTGGGGTTCTTCACAAGGAATGACTGAGCGCTGAGGAACCAGGATTGTGTGGGACACTTGTAAAGAAACATCAGGAAGCAGAAGAGAGAAAACTGATCAAGAAACCATAAAGGAAAGAGAGAAAAGCAAGGAACAAACAAATAAAGATAAAACACTTTTTGGGTGCAAAATGGATCGCCCTCCTTTTAGGGGTAAGTGCTTCTTTATTTCAATGTCTTTTAGTCTTTATTCACTCTTTTTGGCTCTCTTGTTTTTTTCTTCTTCTAAATCTAGATGTTCCCGGAATTAAATATAATAAAGTTGACAATATAACACAAGTGAGAGTTGATCGCTGCATATCGTGTAGTGCCCTAAACTCAAGTCCAACCCGGACCAACCCGATACACAGAGCTCCAGGCATACAGGCATGGAATTGATTGTCCTCAAGGTTAGATATATCAATACTATCCAGTTTGTGATGGCAGGGGCTGATGGAGAGTGGGGAAGTGGATTGGGAGAGGACATGGGGCAGCGCTTCACGTGCGCAAAACACACGGGTGTACGTGAAGTGTAGTCTCTGTTTGTTTGTAGAGAAAACTACCAAAGAGAAGGGAAGTGTTTGGAACTGTTTGATACATTTCTTGGAGTGGAGGGTGGCAGTGAGACGTTTTTGTAAATGAAACACACCCAAAACCAAAAAGTTCTTGAGGGGCTGAAATCTCTGTCAGTTGTAGCAGATAATTGTGTTTATACTGTTAAAATATTTTGCCATATCACATATGCTTTCATGTGAAACTACTAAGTGGTATTTCGAGTTACCATTTTTTGTTTCATTGCATTTTCACCAGTCTTTCTGTAAATTTTTTCTATCACTCATTCCATCTTTATCTTATTTATTCCTCTTTCCTCTAATTGACACTCCCTCTTCCAATTTTCAATCTCTCTTTCTCTGTCTCTCTCTTACACAAACTTTCTGGTCTGCAGTGTCTATTTCAGTCCTTCCTGGGGGTCAGATTTGGCACATCCGGAATCTCATACAGTTTATTGTAATTCAATCCCAATGTGTTCCCAAAGGGGCAGATCCCAGGGTCCTGGTGCCTGACAACCTCAAGTCAAGCCTTTAGTTAAGCCTATCCCCTAGAAGTCTATATAGACCTCTGTAGGGCCCCCTGCCCACATATGACTACCTTCTAATCAAGCATCAGTCAGCAATTGCCAATCTGCCAATCTATCTGAGTCAGACAAAAAAAAAAAAAGAGAGAAAGACGAGAAATGGAAAATGGATATCTCTAATGACAGTTAACCTGCAGGAAGTCAAAGTTGCCTGATGGCTGGCTGGAGAATAGCTAGATGCTTATCAGCTGCAGTAGGGGTCAATGTAAGGAGACTAGAGTCTTTAAAATAGCACCACATCATGATGTCATTGGCCCAGATCCCATCATTGCCCCCAAACATAGAGACAGAATGAGTGCCTCATTCACCTGACGGCCACACCCACTGGTTTATCAACATGATCACATGAGAACTCGACATGTTGCTAGCGGATGTTCCAGTACCCTGAAATCGACCCCATTCTGCTAAGCTACCCCAAGCGCCATCTACATCAGATATTTTGCATCAGTTTAAACATGTTTACCTTTTCTGGTGGCTCAAATAGTGGCGCATTACGTGAGCAACCTCTGAGATGAGGGTTCTGGTCCCATAGAAACCAGAAAGTAATTGCGTCCACATAATCAAAGATGAGCGCGATTCTGAGGTTGCATTTTCCTGCTAAGATAAAAATTTTACTTCACTACTGGTTAGGCTTAGGGTTGGGGTTTGGGTTAGAGTATTTATTACATGATTTACAATTAAAATTATACATCACTTTAGATCTACTCTCTGGCTATATCCCCCTAGAATCCGTTCTTTAGCTGTGTCCATTCTAATGTTGTACAAGGACCCTTTACGTGTTGACTGTTTTGCCTTTTCTTATTCGCCTGTTCACTCCTCCCTGTTTGGAGGTTTAGAGTTTCTCTCAGTCAGTGGTGTGTGGTGACTGTTATGAATAATATGCACTCCTTATCCTCTTCCTGCCCTGGATTGGATTACTCTGGCCAAGGATGTGTGCAAGGTAACGGGTGTAAGGAGCCCTGGGGCAGAGCCATAAGGCACAGCTCACTCAGCACTGATACTCCCAGTGCGCAGGGGCCTGTCTTCAGGTTACCCCTCATGGCAGGCAGGGCTGAGTAAACACGGCCCTCTCTCCCCTCTTTTTCTCTGTCCATTGCTCCAGATGCAGCTGTCTCTCGTTTGCTTTACCTGTGCACTATTTTTGCTCTGCGATTCCTTGTGTGTCATTTTGTTCCAAACCCATACTGTTCCATGTTCAAAACAACTTTACAGTAGGAAATAAAACAGTCACATTAATTTGGAACAACATGAGGGTGAGTAAAAATTTTAGGGTGAACTATCTCTAAGCTCTTATATGATTTTTTGGCACACTTTCTTTTTCTCCCTTTTCCTATTTATTATTTAGAACAAATGTCTGTTGCGTGCCTTTTCCTCTTACTATGCTGGTTTATGATTGGTTTGGAAGTAACACAAAGTTAGATCAGGGCACTTGTATCCTGAAAATCAAGTGAAAGACAGACGGCCATTAATGGTGAATGGCTATTGGATTAGCTTTACTTGATATGCAATCAATTTTGTAGAGTCCCACACAGGGTATCCACTTAAATGATAAAACCATTCATCGAAAAATGGAAGATAGAGTCTTCAGATGTGGGACCGGAAAAAAGCATAGACCTTGCAGGAAGCGATGCTTTGGATGAATGCTGGATTGCAGAAACAGATCCCAAACACTACTTTGGAATAGCCGGTCTAAGCCGATCTGTTTCAGAGTAAATGCTGATGTGGTGCAGTTTAACCTTCCTATTTCCTTTGACATTCACAGTCATCACTCAATTCAAATTATGTGTATTCTAAATCTTAAAGAGATAGTATACACAAAAATCATACATTTTTGAGTCAACTATCACGTTAAGCATTTTCAACAAGTTTCGGCATTGTTTAAAGGAACTATTTTGGAGGTCATGGTCACAGCTTAAGATTGAGAAGACTTAACCTGACAAACACAATCAACATCCCAGTGCACACTGTAACAGTGCAAATTGACTTGAATCAGCACATCCACAGTCTATTGAAAGTCCTCTAAATAAACAGCCAGCAGAACTTTGTGAGGCACAGTTATCCACGGCATAAGTTTAAGAGAAACCAATTGTGCTAACTACATTTTAGAGACATGGTAGTCCAGTACATTGCCCCAGTACGGCCTCGCCCTAGTGTGTTGTCTGGGGCACATGGGCTGAAGAGTGCTCTGGGACTTGGTAGGGAGTGGTAGAGTGCTCTTTGTTGGGGGGTTGGAGAGGTGGGGGGATCTGCTGGGCTTCCTGATATCAGCGCTGTGCCTGCCCTGCCACTGAAGTGTGGCTTATTGATCCTCTGGCACCCTGGTTGCTGGTGTTGGGTGGGGTGGAAGTATGTGTTTGGGGGGGGCTTTTATATAGCTGCTTCTGCTGTGGCCTTCTGCTTTACAGATGACTTTGCAAATGTGCTATGCCCAGTGACAGAGTTAGCATGGGGACCACTTTTGGAAGGACGTTTTCGGTTAATGGTTGGTGGATTTCCATTGCAGTCATGGTCAAAAGAGTATACATACACTTGCCCAAGACATAACAGCATGCAGAAAAACTAAGGATACACTAGCCTTCGGGAAATGCAACATTTGTAGGTCTAGTTTGGGTCTGTTCCTTCATGTGAGCACTGCAAGTCAGTGGAAAGTTCAAAATAATCTCCAGTGTAGCAGCAAGTGATAAATACTCCCAAGTGCTGACACACTTGAGGAAAACCACATGGAGAGGACATGTGCAAATGCTCAAACAAATATGCAACCAAAAGTGCCTGACATGACACAGATGAGCTAACCCAAAACTTCCTCTCTGGCTTGCCTGCAGATGTGAGACTAAAATCCAATGTTGATATATGGCCATATGAATATCAGACTGTCTGTCTGTCTGTCTATGAAAATCTACCATTTTGTTTGCGATTTAAAAACATATAAAGTACATTTGCAAACATATAAGTGGAGAACATGGTTTTTCATACATGATATATGTTGTAATGCATCATATACTGTGCGTATTTGGTAAAATAATTAAAATAAACTAGAATATACATATAAGAAAATCGCTATTTTTGTAGTAGTATGAAATATAAGTCGCATATTTGAACAAGTACAGTATGTGACACTTTTTATATTAGTGAAAAAATACATGTGCATACATGCTATAAATGTGTTATAAATGTATTGCCATTTACCATATTTCTGTATGGGATGTTTTTGAACTCAGGGCCCAAATAATGAGCTCATGGAAATGAACAGCAGACCCTTTTCAACAATTAGATGGACTGATAGGACCTGACTACAGCTCTCTGCTGGGTTTGATGTAATTACTCTCCAGGACTTCTCTTTTCTCCTCCGTGTAATTTGCAAATGCATTTTGTGCTTCCGACCTGGGCCGCCTTATCTTGAGTCTCTGCCTGGGCAGTGGGGGCTGGGGAGGATGCTATCTTACCTTTATTTTCACGGGAGCATTCTGGGCCTTTACCAGGAATTCAGCTGTTTTGGGAGCAGACATTGCTGCTTCTAATCACTGCTCTTGTGTATAGCTTCCTGTTCCTTGTTATGCCAGACACAGTTCTCCTCTCCTGTCCTGTCCTGTACACTAAATGTAAATAGCATCCAAAAGCATCTTTTGCACAAAGTGCAAATAGTTTTAGATGCTATTTGCACCCCGGTGCAAATAGTGGCAGATACTATTTACACCTCTAATTAAATACTAACATACAGTATAGTGGCATCACAACAGGATGTTAATTGTGTTTATTTATAGTCTCACAGAGACTATAAATAAACTATTTATAGTAATACCGTGTAGTAATACCATGGTTAATTGCATTAAAACTATGGCTCCCACAAAAAAAAAAACACAAAAAGAAAACATGGTTGCCACAATATTACTATAGTATAAACATGGTTAATTTGACCTGGAAAAGACCTTCCTCCCAACTCCCTGACCTTCACCGTGACCAAATCACTGTGAGGCAATCAACCTATATTCAGTTTTATTAATTATTATAAGGAAATATTTACAAGAAACAGGATGGAAAAAAGCGGGACAAAATGCACAATCGAACCTGGGTCGTCCACACCAAAAAAGCACATCCACACCATTGTTACACCCCACACCACTGCAACAACACTGGGAGTTCAGTTTGTCTTTAATTTGTGTTTCTTTTGGACTATTGAAGTTCAAATAGCTGCACTGTGTGGCAGGTGCTATTTACAGCTAGTACAATCTGAGATTGCTTATTCTAATGCAAATCTAATTAAATAGTAAGTCTATGACAGATGTGAAGAAAGGGTTCTTCAATCTCTACATTTCTCTATGGAATTAAACAAAACCCATCACTAACTAAACCAATGCAGTTTGGTCTTGCTTGGCTATGATATCCCAATAATGCAAGCAGCTTGTTTCCCAATTTCTGGTTGCTTATTTTTTCCATGCACATTCCAACAACCATGTTGTTCCTGTTTATGGAGGATAAGGCTTAACAAAAGAAGGACTGTAGGGAGGAGCTGCAGCAAAGTCATCCAAGCTGCTGAGGAAGAGATACCTCAGGATACTGACACTAAGCCTTTTGGGTTCCCCAGTTTCTCACAATTCATTGCTGTCAAATTCTTTACTCTGG
Source organism: Xyrauchen texanus (assembly GCF_025860055.1). Taxonomy (NCBI): domain Eukaryota; kingdom Metazoa; phylum Chordata; class Actinopteri; order Cypriniformes; family Catostomidae; genus Xyrauchen; species Xyrauchen texanus. The sequence continues at coordinate 28,053,084 of NC_068309.1, read as the reverse complement.
TTCCCTTCCCTTGTGTCAACAGCTGTGTTCTCCAGATGCTAAATTACAGCGTGATGTCAACGGCGTTATCACTCCATCCTCTGTGTCTAATAATAACCTTAGCTTTAGCCATAGACTATCTTAGTGAAAGGGACTCAAACGGACAAGGGTTTCAGCTATTAACTTATATGTTTACTTATATGGTTAGTTCACCCAAAAATGAAAATTCTTGATGAAATATACATTTTTGCGAACTATCAAGTGAACTATTTCTTTAAACTTCAAACATTTAATTGAAAACTTCAACATTTCATTCTGAATCTAACAATGATGGCTTTATTTCTATTCTTATCTTACTGCAGGTTTATCTGATGTGCCCTGATATTGGTCAACCTTGCAACTCAGCCCCTACCTTCGTGGCCCTGGCAGCAGAATGGATCCAGTACCTCCTTTTCGGATGGACCCTGAAGGCCTGGATCTTCAACAGGTCCCTGTATTATCCATTGACCAGATCCGCGCTATAAGGGCTAGTAATGATTACGTAGAGCGCCCTGTGGTGCTGGAACCTGCCTCTCAGGTTGGCATCTTCTATGCACACGATGAGCGACATTCTCAGATGCCTCGCAGTCAAAGTCAGCATCAACATTCCCACTTGGCGCACTTGAGCCGTTCCAGTACCGTCAGCTCGATGTCCCGTGGCAGTGCTGCCTCAGATCAGAGACTTCTCACGGGACTAACACCATCCCATTCTGGTCTGGCCACTGTGGTTAGGTCCCAGCCCAAAGGTGACTTGAAACCGGACTCACTAGGCAAAGGACTGGCTGACGGCGAGGACTTAGGACTGCACCTCTTCATCTGTGAACACTGTGGTCGCTGCAAGTGCCAGGAGTGCTGTGCTCCTCGAAGTTTGCCCTCATGCTGGACCTGTGGCCAGCGTTGCTTGTGCTCTGCCGAAAACATCTTGGAATATGGCACTTGCCTGTGCTGTGTCAAAGGTCTGTTCTACCACTGCTCTGCGGATAAAGAGGACAACTGCGTTGACCGGCCCTGCTCCTGCGCCCCGGCTCATGCCTGCTCTCGTTGGAGCGCCATGTCCTTTTTGGCTCTCTGCCTGCCCTGCCTGTGCTGCTACCCCCCTGCCAAGCTGTGCCTTACCCTGTGCCAGCGTGGCTATGACCACGCCAATCGTCCTGGCTGCAGATGCAGCAACACCAACACTGTGTGCCGCAAGATCTCTGCCACCAATCCTGCGTCCTTTCGCAAAACCCTGGAGAAGCCTGTATGACAGGTTGGATGAGCCTCTTGTATTCCTTCTTGAAGTGCTCAATGAACTGACCTTCTCTAAACCAATCAGGCCTCCCTGGATCATGTCCATCCTTATGCACACTCCTTCCCCTTTTTAGTAAACCTTTGTCTATTTATTTATGTATTTATAAGATTTTCCTAGATAGGGTTGGGTGATGCGGACCATATGTAACACGAACAGGAAGTAAGCTATCCGAAAATACAAAGGCTGTATTGGATAAATGAATCATCTACAGGCTTGGATGGCATTGTGAAAGTTAGTCTTAGTCTTCAACCTTGGGCAAACTGTTGGCAAGCTGGCTCACTTTAGATTCTACATGGATAAAGGGGTGCTGGTTAGGGAGAAACAAGAGCCTAACCAGAAATTCTGACAGTGTAAGCCAATTTTGTTTGACACCAAAAAATGGGACCATTTGAAATTAGAATATTAAGCTCACCTAAGAGGGATGTGTTGTAAGAGAGGCAGTCAAAAGAGACACTGTGTGTTAATGAGACTGTGTAAGGAGAGACTAAGGTAAAATGTGTGTATGTGTGTGTGTGTGTGTGCATGTATGTATGTCTATGTGTGCAGTCTCAGGCCGGCATCTGTAGTCAGCAAAAGCCTCTCCTTTTATTTTTAGAGGAGCTGCTCTAAAAAGATAAAGTGTCTGGTCAGGTTTCCAGCTCAGGGCAGCCTGACGCCAACTGCTCCTCAACTCTTCTTTCTCTGCTGCACATTGTGCTTTCCAACTGCTGATAGGATCCTTGACCTTTTATGCATCCAACCACGCTGTGGGACCAAACATCATAAGTGACTGTCTGTCCACCTTGACAGTGCTCTCAGGATGAGATACAAGCCATTACATAGAGAGCTCTTGGACAGATTGGCCAGAAAAACCAGTAGGATCATGTCAATGCAGAATATGAAGGATTTTCTATAAGATAAGCTTTAGGTTAACATGAAACCCTCTGCCCTGAGCAGTATCAGTAAAATAAAGCCATTGGGGGTCCTCTTATTCTGCCATACATGGGCCATGAGCATCTCTAAGGACTTTGACCTCTCCTAACTGGCTCCAAGAGCTTCTCTTATCAGCCCTGAATGATCCACAGGAAGTGAGGTAAAAGGAGACTACTGTGTAAGCTGACAGGAAGATGCAATTGTACTGAGACAAGGGCATAGTCACCTGACCAGAACTGGACTGGCATCCAAAACTAGGATGTATTATGAATAAAATCTGATTCAAGTGTGTGTTCCTCCCCAATAATGCACATCCTTGTGAGTTCCTTTGCTATATTTTTGTATATACATAGAATTGTTATTGTATTTGTATTTTTATTCAATTTGGTTTAATCTGGTTGTTATTATTATTACTGTTATTTTATATTACTGTTGGACCTTAACCTTAACCTTAACCTTGTCAGAGGCCTGGCTAATTCTTAAGACTAACAAAAAGGCTGATTTTTTATCGTGGAGGAGAGGTCCCTTGAGGGTAACACTTTTTTAGCAAAATCTTAATATTCTTGATTTTGGTTGCACCTTTTCAAGCCCTTATCACAAATTGTTTTTGCTCTAAAACCAAAAGCAATTCATTACACATATTTCCACATACAACAAAGCATTGCAAAACACAAGAGACTTTACGCTATGTGCAAAATTTCTAGGTGCAAAACAGCCCAGAATTGAATGTTGAAAACATTTTGCTTTATTCAGACAAAATCTAAACAGCCAGAAATGTATGTTTCACAAATATACAGTATAAGACAAAAGATCTTAAGAAATGTATGTCTAGTTTAGGGATAGTTTCAGAACCTAGACATATTGTCTATACTTTTGCTGGCACGACAGTGTAGAAAACATGCATCAATATCCAAATCAATGGTAAGCTTTAAAAGCAAACGATGACAGCCCTGTACAGTGTGAAATAGTAAGAGGGGACCTCTCCTCCACAGCTGCATCCCAAAAGAATGGTTTCTCTGGAGAGGCCATGATATGGATATAGGTTTCAATGTGAAGGTACATGCAATTTACTGGTGCTCTCCACAGTCTCTTTAAGTTAACCACTAAACATTCACCATGTTGTATTAATAAGTATTGCTTTGGTACATTTGGCATCTTGTAAGTTGTAAAAGAATTAAATAAGAACATATATATATATATATATATATATATATATATATATATATATATATATATATATACACAGTATATATAAATCTATACAAATGAATATATTATATATATATATAAAAAGGTATATACATTTTACACTTTTTTTTGTTGCTAATATTATCGTAAAGCCACAGATATTTATTTAAATGGTTGTAAGGATAGCTATGTATTTATTTTTGGTGAATGATGAAAAGAAATTTAATTAAAGATCCATGTGATGATTTAAGCTTTTTTCACAGTAGAGTGGAGGTGTGGTCATAAGGCCAAGGATAATAATAAAATGTTTTCAAATAATCTGGTTGTACAAGACATTCTTACATCTGTGATCATGAGTAAATCAAATTTCAGTCATGACAACTTTCTGAATAAATTTATGGTGTTATAATATTTATGACAAGTTGGTAGGTTTTGTCTCAGTGGATCTGCTTACCAGCTGCTGCAGAGCAAGTACGAAAATTGCTACTGCTAGAAAAAACTCAGAGATGCTGCAAGAAGCATGTAAGGCTTGCTGCTGCACAATTAGATGTGTACATACAATAAAATAGATCTAGACAAGTGATGCTGGGGAGGAGGAGGGTTTCAGAGAAAATTAATGTAACATGCTGCAGTGAAACCGTCTAACAAGCAAACAAAAGATGCAATTTCATTGCTAGACAAAGATAGAGATTGCAAGATGATAACATGTCAAAGGACCTATCATCTTAGATGACAGAGTTTTATGACTGAACTTCAGATAATTACTTTTGACTCTGATGCATAGTCAAGATGTTTAGGGAAAGTTAAATCTACATTTAGCTTTACTTAGCTATGCAAGACTTTGAAAATACCTTCAGTACCCACAGCTACGAATAAATACAGAATCTATTTGGTCACAGCATTATGTGGCTGAATATAGAGTTTTGTGGTGTAGGACATTAGATTTTAGTTTGATTAAGTTATTATGTGTGTATGTGGTCTGTTTAGATGAAAATGTCCTGATATTGTGAGCTTGTGTGTGGGGGTGCATCTTGATTTCTGTGCAGGGGAGGGTGTTCGGTCTTCGTCCATTTCTTTACTCCTCTCCCAGCACTTTTGCCTTTTTGCCTCATAAATAAGCAATCAAGGCCAGCTCGTACTAATGGCCTTGGAAAAGAGTGACAAGAGATTTGTGTGTGTGTTTGTGAGTAGTGTTTGTTCAGCATTTAGGAGTGTAAAGGTGTGTGTAAAAGATGTGTGTATGGACCAAATGTTGTGTCATTAATCAAAAAGCAGTTAAAACAGAGTGCAAAGTATATAAGCACCACACAACCATGCCCCATTTTCCAAAGCTTCAGAAGCATTAGTCCTGTACCCCAACATCTCAATACCCACCCTCTCTTGGCTTTGTCTATACATGAGGACAATGCATGAAAAATACAGATCCAGTCCTCATGCAAACAGTTTTACATCCATTTGTGTGTGCATACATTCAGATATTCGTAATTCGGTCTCCTGCTTTTAGAATTGTTTAATTGTTTTTTGTTTACTCAAACAGAGTTTGTGTGCAATTACTGAGAGTTCACCAAGAGGTCTGATGGGATAAGAGCAGTATACACCAATGTCAAAAGTCAGAAAATACTTTGTTACCCAAGTAGAAACTTACTTTTAGGGATGCTCCTTGCTTTCTGAACCTTTAACCTAGCAAATAAAGAGCAAGTAGGGTTGGGGTTGGTTGATCTTCTACCATCCTGACACCATGCCCCTTGTAACCAGCAAATCCCCCTATGTGGCCCTTGTCCAGTGGGGACAGGCAGTGTGGAGGAAACTCCAGGGGTCAGGCTCAAAGCTGCAGTGTGAGGGATGGAGCTATAGAGGCTGTCAGTCAGAGCTCCATGAACCTGTCAATCACAGTGCAGCGGGGTGTGAAAATTGACCTTTTCTAAGCCACCCTAATCCAAATGTAAAAATGCTCTACTTAAAAGCTGCAGAATTAGATCTTACAAATCACTTACATAATTGAGCAATATCAATGCTCAATGCTGAGAGCTTTTCGGGTAACACTTTACAATAAAGTTGTAAACAGTAGCGAGTTTTAACCACCACGCAAACCACGCAATTGCGTGGGGCCCCGGATGCCTCGCTCACGCCAGCGAGTCGTGAGCAAAGTTTTGGCTTTCACATTGGCTGCATCTCTTTTCTAGGTTCCTACGGCAATGGTGGAAAGTCACTTGCACTTGTTTATCAGTGTACTTGGTCATGATTGGTTAATATATCAAAGTTACTTTCAAGGCAAGTCAGTGCACTCTGCGGTCATCTTTGGAATGCTCTCAGTCAGGCCGGGCAGCTTTTTCTTTCTAATCAAGTGGCATAAAAGTACAACTCCTATATACTCAAATGGGGAAAGACTGAAATTTCTAAATGGTTGGGCATGATTACAATCAAAGAACAAATTTAAAGTCAGCAGTAAAAATATGACAACTATAGAATCATAAATTGTGCTGCTTTACCTCAGATTACGGTAAAAAAAAAAAGCTTTTTTCAGGCTGGATCAGCTAATGCTCATGCGCATTCTTGAGTTGATTGACAGGTGATGTCTTTATCTAAAAGGTGATTGGCTCTTTTACCCGTGTGGCAGGCATTCCAATTTCTCCCATTCATTTTAAAACCAGTGGTCCATCATGTCCATACTTTCTCTGTATATATATATATTCTGTAATCTGTTAACATCTGTGCTGAAAAATGAAAACACTGCTCACACCCCGCTGACTGGGGATATGTGTAACCGTCGTTAATTATTTTAGGCATTGCATTAAAATAGTGCTTAAAGCTTCAGCTTTGCAAAGAATGAGAGCATACCATTAGTATGGCTTTTGGATGCAAAGATTTTTTTAAAGGAGACCTATTATTCCCCTTTTTTAATAGATGTAATATAAGTCACCGGTGTCCCCAGAATGGGTCTGTGAAGTTTCAGCTCAAAATACCCCATGGATTTGTTATTATACCATGTTGTAAATGTCTCTTTTTGGGTGGAATCAAAAACACACAGTTTTTGTGTGTGTCTCTTTAAATACAAATGAGCTTCCTTTCAGGAAGAGGGCTATGTCTTTACAGCTTGTGAACAGCATAAAAAAACAAGAACATAAAAAGTCTGCTCTCTGCCTCACATTACTTCAGGCAGATTTTTCACAAGCGACAAAATTGGCAAAATAAAGTTATTGAAATTATTTTAAAATGTACATAGTATTGCTAGCTAATATATATTTAGCAAGATTCACAGATACTGCCAAAAAACTTTTATATAAAAAGAAGAGGCTCGCTGAAGACGGTCACTACAGCATACTACATATACTACAGCAACAACAAATAAGAACCAATATGAAAGAGTAAATACCGGAGTTCAGCCATATATGTATGAACCAGAGTCGGACACTGATGAAGGAGAGACTCTGGCAGAAGTCACAACTGTGAGAATGTACAGGACGTTTCTGAATGGTTAATTGACACTACACAGCTGTGAGTCAGTCTGTCAACCAACATTCCTTGTGGTACTGATATGTTGTGCAGATTAGCTAGCCTTTGCAAGTAAACATTCCACTTTTAGTACAACACTCTTGTGTTCACAGAAAACGTACATAGTTTTCAAAAAGACAATCACCTTACTGTATTGTGCATACTAAAGGTGCGGATATTAATAATACAGACAGTAAGCTAAAAATAACGACATAGCTCTGGTCTCCGTGAATACAGTCAGAGACAATGGTAACTTTAGTTGGAACACGAACAGTTGGTACTGATCCATGCTTGAGAATCCAAGCTTTATAATGACACTCATTCACAAAGCAGTTTGGTGTCAAATTATTTGCACAAACATACACACATTTTTGTATGTTTTGGGGCACATTTCCTTCAAAAACAAAACTTGTTCACTGTGTCATCGGTGGCTCTGATGTCGGGAGTACATGAAGACTCTTCTTTTCACTTTTACAGCCAATAACACTTATGATGCTTACGAAGATGAGACATTATTCTTCTCACTCAATCTGCTCCCGCAAAAAAATGGCGGACTGTGTGTAGATCACTCAGGGGAGGATCAATGATAATAGGGTGGAGTCCGTTACCAGTCGTTGGCGAGGCCTGCACTAATGTGATGTCACTTTAGAGCAGAAACGAAAACCATTAATTTTGACACACTGTTTGTATTATGAATAGTAGTAATTATACATTAACCAAGATTAATAAATACTGTAAAAAAATATTTAGCATAATATTGGTTCCCAACGAACAAATTTATTTTCTGAAAACGTTTTTCAAATGTTACATTGTAGTTGTGGGAACATGGAAATGCCCAGTTTTCTTAACATCAGTAAAACATTATTTAAAAGTTAGCATAGCATTCAGGAAAATGTTAAAACTTTCTGAAAACGTAATTTGTTTTATACCAATTACGTGATAAGGATGTTCCTTAATATTCCAATAATGACATCAGGATGTTCCATTAACATTATTGTAACAACATTGTTTCTAAACTTTAAATAAACTTAGCCAAAGTTTTTGGAACATTCCCTGTTTGGCATAGTGTTGAGCTAAATTTTCATGAAAATGCAAAGCACAGCGCAATGTGCTGCGACCGTGTGCAACGTCTTATCCAATTTTATTTAGAGCACTAATTCTAAGTGCAATTTTCATGTCAACGCAAAGCGCAACCCGTGAGTGGGAGTTTTTGCTCTACTGTGGGTGTAATTGGCTAGTTCCTAAGAATTTGGTCGTTGCGCTAAAATGTTTCAATACTACCTCTTAAATCAGCGCTAAGTTGAAATTCATTCCAAATTCAATTCAGATGTCCTCATTTGCACTTTGGAGATTTCACCAGCAGGTGGTAATAAAGTTAATGTCCAAACTCTGAAAATATAGTGGAACATCAAATTATGTCACTTCAATCGCTGTTGAAGTCATTTGTTGAAACAAAGAATTATGAGATTGTGTTAAACTTTCTAGAGTTCATGGTTTATTTTTATTATTATTATTTTTATGTTTATATGTATTATTATTCTTGTATATTTAGTGCCGAGCACCGATTGTTATTTTTATGGGCGTTTATTATTTTTTGCCCAAATGAATAGCACTTTTGAGGGCCTAAACATACTTGAAAACTCAGAAGTGGTGACAATTTACATCTGAAATGGGTTTCAGAATTAGGTGTGGCAAAATAGCTTGATAGCGCCACCTACAAAGTTTCAATGATGTGCACTTGACACTACGTTTCACCTACACATACGAAAATCAGTAAAAATTTGTAACATACCAATACCTACCTTTTGCTCAGTTTTTGCCATTTCCAGGCCTCGTACTTTAACGAACTCCTCCCAGAGATTTCATCAGATCTACTTCATATTTGGTTAATCTAATCTAAAGGTCTTGGCGATGCTAAATTGCAAAGCTTTTGAGTTTTCACTGCACAGCGTAGCCGTGATGGTCTGACAAAAGTTTTTGTTTCGCCATGAAACAGGAAGTTGTTATAACTCAAGCATACAAAGTCCAATCTGCTCCAAACTGCACATGTTTGATAATAGTCCCGGTCTGAATACATCTACGTTCCAATATTTATGTTTTACACTGTGATACACTCTTAACAACATTTAAGTGCTAAAAAATGCAAAAATAAATTGGAGTGACATTCCCCTCGCACAGCAGCTCCAACGTGCACCAGGGTGCAAACGCCCATTCATTGCTGCTTGCGGCTTTAATCACAATTGTATTTTTGATATCATTTTGACCAGTAATTTTCCTCCCATTGTCTTAGAGGGATTTTTAAGTCAACTTAGATTTTTTGACCACTTTGTTTTTTTTTTTATTGTTATATTTTTGTTTCATTTGAAGTGTAATTTGAATTTAGAAATCTTTTTGGTAAAATTTTTCATGTTTCAATAAATTAATTACATTTTTCAAAATCATAATCGACCATTAGAAGTGAAGTGTGCGCAATCACTGTTTATACTAGCCATGATTTGTGTGTCAGTAGATGAAAAGGATTAATAATAATTACTTAATTTAATGGTGCATACATTCAGATTCTGATAAGAATCACATTTTCCATGCTTAGAAAAGTGTCGCTGTCTTAGAAATTTGCCTTACATTCATCAAGGACGCAGTTAATTCACAGAAGAACGTAATTTGTAATTCTTCTAATTCATTCCATACAGTCCATTTACACTACCAACTTGTTATTAATGTGCTGTCTTTGCTTAAATCATTGTTGCTTGAGAAAATGGACTGTATAATAACACAGACATTGAATAACAAGAGAAGAATTCAGAATTAAATGGCTCTTGGTAACGCATTTTGTGTGTTGAGGGGCGATTTTGCCAAACCCACTTGCACCTAGACTTAGCACATTCTTGTATGAAAATGCCAAAACTTCATGGTTATGCCCATTGTCTTGCGCATAACACTTGCACTCGTAAAATAGGGCCCGCCAGTTCATGACACCAGTTAATGTTAATGTACATAAACATATTGTAAAGTGTTACTGTTTTTTTGTTGTGGAGATTTACATCTAAACTAATCATCTGCCTTATCATAAAATTTCCCCCAAAACAATTCAGACATTAGATCCCTTCTAATGTATGCACTGATCAAATCGAAACATATTTGTAACTTTAGTCTATTTTAACATGGCTGTTTTGATTACATTGTTGGCTTCCAACATGGTGAATCCCAAAAGGAGAGACTGGTGGCCATGCTGCCCTGAGCCAACCTGGGGTGCACTGGAGCCTTCAAGGCTGGGGGAGAGCTGGAGCTGTTGATTGGTGGAGGTGTGATGGAGAAGCTGGCGCCAGATAGAGCTGAAAAGACCTGAGGAGGGCAAAAACGTCAGGGTAGAGTGGAGCCAGCCGACAACGCCTCATAATAGGGATTTGGAAGAGTGGGCATCACTGGCCGTATATATCCTCTTTGTCCCTATAACAAAGAGCCAGACATGTTTGTTGCCATGTTGAAAACAGCTTGAGCATATTGTCTCTCACAACAGCACTTTTTTCTATAAGACAGAATTTAACATTTTAGTCTTCACATTTCTGTTTACTAGACCTGAGTAGTATTTATTACTGTTAAAAGCGTGTTGCTCCAAAATGATGTACAAAATGTTTTCTCCTTATTTCAGGTTGTTAATGGATGGGTATAGTCCAAGTAATTGTATCACAATTATGGACTGTCTAGACATGGATGAAGGCCATGATAGACTTTAAATGACATTTTGTTGACTTGCCGAGGGCCCTTCTATGTTGTGGTGATTGGTCAGGGGCTGGTGGTGATTATGTGTTAAAGTGTGTGAAGTGTGTTTCAAAGGAGGGACGGCAGAGATGCTGAGGTGGATCTGTGGATCCTGATGCTCTTTTGTGGGCAATGGGATGGTGGGAAAGAGGACATTTGGGAGAAAGAGATTTCCTCCCTGTTAACATGTTCCCACAAAAGCATTTTCACACCAGTGGGATTGAGATTCTAGGCAGTTTCCTCCCATCATCCCACGAGAAATGAGAAATATTCACTATTCACAATTGCATTAAAAAACTGTAATATTAGTGATATTTTATCACAGATATGTAGGAATTTCTTTCTTCTGCAGAACACAAACAAAGATTTTTAGAAGAATATTTCAGCACTGTAGGGCCATACAATATATATGAATGCTGACCAAAACTTTAAAGCTCTAAAAAGCACATAAAGGCAGCATAAAAGTAATCCATATGAGTCCAGTAGTTTAATCTTTATCTTCAGAAGTGATATGATAAGTGTGGGTGAGAAACAGATCAATATTTAAGTCTTTTTTTTTTAACCATAAATCTCCACTTTCACTTCAAATGAAAGAGTAAAATTGAAAGTCGATAATTATGGTAAAAAAGACTTAAATATTGATCTGTTTCTCACCCACACTTATCATATCACTTCTGAAGATAAAGATTAATCTAAGAAAAATATGGATTACTTTTTTGCTGCCTTTATGTGAATTTTGGAGCTTCAAAGGTCTGATCACCATTCACTTGCATTGTATAGACAGAGCTGAAATATTCTTCTAAAATTCTTTGTTTGTGTTCTGAAGTTGTTTTTACAACAAAATGTTAATTTTGTCCCATTAACAGTTTTCAAAAATGAAGTTATACATTTTATTTCATTATAACGATTATTTTATAATATTGCACTGTAAAATTTTGTAGTATAACAAATTCATATTTATTTAAAAAACATTATGAATAAATAAAATATTATTTAATAATATTATTTACTTATTCGATTTATCACAGCAGTCTGATGCCAAAACATGTAATGGTTAAATGTTATGGTAATACTTGTAACATTGTGATAGATGCATATTTAAAATGTTTATTCACAGTGTAGACCAGTTTCTGCTAAGTTTTGATTGTAAATATTTTATTTCAACACGTTTACCATACATTTTTTACAAACTGAGGGAGGAGTCAAAATCATTTTCTATCAGTACATTAACATGCACACATTTCAAGCTAAGCAGGGTGTTAGATTCTATATGCATGCTGTTTAAATTAGACAAATGTGTTTGTATACTGTCTGAATATCAAATCTTAGTGAGACATATCCATACAGTAGTGTGATGAATGGCACCTGGATTTACTCTACTAGCACATGTGTGAATTTTAGAGAAACTGTTTTCATACAAACACAAAAAATTACCTTTGGACCATTTGGTTAAAAGTCATTGCAAAAATGACTCAGAAAAGATAGTTCGGAGAAAAGCTCTAGCATCATTTGATGGCAGACGCTACTTGGTGTGTCATTAATATATTATTAAGTGTGGCTTAAGTGTCCAAAATTGGGTGGCACTGCATCTACTTTATTATTATTATTTTTCTGTCCTACAAATTTACATTAAAGGAAGTAGAATTAAAATATTAGTCATCCAAAGATTCACCCTCTTAAGAACAGAGCAGTTTGGTTAGTGAGTTGTAATGAAAGAGCAGTGCTTTGCACTGTGGTAAGACTGAATGCGATGAAAGGATAGCGTGGTGGATGAGTAATGTGTGCCGGGAGAGACAGAAGAGCGTGAGGGAAGCAAGAGTGAGGGAGTAGGGGAGGAGGAGGGTGGTTTGTGGTCCTGCTGGGTGGCTGAGTGCAGACAGCTGGAGGAGGAGTTGATGGGAATGGTATCTGCAGGGTCAGGGGTCATCGGAGGGAGCTTTAGCACACTTCCGCTGCCGGCCCCACGGCTCTCCAGTCTCTGGAATTCTGCTTCTCCAGCTCCCACTCAAGTGTGTGTGTGTGTCTGTGTGTGTATAAGCAATGTTTCTACCTCTTTTCAGTCATCTCCCTCACTCCTCAAAACAAGATCCTTAAATTTACTTGACAAGCAAAACTGCATTAGATATTAAAGATATAGTTCACCTCAAAATGATAAATGTATTTACTCACCCTCAGAAACTCAAAAGGAGATGTTAGGTAGAATATTATAGACTGATAGTGTTGGGTAGATTAGTTCTGTAAAGCATTTACATTTACATTTATGCATTGGGCAGACGCTTTTATCCAAAGCAACTTACAGAGCCTTTATTACAGGGACAATCCCCCCGGAGCAACCTGGAGTTAAGTGCCTTACTCAAGGACACAATGGTGGTGGCTGTGGGGATCGAACCAGCGACCTTCTGATTACAAGTTATGCGCTTAACCCACTACGCCACCACCACTCCATAAAGCACCTTTTATCTAATCTAATCTGATTGAAATCTAATTTTAAGTGTACTGTGTACTAATTTGCACTCCTTTCATTAAAAATAGTTTTTTGTCAGTTCCTGTTAGTCTCAGCCACCATTCACTTTCATTGTATGGAAAAAAGATGCAATGACAGTGAATGGTGACTGAGACTATCTTAGTGCCTAACATCTCATTTAGTGTTCCATGTAAATAAGAAAAGCATACACAATATAAGACAAACAGCGTTGGTTAAGTTAATTACTTAAAATGTAATCAGATTGCTTTACTGGTTCATCAAAAAAGTAAACACATTATTGATTATTTTAAAAAGTTACTTTTCTTAGAAAAGTTTTTGGTTTCCCACTCAAGTTCAGAATGTCTACATTTCCTCATTCATTGTCGCACACTTTTCAGCTGTCAATGAAACGAAAACAGATGTAGATATGAATTTAGATTTTAAAACGTATTATACATATTACTTTAGAGCCAGTAATGTATTAAAAGTAATTATTTTCTTTGAAAGTCAGTAACTGTAATCTGATTACAAAAATGTTAAATATAATCTGTTACATTACTTTTGTACTTAAAAGTAATTAGATTGCATTAACTACTTTAATTACATACTTATTAATTACTTTTTAATCGGATACACCCATCACTGGAGACAAATAGCAACAAGAAAAAAAGACAAAAATACTTATTAAGAAAATAATTTTTGCAGAGGAAGGGTTCGATATATCCAAAGTCTTTCTTGGTGTGAGACTCCATGTACATTTTCCCATCTTTCCAAGCCACATCTGTAACTTAAGTTTTTTTTTACATGTGTTTCTTTCCATGCCATGGTCTACATGCATATTCCTGGGTGTGCCACAGTCAATCAATGGCAGTATGTATCTACTGCTGCAACTGTAATATAGATCTGCACTTTCTCGATCCATGCAGCTCTGTCATTTCAATAGCGGAAAAGCTGAGGTCTTCTCTCTCTCTCTGGTTGTGTGCATATTGAGTGGCTGTGTTTTTCTCTGCACTCTGATGGCCCTTGCTACATCCACACAAAGAGGCCAAACTATGATGAGGATAATATCTGTTATTTGGCCCCAGCCAGGGTAGCAGCACACACTGCACTACCATTAAAGGACATTAGTGTGTATGTGTGTGTGTGTGTGTGTGTGTGTGTGTGAGAGAGAGAGAGAGAGAGAGAGAGAGAGAGAGAGATCGCATGTTTCTGTAGAAACGTTTGTGTGGCCTCTTAAGGACAAGATAGCGTAAGTCGAATGGCGATCAGGGGCGGATTTATGATTTCTGAGGCCCCAAGCAACTAACTATCATGGGGCTCCATTTAAAAAATTACATAAAATTGATTTTAAATCATAATTTAAAATTTCAGCCATTGTAGCCAAGTACATTCAAAATATTTAATGAAATAAAAATCTAGTTAAAGGTGCATTCATTGATTCTTTCCTCATTAAAAAAGTGAAACTCCTAAAGATGATTTATGATTTCCTACATATATTGCAAAATTATGAACACTCACATTAAAATGAAGACTCCAGTCATATCAGTAACCTTATAAAAGTTCCCCTTCTGTCACTCACTCAACGTTGTGTCGATTGTAGTGACACAAGGGGCTTCTTTCGGGAGCCTAGGATACCTCTGAATTTGAAAAAGGCCAATGCTAAATTGGTGAACGTGCCCAAGGCTCCTATGACCCCTTTCAGGGACCAGGTAGTGAACCTGCAAGCGCTGCCCCAGGAGGAGGCAGACCCAGCCTTATCATTGCTGTGCCCAGTACGTGCTTTGCATACCTATTTGGACCGCACACAGAGCTTTAGACTCTCTGAGCAACTCTTTGTTTGCTTTGGCGGACAGCAGAAAGGGAACACTGTCACCAAACAGAGGCTTGCCCACTAGGTAGTCGATGCAATCGCATTGGCCTATCAGATCCAGGCCATACCCGCCCCCTTGGCACATGGGAATTACTACAAGAAGTGGGGCATCCTTGTGGTTACTGGCCAACGGCACCTCTCTAGAAGACATCTGTAGAGCAGCAGGCTGGGCGACTCGGTAACACAGGACAACTGACCAGGTGTAAAGTCAAGTGGTTTTTATTGTCGTACAACCATATACAGTTAGTACATAGTGAAACGAGACAACGTTCCTCCTGGACCATGGTGCTACTGTACATAAATCAACATAGGACAAACACAGAACCACATGAGACTACACAGACTAAATAACATTTCTACATAAAGTGCACGTGCACCGCTTGCGCTAGTGCCCTTCCCCTTCACTGAGGCGATCACGTGTGCTGTTTCTCCCAGGAAAGTCCACTAAACTCGCGCTCCCTGAATGTCTTTTCCTCCCTAGCCCTCTGGTCCACGAATTCAGCAGAGGAATTCCAGACCAGACTCACTACGGGAATAGGTGCTCCATTGGGTTCGCCTTCATGGATTAATCCCCCTGTGTGTATTTTCTGTGGTACGGTCCCTCTACCTGTGGACCCACGTCTCTCTTGAGCAGTCCCCTCTGCCCCTGGATCATTGTGTTTGTAGCAACTCCTCCCTCTCAGCAGGTAGGATCTACCACTGCTAATCTATGTGAATTACTACGGCTACAGAAGGTCAAAATTTCTGCTGCTGACATCTGAATTTGCTTACTGAATTTCAAACCACTGTTCCCAGTGGCCGCAGCTAGAAGTGTTGTTGAGGTGATATGTCCACAGGGTGAATCCAAAAGCGCTAAGCAATACAAGTTAAGCTCAATCGACAACATTTGTGGCACAATGTTGATTACCTTAAAAAGTTATTTCGACTAGTCCCTCCTTTTCTTAAAAAAAATACAAAAAGAAAAGGAGATTACAGTGAGGCACTCACAATGGAAGTGAATCTTGTCAAAATTTGGAGGGTTTAATTGCAGAAATGTGAAGCTTCTCTTTTATAAAAGCACTTACATGAATTGTTCTTCAAGAATGAATATACTATTTGAGCTGTAAATTTGTTTAAATTGTAATTTTTACTGTCAGTTTAGAGTTTGTTGATATTATATCGTCATGTCAAAAAAGTTGTAAAATTGGCTATAACTTTACATGAAAAAGGTTAATAAACGATTTTATCACACTAAAATCATGTTTTCACACATACTGTTTATGTCTTGTGGCTTGTGTACTTTTGAAAAAGTGTGCATTTTAACATTTACTGATTGGCCCCCATTCACTTCCATTGTAAGAGTCTCACTGGCAAACACATTTTTGCTATTTTTAAATAAAAGGAGAGACGAGTCAAAATAATATTTTGAGGTAATCAATATTATGCCACAAATGCAGTTGATTGAGCTTAACTTGTATTCAAACCTGAATAATCCTTCAAAGATGCGTTACCCCCTAATTCAAACCCCAACTCTGAACCTAACCTTCAGAGGAGTGAAAATATAATATTAGAGCTAAAATCCAACTTTCGCATCACACTCACAATTGTTTATATGAACACAATTACTTCCTGGCTTTCATGGGACCAGAACCCATGACTTGAAGATTGCTAGCACAATGTGCTAGTGCCATAGGGTAAGGTGAACAAGTTTAAATTGATGCAAAACTGTCTGATGGGGATGGCTGTAATTCAGCAGAATGGGGACAATTTCAGGAAGAACTTGCATGAACTTGCTTTTAGCGTTAAAAAAGACTTAAATTCTGTGTTGTTTCACTGAAAGCTTCGAAGTGAGGCCCTATCCACTGCCATTGTATTGAAAAGACATAGGTGCAGGGTGATCAGATTCCTGCTTGTGAAAAATGGGACAGCTCCCTCCCAGCAAAAATGAAATTGATTTATCCTTACCTAGGTGGAGATCAATGCAAAGTAGAGGGTGCATCCGTATATTTAACAGCCTTGTACTTGTCGCTGGCAGCAATTTTTCTCAGTGTGCTCATTTTTCTCATTTGTCTTTTAAGAGTTTGTCGTAAAATGCAGAGCATTCCAGTCCAAAATTAAGAAGTACGAAAAGTATTGCCTTCATGACTGTTACAGTTGATTCAGTTAAGTCGAGATTTATCTGGTGTCCATGCTACGTTTATTAATGAGAACACATGCTCCACAGATGCAGATGTCCCAGGCAGGCATAAAACAAACTCCATGACCTTGGCTAAGACTCCGAAGTTGAATGATCTTGCTCTCCAGCTCACAAAAAACATCTGTCCATTTCTCAGACACAGCCTGAGAAATTCATGTTCCACTCAGTGATGCGACGAGTGACAATATTTTTCACACAAGCCCACTCATCAAAGAGTGTGGTTTCGCCAATCAAACTGAGAGAGGGGATTCTGGAGTAGAAGTGTTTGAGGCTGCTCTGAATGACTTTCCACTCTGGGATGTGTCTCAGTAGGGCTCATTCATGTTTTTCTGTTTCACCAATGAGCAACCGATGCTGAATATAAGTTTCTCACTGCACAAAAGAAATCATCCGTTCATATTTCACCAGCTTCAACCAGGGCACCCAACTGCTTTTAAATGTCAGAGGGTATGAATGATTCCTCCAGCCTGGCTTGCAAGACTTTTCTCATGTCGTGAATGTGCAAAGCTATGGCCGTGCACAACAGAATGATAAGCAAAAAGTCCTTAAATTACGCAGCGTGTACCTTGTCAGATTTGGAACTTTGCTTCACAAAAAAAAAAAACGCTAACACTTTTAGCAGCATCCACATGCTTTTTTGTATGAACATGCTGTGCAATGTCGGTGCGGCCTGTATAGGCGATGGAAAAGCAAGCTCCACATTCTCACACATCACTTTACTACGCTCTGTCTGTGACTCCTTTTTTAGAAATGTTAACTCTTTTTGAAGATCCTCATTAAATGTAGATGCACGCTTCCTTGACATTTTTCCAGCTGCAATTTCATCTGTGTGCTCTTTCAAACTGAATCTTTAATCAGTTCACAAACTGGACGTCTATTGATGAGGCATTGTGATTGGATAGTTTAATCCATTCATGTACTTCAAATAACACGGTGTGATATTATTGGTTTTACATCCTTGGCTACCTTTGATTAGAATACTCACGTGACTGAGAAAGCCGCATAGGCGATAGGGAAATTTTAGGAGAGGGGAAATACAGGACTGTAACAGTTCAAGGACGGGCAAGAAGGAGGCGGGAACTGGCTGAACAGTCAATGTAAAGTTGAATTATATAAATTAACTTAAAACCAACATAAAGAATCATTCAACACAGCCGTGTGCATCTCTCTCTCTCAAACCAACATCTCTGGCTGACCCTTATCTTGCTCTCCCGCTGATCAGCTGATTCAGTGCTGGCCGTGCTCCATCACGGCCTGCCACACCCTCCTCCTCGTCACAGGGACAAAACACGATTTTTTCATAATAAGTCAGGACACTAGAAAAAGTGCTTAAATGGGACTGTCCCAGGAAAAACAGGATGTCTGGCCATTCTACATAGGGGGAACTTCATTAAACATCTCCTTTTGTGTTTGGCATAAAGAAAGACAAAGAGAAAATTATGAAAATTATTTTGGATGAACTATCCCTTTAAGAAATCCCTCACACACACAAACACACATAAATGCACATAGAGGGAATGAGCAGTGCAAAATCTTCCTACAGATGTTCTAGATTGTGGTGATCCAATATCCTCTTGTGTTCCGCTGTCTAAAAACGAGAGCTGTGTTACATTTTCCTTGGGGGCAAGAAGGGAGAGATTCTCACAGCAATAGAGCTGACCCAGGCCCTTCGAGGGTTGCCAGAAATTGACAGTCAGATATGCCGCGGGTGTGGTAGGGGGACGAAAGTGATGTGTTTTCTGATGCTCCATTTATGTTATTTCTTATTATTATAATCCACATAATAAATTCAATGTGATTTGGAATAGATAATAAGAGAAATCCACATGTAAAGAAAAATAGAAATGAAATTAGATATTTTTAATATCTTAAGAATAGTTAACGCAAATAAGAAATTCTCTCATCATTTACTCTCATGCCATCCCAGATGTGTATGACTATCTTTCTTCTGCAGAACACAAATGAAGATTTTTTGAAGAATATCTCAGCTCTGGTGAGATTGACTGGGCAGGAATTTTTAAATTATAAAGACTTAAATCTCACCCACTAAAAAGACTCACCCACACCTATCATATCACTTCTGAAGGCACTAATATAACCACTGTCTTATGGATTACTTTTACGCTGACTTAAGTTCTTTTTAGATCTTCAAAATGTTGGCACACATTTACTTGCATTGTATGGACCAAAACAGCTGAGAGATTTTCAAAAAAATCTTCATTTGTGTTCTGCTGAAGAAAGCAAGTACATTTATATCTCTCTACTCTTTCATGCTGTAGGTCAATCATGTTGTAGGTCAACAATTTTCTAATTTGTTTCTGTTTGTATTTTTGCTATAGGAATTTTGGGAAGAACATCTGAGACAAAGTTGAAACTTCTATTATCCCTAAGCTATTAAAGAGCAACCTTTAAGCAAATAACATTTCCTTAGAACAGCCCGAAATCTATGGTTGATTATGGAAATATCACTTGTACAATATGGTTGGTAACATATGTAATTGATAGACATACATTAATAGATTCTCTGCATAGGGTTTTTAATATGTTGTAATGGTCAAGAAGTTGATGCATTTGATTGCTGCCGTACCAGCTGTGTGTGTGTGCAATCCTGGGTGACTGGAAGCTGAAAACAGGAAACGCTGGTGCATTCCTGGCATTTTTAAAAATGCTGCAAATTGCTGATCACACCATTTTGACCAGACATAACTACTGACCTAGGAGGTAAAGAGAAATAAAAAAAATAGAGTGTGAGAAAGAGTGATGCTCATGTGGGAGAGAGCCAAGGGTATAGATTTGAACATTGGGGTGGGGGCAGGTTACAGTGTGAAGAATTTACATGTTTCCATTGATCACGGTATAAATTGTATAAATATTATTCTCTATATAGAGAGAGCACTATAACACTATCTGTTCCATTTCACTCACATATTGTAGATCTATATTTCAGGATTTTTTGTGCACATTTATAACCTGCCACTTTGTGCACACCAAAATCCTCATCAATTATCTGAAAGTGTGCAACAGCATCCCAACTTCAAATGATAAATACAGTAATTCAAAAAGAAGTGCTTTTACAATAAACTGGGTCATTGAATCCTATGAAAGGATGTATCAGAGAAGGCCAAAAAGGCTTTAGTCACCAGAGCTAGGGTGATTACCTAGCTTTAACACCACCAATAACCAGTCCCTCTGCTTTAACAAACCTGATGTGTGACTCAGACAGAAAAGAGGAAAGCAAAGAATAGAAACGTCCAGTCCATCTGAAAGGAAAGCGGATAAATAGGTAGCCAATTCAGGAAGGAAGTCTCGGCTGCTGTGACGGTCAAGTCAGCCTTGGTGATGTTTTTTCTTTTTGCACGTACAGAGGGAATGAGCTTAAGTGAGACTGAAATGAATTGTGAAATTCCAGCCATCCAGTGAAGAAAGATGAATAAATTATTGAGAGAATTCTATCATATCTGAGTACTCATTCAAATTCACTGCCGTGCAGTGCAGGTTAAGTGCAGGGTCCATAAATGTTTTTTATAGGAGACTCTGAACATGAATGTATTCAGTTGTAAATTATATAAGTTTTGGTAGCTGGCACATTCTACCTTTGTTTTCACAAGTTGACAGGAAAAGAAAAAATGTATTTTAATGTTTATGGACTGGCCCAATTCACTTCCATTGTAAGTGCATTACTGTAACCACGATTTTTGCTTTATTTTAAATTAACATCAAAATGATTTTCTGTGGTAATCAATATTATGCCACAAATACAGAACATTACTTTAAAACTATACATTTATGAAAGTAAATTAATATAATTATTTTGTCCCCATATGAATACTGTCAACATAGTTGGAACATTAACAGATATATACTCTCTTATGACGTCTTTAAGAA
The DNA here is from genome assembly GCF_025860055.1 of Xyrauchen texanus. Taxonomy (NCBI): domain Eukaryota; kingdom Metazoa; phylum Chordata; class Actinopteri; order Cypriniformes; family Catostomidae; genus Xyrauchen; species Xyrauchen texanus. The sequence continues at coordinate 28,032,029 of NC_068309.1, read as the reverse complement.
TGCAGTAAATATTAAGATTCAGAATTCTGTCGCCTAAAGAGTCGTACGTCTGACAGATTTAAACTTGTCTCTGGAAAAATATCCTCATATACAGCATGTAAAAAGTCCATGTTACATCAATCTGGGTTTTGAAGTTGGACCATCATCTTCCGTGCTTGCAAGATGCTAGTTGTCAACGAGAATATCACTCTATCATGTCATGAATTACCCTAAAAGGTGTTCACAAAATGATTCACAAATGAAGCTTTGCCTGAAACCAGTGAAATTGCAACAGATGTGTAATATTGGTGGATCTTGGGAGGGAATACAGATGTTAACATTTCCGAATTACCTTTTTACCGCCACAGCAGCCATGGTAAATGTGCACTTGCTGTTCTAAACTGCTAAGTGGCACTATAACGACACTAAATAGACAGGAGCCAAACATGTCAAAGCTCATTCTCGTGAGAAGTAGTTTGGTACTGCTACTGAGAAACAACTTTCAAATGTAATTTTTATTTTTGATGTGAAAGTTGCCTCGGGTTGGAGAGTTTTGACATATACACAGTGCAAAAAAAAAGTACTTGGCTGATGTCTGCAGTCTTCTTTCACAATGCCCCTACAAACTTTGTGTTTTTGCATGTTGTTGTTTGCTTTTTAAGAAGGTGACAGAAAAGAAAGAAGTTGTGAAAGAAGCCCTTTTTTGTTGTTGTTGTTTTTTTGTTTACCCACTAGAGGCTATGATTATCCAAAGAGTAGTGATGATACATGCAGTCCTGTCATTGTTTCAGTCATTTGACTCTTATATGCAGTTACAACATTACAAAAAATGCAATATCAACACCTGTAATGCATTTACATTCTCAAATACAAGGTAAGATGAAATGCAAGAAAGGAATCCAATAGACCTTATTCGTGGTAGCGCCGTCTTTGATTTTAAATGGGAATGAAAATGAGGCTGTGAGGGATAGACTTACCATCTCTTCAATGGCGCACACAGTATAAAGCTTTAAAAAGCTCCTAGGTCACATCTGATTTTCCACAAGTACAGCCCATTGAAGAGACTGTACGTCTATCCTCACAGCCTCACTGTCATCATTTGTCAAAAAATCAAAGATGGTGCTGCTGTGAATACAGTCTATACATTAAAACTTTGTTTGATTTCAGTCTGTTTAATATATCCAGCAAGTGTGAGTTGAACTAATAATCACTCTTGCAAACAGCAATGCACTTTATAGTTGTATTTAGCATTTGTAGCATTTCATTCACTGCGTAATCGACCTCTGATAAGACACTGACTCAGAGGGCGACATTCATTTCCTCTTCCCAATTCTCTTCTCTATTCCTGCTACTTCACAGCATTCAGAAAATTTCTACTGCCAAGTGGGAAGAACGTCATTGGCTTAAAAAGCCATCGGGAGGAACTTGGAAAGAACATGTTTGATGTCAGCGCCAGCGTATTTTTGGGTCCGTGCGGAACAAAAGGCCCGGTATATTTAGCGGCAGTCAGGAAGCAGGCTGAGAGAAGGGTTCAGAGGAGGCCTTGTACACTTTCCCACACTTGCGGACCGGAATCGGGCGATGACAACTACTCCACCAAGAGGCCCAGGTCGCCCGTTAGGGGAGCCATTGAGCTCAGAGGAAGGAAGAAGTTATACTGCCCTCCCGCCATCAACATCCCCGCTTTCTAAGAGTGACCTGCTCAAGAGCTTCCGCCATGATGCACCACTCCATGTCAACACATTTGACTTTTTTTCATATTAAGATCTGGCCTAGTTACATATAGGCGCATGTTGTTAAATATTGTGGAAAAGAAACACTGAGCCTTCTTTTTATTAAAGAATCAGTGAGGATGACATCAAATTACTTATCAAGTAAATTTGTTTAGTAATAACGCATAGATTTGCATTGCAACAGTGCATCTCTGCATCATTCTGGTTACATCTGTGCTCTGCTGTATCTACTGTACACATGGCCTATGTTGGTTGACCCTGGCGTGTACTCAAGCTTGGCATACTTTAGTGGCATGCTTATCCTAGACGCATTTCCTCCTCAGGAAACACAGTATTATATTGCAGTTTTATGTATTTAGCTCATTCACACAGCTTCACTTCAGTAGGCTCAAGGGACGATAGAAGTTTGCTAAGGCATTTCCATTGTATTTTGTGATTGTTCTCGGTTGATTGGACTGACTGTTGCCCTTTCTTTGACTTCCTACGCCAGCAGGAATACTTGTAGGCTTACTATCAATGGTGCCTGATCTAGGGAAAATAAGAGAAAGAGAGAGAGAGAGAGAGATGTTTGAATTGTCATGTTTGAAATAGAAAATATGAAATATGTACTTATACATTCCTACATTTTTCATTACTTTTTTCTTGCTAGTTAAGTGACAATAATAATTAGGTTTTAAAAAATTATTCTGGTTTTGTGTGCATATGTTTTCACTATTTCTAAGCATTGTAGCTAACTTAAAAACAAGCTAGTATTCCTGAAAGTAGTACCAAATATTCCTTAATTATTGTACCTCAACTAAAATACCTGCTGGCGTGAACAGGTACAGTATAGATTTTTTTTTTTTTCTGTAAGGATAAGCTAAGAAGGTACCAATCCATTAGCATGTCACACATGTTGCGGCTTGAACTTCTCCTCAACCTCTTTATTATTTGGGTTTGTCTCCATCTAGTGGTTATTATGGTACCTCTACTCGAATGATACATTTTAGATTGTTCCACCGTTATATGTGCACATTGTGGCTTGGCTGTAATGTTACTAGCCAGTTTTATATTTAAAAAGACACAGACACATCTTCCTCATCTAGATAAAGTCAGATAAATAAAGCTGTCTTGTGCTGTTTAATTTGTGTGACCTGTGCAACATAAGGTCATAGTGTACGTTCCGCAATGTTATCGACAGATGGCAGTGTTGCTATATTATCAAGCGTGGGTTCGCGCGTTTGCATTTTAGTCACCGGTTTAGACTTTGTAAAGGTAAGTTCCATATTCGGATATTTTAATTTTATTTCCAGTCATAGCCATTAATTTTAATCATGCTTGATTATTTTTATTTTTTTTAATTTTATTTACATTTATCATGCCCTTTTTACTTACTTTGTCCCACGTCACCCAAAATTGTAAATATGTGCGTTTATAGGCCCACAACGGGGTTTCGTCCCTCATAACATGTAAATTTTATCTTCTTTGAATGCATTGGGCATTTAGACAAGGAAGATGTTTTATAGTCTGGATAAATAAGTGTAATTACATTCAGGGAAACAAGCATTTTTATTTTGTCATTCTTTTTGAATGAATGGAAAATGGCTATTTTAGATGGAGATATGATGTGTTTAAATCCATACAAGTCAATGGGGTCCAACTGTTCCAAGCTCAAAAAAGGAAATACAGGCAGCATAAAAGTAGTCCAAGCAGTTCGGTTTAATCTATATTTTTTTAAGCGAAGTGATCAGTTTTGGGTGAGAAGCAGTCCAATATGTAACTCCATTTTCACTAGAAATCTTGACATCTGCAGTCTCTAGGTACAATCATGAATTGAGGCTCAGTTACTTGTGCTTGAAGAATGCACATTTTTGTGCTTGGAAGTGTTGGGCCCCATTGACTTGCATTGTACCAATGGATATATTCACATCATAACATGTTTGTGTTCCGCAGGAGATAGTCATATGGGTTTGAGATGCCATGAAGGTATGTCAATTTAGAGAGGATGATCATTTTTGCGTGAACTGGTCCTTTTCTGCAGTTTTTTGAGTTCTTTAAGAATGCAGGACACATGAACTGATACATGTTATTGTTTCCTGTCATTATCAGAACTTGTTGATGTCATAAAAAGATGATGGTGCAATGATAGCACTTTATATGTTTGTTAGGTGTTTAAATTGACAATGACCCTGCCAAATGACTGGCTGACCCTCTTTGTCGAAATTGTAAACTTCTGCTCCCAAAACTGTTTTGTCAATTTAAAAGTTGGGTTCAGAGTCTTTTCAGATCCAAAGTCTTCAAAACAAATTACTTAAAACTTTCAGCTGGCTGTAATTAAGCATTGAAGGACTGAGGGAGTTCAATGCCAATAAATTTAGAGAGCACAAAAGTCTGTGAGTTAAGAGCAGAGTCTCTTTTTATTATTAATCCTCAAAATGAATTTGATTTTTTTTGCAGGGGTTTGAGAAATAGTTGATATTTCTTCTTTTTTCTTTTCTTTTCCCCTCCATTTTTCAACAGATGTAGAAATGATTGAATTCCCAGCAGACCTCATTATCCGAATTCTCCTGACGCCCAGGGAGGGCTTAAGGTCCTAAAGAAACGATTCAAACATGATTTGTATTAAAGCCAACAATCTCTCGCGCTGAAACATCAAATTACTGAGAACTTGCACAGAAAAATGTGTACGTGATGGTGTTGTTTTTTATGGTGGGGGTGGGTGGGGCAGTCATACATCACTAAAATGTTATTGCTTCTGAATCAATGAATCTCAGCTGAGGGTATAACTGATTGTGACGAAATGGAAAGTATATTGTTATGATCTATGTAATTTTTATTTTTGATGTGAAAGTTGCCTCGGGTTAGAGAGTTTTGACATATAAACAGTGCAAAAAAGTACTTGGCTGATGTCTGCAGTCTTCCTTATACACATCTAATAAGAGCAAAAAGCTTAGAGACTTTATTAATAGATACATATGCAGCCTGACTAATGACTTAAAGCAGGCCTCGTGCAACCATCCCTCTCTACTGTATGCAATAAGAAGTGCTTTGTTTGCTCTGTTTATTAATGGTTCAGCTTTAACCTTACAAATCCGTCTGGCAGGTGCGTACCATTGCCAATTCTGTTCCATTTTTTCTTCTGTTCTTCTAATTCAAGCAGTTGATGTCAGACAGACGTGACATGTGACGTGACTTTGTCCAATGTTCTGGTTTCAAGAACACCAGTATTTGCCCTAGGATTTTTGTTTTTAGCAGAAGTGCTGTTGTGCATACTTCAACAAGCTGGCAATGCAAGACCCGTATGCGCGTAGTAGAGGAATAGTTTAAAAACATAGATGGGTTATTAATGTTTGCCTTGTCAAGTGTGTGTTTATTTACTGGGAACTTTTGACACTTGAAGGGCTCTGGAGTTGTCATAACTGTTAATTAATGAAATGCAGAAATGCAGAAAATTACTTGCACTATTTTTTTTTTATTATATAAGTTACAAATAGATTATATAAACCTATTTAACAGAACATACACATAAATGTATAAAAATGTAATCACATGTATATCAACTATCAACACTACTGATCTACTACCACTACCATTTCGATTCATTTGTGAGGGCAAATTATTATTATTATTATTATTATTATTATTATATTATTATTATATTAATATTATTATTATTTTTTTAGAAATTGAACATTACAGTTTTTAAGTATAGAGTGCCTTAGCACTCAATGTCTAAATGTGCACAAATGATGTACAAATGAATGAGACCACTTTCGAGTAACTTGGCCATTAATGGGGTACTGACATATGGCCTGTGCTTAACATTTTAATATTTGAAATGCATTCTGGAATTACAGTTTGATTCAAAGACAAAATGATAGATTTGATTATTTCATCTGTATGGACTGATTTACCAATTCCCAGCTACGAACATATTAAAGTGAAAAAAGTGTGCGGCAATTGCCAGCATTATGAAAGTAGAACATGCAGGAATGATTACATTTGTGCACAATACTCACAATCCCGTGATGAATTTCAGGCCCTGACCTTGAGTATTATTTTGCATCTCCTTTTTACACATGCATTCACAAACAGCCTTTGTGGGACTGCTCTCCGGTGACGTCACTGTGTGAGTATATGCATGTATTTGCGTGTGTATTTGGTGGAGTCCCTTTCGTTCATACCAGCCCAATTCAATTGTGCGCAGTGTAGAAAGCGCACCGCTAACTGGGGTTACGTTGTGTCAAGATTCTCAAGAATATTAATGAAACGTTAAATTTCAGCAGAGACACTCATAATTCTGCAGCAGGAAATACTGAACACTCTTTGATCCATACTCATTCAGGTTGAGAAAAGTTGAAGAGTGAGAGAGAGAGAGTTTCTTTGTACGGACTGTGGTTTAGCCTTCAAAAGACAAGGACAGATTTTCAAGAAAATTTACTATGATAGTCAACACTCTAAAAACACAGGAATTTTCTAAGGTTGGTTTCTCACAAGCTGGTTTTCAGCCATAAGCTTAATTTACATGGTTACTTTGAAAAGAAATAACCCTTCAGTCATAAAATGTTATTCTTGATTTTTTTATTATCTTGCAGTAATACACTGATGTAGTGAGTGATGTACATATGCAGTCATGAAATCAGAGACTCTTCCATTAAAATCCGAGCACAAGTGGTCAAAAGAGACTCCGGTGTAAACGATGATGTTTCTTGTCACTTGTGATCAGATCATGCATCTTAATACCAGGTGTAAACAAGACCTCCGTTGGTGAAAGGGAACTCCCATGGCATTGGCAGTGAACAAGTAACTTCTCTCACTGAAGAACATTCCCTACCATAATTGAGTTTTCGATGAGCAGGCATGAAGGGATAGTTCACCCAAAATGTAAATTCTCTCATCATTAACTAACCCTCATGATGTCCCAGATGTGAATGACTTTCTGTCTTCTGCTGAACACAAAGATTTTAAAGACTTAGCTCTGTAGGTCCATATAATGCAAGTTATATGCAAAATATGGATTTTACCATATGACTCCAGTGGTAAAATCCATATCCTCAAAAGCGATATGATCAGCATTGGTAACAAAAAGATAATTATTTAAGACATTTTTTTTTACTATAAATCTGCACTTTAAATTTCACATTATTTGTGAATATTGCAACATACTGGGCAGGGGGATCATTTATATTAAAAAAGGACTTAAATCTTGGTCTGTTTCTCACCCACACCTATCACACTGCTTTTGAGTATATGGACCACTGGAGTCAAATATATGTGTTTATATGTGTTTTGGACGTTCAGAGTTCTGGACACCATTCACTTGCATTGTATGGACCTAAAGAGCTTAAATATATATATATATATATATATATATATATATATATATATATATATATATATAAAAATCTTAATTTGTGTTCTGCAGAAGAAAGAAAGTCCTACACATATCGGATGGCATGAGAGTGAGCAAATGATGAGAGAATTTGGATAAACAATCCCTTTAAGGGGATTGGCCCCCTAGTGCCACACAGTCAGGTGAACTGAGTAGACTTTACCTTGGGAATGGCAACAACATAACCACTTATTGCTAAGACCAGTGGGCAAGTGGAATACTTTTATTCCTAATCCAATATTTTTAGCAATCCAGGGCCCAGGCAGCACGCTCAGACTTATGATGCATCTTTTCTGTTCTACCTTCTCCTCTCCTCATCACGTCTTCCCCTCTCTGTTTCGCTGAATAAAATGCTTTGAAGAGTAAAAAAGATAGAGAGGAGGGAAAAGAGAGGAAGAATCGATGCCCCCTCTGAAAGATGCAGAGCCGAACCGGGCCCGGGCTGCATGTGAGTGAGGCCCCATGTTAATCAATAGCGCAACTCGAAGCACGGAGTGAGGAGGAGGCTGGGCAAGAAATCCCTGGATGAATGAAGTACAGCTGAAACACCAGAGGAAAAGCAGGAATGTTGAGAGGAAAGGTAATTGACAAGAATATTGATTAATAGATAATCTAAATTCAGATTTTGGTTAGGAGCCGGTGCTGGGTAAAGCCTACATTTTTTAATTGTTCGTGAGGCTGCACTAGGGTGTTCATGATACATTTGTGCTTTTTTTAAGTAGGCTATTAAAGCCAGATGTCACAATAACCGATACTGAGTAACAGATATAATCCCTGTGCATTGTTGAAGATTTGGCCACCAGCACAGTGTAGCAACATTGATAGGGTAGAGCAATACTGCAGCCGTCCTAGTGGATTACGACTTCATCTACTGCTAATGAGGGAAAGACTGTTCTTTGTTCTTCTTGAAATCAATAGACAGATCATAATAAGACCTGGCTCTTTTACAGCTTTTTGACATGATCATAATAGCATGACTTTTATGAGGACGGACACAAGCTGTTAGATAAGAAAGCCTGAGAAGACCCACAGGAATTGAGGGCTCTTTTGTGCCTACAATCGTTACTGTCCAATCAGGACACTACACTGTGAACAAATTATAGTACAAAGATTAAATTACCTAGGAATCTTTGGAGACATTTTAGCACACTGGAATCTAATTTGGATTTTTAAGTGAAGTCTTAACTTGCATAAACTTGCTCCATGCCTGTGTGAGTTTATTTTTTATTCTTTTTATTTTTTGTGTGAGATTCACTTCCGTTGTAATGGAAACAGTTTGTATTCATGTGTTAAGGGCCTGTCCACACCATTCTATTTTAGGATGTACATTAGTAGCATCTGTACCTCTCTGTGTCTGAGCTAACACTTCCCCGTGCAAACCCTGGCTGACTCTCCAATAGACCCATCAATGTGTCTCCATCTCTGGGGCACTGTTCCTTGATAACCCATTAATCTGGCCAGGCATTCCAGAGCTTGGGTAAACACCATCTCTATATGGTAAACACCCTCCCTTCTCCCCATCGGTTGCACAAGTGGCTGGGCACAGGAGCCCAGCGCCATGGGGTTAAATTCTTTCAGATCATGTACACATAATAGGCCTGGTTAATATTCATGACAGGGACCAGGTACAGGGAAGGTTAAATTTGACTTACTTTTCAAAAGTGCATTACTAATGCATGACACCAATAAGAATATTCAAAGAGGTTGGGTGACCAAGGGTTGATGAGATCCTTACCTCCACACTGACATTTTAAACACATTACCATGTGGGTGCTCTGCTTCTCAGTTGTGTGGAAAGAATAAATTGCAGGCTAATCATGGCTAACCCCGGCCTGTCCTAGCTCAGACCTGTATGATGATGATGTTATTGGTTAGAGGGGCACTTAAGGGTTATGTTGGTATTAATGTGTAATCCGGACAGCAGGAGAAGAAGAAATCTTAATAGTATTTCATCTAAAATAATGAGCAAACTGATCTGTATTGTTTTTCCAGATAATTGTCAAAGTCAAAACAGAAATGTGGTGATGAACAGGCTGAACAGGCATGTAATGCTATTGGCATTATTAATTCATTTCGTTTATTCATTGGCTTTTTTTGCTTCAGTTAGACAGAATTGAAGGGAAAACAAAAAATTACAGGGAGTAAAACAGTGAATAGGACACAGGGTTGACTTGAACCTGCAACACAAGAAATGCACAACAGCTCAATATGATCATGTTAGCTTAGCGTAGCCAGATCTTTGACTACTGGTATAAAATCTGGTCTACTTTGCTTATTCCGTCCATAAACTACCCACTTAGAGATATGGAGGGACTATCAGTCAGGCATGTAAAGTGACCAATGACAGTTTGCTTGCATCAAATAATGTTTAGGGGCAGACATTTAGACATATACTCGGCTATAACATAGAGCAAACATTTTTCTTTCATAAGGACACAATAAGTTGAGGTTATTCCTGCTTAAAGGACAACAGCTGCAGTCATGTGCACTTCATTTTATCAGCACACTTGGTTGTGATTGGTTAATGTTGTGTCTAAACTGTACACCTATATACACAGAATTGCAAAAGGTCTGGCAGTGTATTCATTCTCTCCTTTATTAATAATTTTATTGAGTTTACTTGCATGCAGGCATAAAATTTGTAGTGTACTACTGGTTCGGTTTGAATCATTTTGATTAGCTTTTGTGTCTTTTCTATAATCACCTGATTATTTTAGTGTTATTCTGCACCCAGAGCTGCTGAGCTCAGCATGAGCCGCAAGGCAAAAATAGTCTCAATGCCAAAACTATCCGCTCACTGACGTGTCTGGTACACTTCTGGGACTCTTCACATTATGACTCACGCTCACTGTTGGAAAGGTGTGATCTGTTAATATGGGCGCTGAAACGAAAACACACCGCTAATGCCTCGCTCACTGCTCATGGAGGATGAGTGAACCCAGTGTTACAAATGCAAACAAAAATACATTTTTATTTTTTGTTGAGCTCTCTGCAAACCCAGTATCCACATGGAGACATCCTCAACAAAATAAAGTACTTCAGTTGTTGAAACTGAACATTCCTTGTGGAATGAGGTAAACACTACAATGACAATTTGTAATCTCTACAACAATCAAGCGATTCAATCCAAAGTACAAGTTCCACATTTCAGTTCCATTGAAAAGTCCTGTTACAGTTTATTGTGATAAATGTTAGTAAGAGTATTTATGTGTGATGTTGGGGCAGGGCAGGTGTTTTCTCTTTCTGTTGTCAGCGCTGTTCAGAATATTGCAGCTGTTTAATCGTTTGAATTGGTTGAATTACTCCAAAGCACTTTAAAATAGGAAATTCTCTTGTAGAATTCAAATGTGTTGCATGCACCATGATAAAGAGAGAAGCTTGATTTGCGCTATCCTGTAACTGGAGCTTGTAGCCCTGTTGAAGGGAGAGCACTGATTAAGCACAGCAAAACTTCAGGCTTTAATCACTTCGCGCACATTCGTGTGGCCACATGAGAAGCATATTTAGCACTTATAGAGCAAGATGAATATCATACGGAAATGCGTATGGAAGTGGCTGGCAAGATCATTTCAAAATAAGGTGCTTCTTAAAGAAATATACATCTATTTTTACACATTTAATAGATGACATTGTATCATTTTTTTATTTGATTGATGCATCTATCCAACAATTGCTCATTGTAGCATCCTGTCTTGTAAACAGGACTTTGTTTCCTGACAGACCTATAAAAATCCTTGCATCCTGACTCCAGTCTATTGCGTAGTAGTTTTTCATGATAATTGTTACTGGAAATTTTATCCAGGCCATTGATAAAAAAAAACAGATAGTCCCACCTCCAACTCATGCCATTTGTCAAGTCAATATTATTGTATCTCTTGAGATGGGTCCCTCAAAACAATATTCATAGCGCCACAGAGACAAACAGTGTTTACAAATGTCAAGAAAATGTATCTGTAAATGGCTTACTTATGTCTGTCTCTGCACCTAAAGCCAGGATAGGAGAAAGTATTTTAACAAAAAAAATGTACATGCTTCAGCTTTAACACTGTTTTTGGAGCTGTTGTGCAGCAGTTAATGTTCATGATCCTAGATCCTCTGACTGGCCTGATGCCCATGGACTGTTCAGTGACTATTTAAAGATCTAGGATCATCTGTGCCACAGCTCCGACAGTTTTAAATGAAAAATATTTTTACTGCTTCTACTGGATGTGAAAGAGGCCACATGAGCCATTTTTTTTTAATAAAAAATGTTTTTACCTGACACGCCTTTTTAAAATGCTGCTCCAGAATTTGTCCCATAGTAAAGGACAGACCATAGTAATGCTGCTGTAATAGAGGTAGTCTTTCATGGCTTGTCACAGGCTGGTCACCCGCAGGCATCTGATGGACAAAGCGTTGTGTTAAATAACAAACAGAGGGCAAACTTTCATCTTTCAGTTCCAATCAGTGTCAGTGGCAGTTGAAATGGAGCAGTCAGTCACCCTGAGGCACAACAAAGCTGCACACAGGAGGTGGAGAACCAGCACTGTCTTCAGGTGACAC